>NC_072492.1:762500-1115000 GCF_027574615.1 Eptesicus fuscus
TCATTGTCAAATCCAATGTTATGAAGCCATTGCCCTTGGTCTTCTCAGAGTTTTATTGTTTTGCTCTTAGATTTAGGTCTCTGATCTGGTTGAGTTCATTGCTGTGTATGGTGTGGTGGGCGCTTGGTTCTTGCGGAATTCTGCTCCCATGCTGGTTGGGTGGAGCGAGGAGGTTGTAAATTATTCTTCCCTCCATTCCTCGACCCGGTCTTAGGGTGAGATAGCCTTGCCTGGGTGGTGATGGCTTCCCAAGGCAACTCCCCTGGCGGACACCCTTTGCCATTTAGTGGGAGCCTGGGTATCTTGCTGCCCAGCCAGCGGCCTGGGTCAGCAGGCAAGTCTGACACAGCAGGTGGGAGAAGGAACTTCTTGGCCTTGGCAATAAGTAAAAAGGGTCTTTGTTGTGTTCTTTTCTCCTTAAAATAAAAGTTTAGCTGACCCTGACAGTGCCCCAGGAATGCAGGGAGTTTGTCTGGTCAACAGAACCCCGAATGGGTCCCTTCTGCAATCTCCCACCAGCTCCACCAGAACCTCAGCATGTACAATATCGGCCCACTCGTCCTTCTTCCCACAGCTCTGAGGTTGCAGGCCCAGCCTGGGCATTGTGCTGGACACAGCTCCTGTTGCTGCTTGGGATTAGCAAATGCTCCCCTGTGTCATGGGTCCTTTCTGCTGAATCCATAGGAGCCCCGACTGCTCAGAAAGACCGCCTGCTCCTGGATGGGCCCGAGCGGAATCCTGAAAGAGGGGCTTCCGAGGGACAGGAGTGTTGTTTCTAACAGGGGCCACCCTCAGCAGAGCTTAGCTCCTTGGGGATGGCCTGCCCATGCTGCTGTGGTCTCTTCCTTCTCCCGGGCCAAGGGTCACATGCTCAGGTGGGCTGGGAGTTGGAAAACTGGACTCCGTCCTCGTGCCTCTCTGGCCTGTTTCCATGACTGGAGTGTGGGGCAGAGGGAGGGTGTCAAGCAAGTGTTCCAGTCCTGCAGGGAGGGCAGCAGCGAGTGTTCTTCCCGCAGGAACCTGAGTGGAGCCGCACAGGTTTCCTGCAGGGCCCGATCCGCTGGCCGCCACACCCACCTAGTTATTTTCTATATCTCTGCAATATTTTGTTTTATTTTTAAGTGTATAAGCCATTAAGTATATTCACAGGGTTGTACAATCATCACCACCATCTAATTTTAGAACATTTTTATTCCCCCTCCCCCAAAGAAATCCTGCACCCCTTAGTTATCACCCCCAATTCTCCATCAGCCTCAAACAACCACTAATTAATCTACTTTCTGTTTCTATCGATTTACCTGTTTTGGACATTTCATATAAATGGAATTATGCAATATCGCTACACCCACCTCTTGCCTTTCAACTTTATCATCTTCTAGTTGCTAGTGGTGGTGGCTGCAGAGCAGTACCATGAGCCCCTGGAAGTGGAATTCTCTTTCTGGGCCCTGAATCTCCTTCAGGCCCTCCATCTCATGCCCCTCAAACAGTGGGAGATTGTTACTGTCCGTCCTTTCCACGTGCATCATCCCACTATTCGCTTGACAACCATGGGGTTTGGTAAGGTTGGGTATTCCTATTTTATAAATAAAGCATATTTATAGGTAGAAAATATATTATACTAGAGGCCCGGTGCACGAAATTCATGCAAGGGGGGGTGGTGTCCCTAAGCCCAGCCTGCACGCTCTCCAATCTTGGACCCCTCGAGGGATGTCCGACTGCCCGTGGATCGGGCCTAACGGGCAGTCAGACATCCCTATCACAATCCAGGACTGCTGGCTCCCAACCGCTCACCTGCCTGCCATCCTGATCACCCCCTAACCACTCCCTGCCAGCCTGATCGACGCCTAACTGCTCCCCTGCTGGCCCGATTGCCCCTAACTGCCCTCCCCTGCGGCCTGGTTGCCCCCAACTGCCCTCCCCTGCAGGTCTGGTTGCCCCCTAACTGTCCTCCCCTGCAGGCCTGAAGGAAAGCCTCCTCCCCCCGCACCCCCACTTGATAGCTCTAAATGGCCCCTCTGTATTTCTGTCCCACTTTCCTCTTCTTTCCCCCTGGCTCAGAGAAGCTCACCCTCCCAAGCTCCCAGGGTTTTCCCTAAAGCACACCTCCTTGGCCAGGGGTGGGCATGGAGGATCCCAAGGTGGTGAAGCTACTGTAGCAGGATTGTCCTAAGCGGGCCTCTGACAGGTGCCACCTGCAATGGGCAGAGGTTCCCTTGGCCTCTTGAGGGCCAACAGGCAGAGGATAAGTAGGAAGGCTGGTTCTCAGCAGGGTGGTCATATCCCTGGAAAAAGGCCCAGGTCTTGTACCCTCCTGCTTGGTCACCTCCTGCTTAAACCATCCGCCGCTCTCTAACAGCTCTGCCGTCTTAGCTGGTGTAGTGTGGAGGCAGAAGAGGACCCGAGTTCCCCAGATGGCTGCAGGGCTGTCAGTGCCATTGCTGGGCACGGACGGAACCCATAACTGGCAACATAGCAGAGTTGGATGCCCTAAAGACAGCCATCCCTTTTTGGGGAATGAGCGAGCAGAAGTAGGTAATGCTCAGCCTTGTAGGAGGCCTGGATTTCTAACCTCTGGAGGTGCAGAATGAGGGCAGGGAGATTGTCGGACGGAGCTGGCTTCTCTGTTGACAGCATTGGGGTGAGGGGCCCCTCGCTGGATTCCGGTTACAGCCCAGATATTTGCCCTGGCTCTCCCAGCAGGAGGTCTCGGCGTAGCTGGGAAGTGGATTGTTAAGGAGCAGTTAGTTCTCTCTCCTCAGCGCTGAGAATGCAGAGCGGTGTGGCCCCTCAGGGACAGAGGTGGGGGGCCAAGCGGGGACCCTGGTGGAATCTGCCCCAGCTCTGTGAGTGCCGGAGGCACAGCTGCGTGTGGAGTAGGGGAAGTGGGTGACAGCATTGCCAGTCTCGAAGGTGGTGGGAGTCGTCGGTGAGAGGATGGGAGGGGCCAGGGCGCAGCATGGGAAGCACACACACAGCAGGTGCAGCACGCGTGCTGCTGGGAGACTCGGGCACCGTTTCCATGGCAGGTACCAGTGCTTTTCCTTCGTTTCTGACTGGTTTACTCTCTGCTCCCTTTTCTGTGTAATCTGTGTAATAGGACTAGATGGAGCCTGCTGTGTAAGTAATATTTAAGGAGGCACGAAGAGTTTGTAATTGTGAAATCCTGACACCTACGTCATAAATAAACATTCATTCCTTCAGTCTTGGCTTGTTATTCCTTTGCCTTTTATTGGCACTTCTGGAAAAAGGTAGATCCCTCATTTACACACAGAGACACTGAGGCCCAGCGGAGTCTGGCAGTGCTATTGGGGAGAGTCCCGTGACCACGTCCAGCTTCGGGGCTGGCTGGGAAATCTTGTCTATAGCTGGTGGCCATGTGCCCTGTGAAAACAATTACTGGCAAGAAGGGATGGTGAGTCTAGTTTGGTAAGTTCGAGCCCCGGAACATAGTATTTAACGAGGAGTGTATGCCTCCCAGGGGCCCACTAGAACAGCAGTTGCCAACCGGTGGTCTGTGGACCACTGGGGGTCCGTGAGGTCTGAAAGGTTGGCGACCACTGCACTAGATGGTCCCGAAAAAAGACGATATTAGAATTTCTGTTGATGTTTTATTGTCCCCACTTAACTTGCCTGTGAGTGTTATACATGTGTTAACAGTTTATGTTACTGGTTCTGTGGTGCAGACAGATACCTTATCGAACCCGTGCATCTGTGTCAGAGGTGGTGTATCCCAGCAGCATTGTGAGACCACCGGCCAGGGGTTAGGGTGGGCATCGAGGCCAAGTGAGGAAATGGCTGTGGGAAAGCCCCCTGCCACCCCCTCTCCCCACTCTGCTCTTGCTCCCGGCTCACTCCGGAAACAAGGCCATGGCGTGCCCACACCTCACAGCTCCAGCCTAATCCTCACAGTGGCCCACGGCACCAGTGGCCTTTCCTCACTACAAGAGGCCCCACCTCAGAGACACTGAGCCTTGTCAGTGCCAGCAGAGCATGCACTTCGGGGGAGGGGGGACGGGGGCAGAGCTCTCAGAGGACAGAGGCTGCTACCCTTAGTTTGCCCAAAGAGAGCATGATGCCAGAGAAGGCCTGGGATTAGAACTTGCAAAGAGAGAAGGGGCTGGAGCCAGAGCCAGGAGTTGGGAATGCTGGGAGGACCGTGCAGGCTCTGCCCCGGGCTGGGTGCTGTGTTCTTGTGGCTGTGGAACAGCTGTCATCCGGGGAGGGGAGCCCAGGCCTTAGGTGCATGTGGTTCCCCCCAGCCAAAGGCAGGTGGGTGGGTCCCAGGCCACCTTCTTGCCCTCTGCTCCTAAGGACCCCCCAGACCCTCCTATTTGGTTACAGGACAACCCACCAAGCTCCTCTTTCCAGCCCAAGGACCCTCCAGGAGTGCCTGGGAGAGGTGCTGGGAGGTTGCTTCCCTCCTGAGAGCACTTGCGTTATGTGGTTATGGCCCACCCTTAGAAGAGGGACTCTTGCCCCTCCTCCTGTTCCTACCTGGGGGTCATTTCTGAGGCAGGATGTTCTTTGAACACATAGCTGAGGGTAAAAGCTCTTTCCCCACCTGAGGGTGGCGGCCTCCCTGCAAGCCCATGGCCGGTCCTCGGGCCTGGCCACCTCCATCCCGAGCTGGACCCAAGGATGACTGGCTGAGCCAGGGGCCCCATAAGAAAGGCGATGGGAACCGGGGAGTGACTCCTTCCACCTCCTAAGGGCCAGAGAGCGGGCAGCCGAGTCGGAGCAAGAGCTCTGGGGACCCAGCCCAGCCCTAGTGATGAGGGAGGGGGCGGTGGTCAGAGGAGCTCCTAGGGCAGCCTGGAGAGCCGCAGGGAGCGCACCGAGCTCAGGCTGGAGCCCTGGGAACGCCACCTTCCTTCCGGGGGACACACAGAGGCTGTTTCCAGTGGCAGGCAGTCCACCAGACCCAGCGTCCTGACTCTCAGACCAGGCCCTTCCCTCGGCCCTGGCTCAGGGAGCTCCCAGCTGGGTGGGCAGGACCTACTCGGAGCTCCAGGAGGGAGGCTCACAGTGAAGCTACCCCAGATGGCTGCCATTGCCTTTCTCCCACTGCTGTCTCCCCAGGAACTGGACTGGGATATGCCAAACTCTTGGGGCCACTCAGTGGAGAAGTTGACAGCTGCCTGGAGCCCCCCAACAGCCATTCCAGTTTCTGAGCCATGGCAACCTGTCTCCTTTCCCAAAGCATCATCATGTGGGGGAATGAGAGGCCAAAGGGTGCGGGCTGACAGATCATCTTTAGGAAGGACCTCTCAGTTAAGCTTTCACCTCAGTAGGGATTTTTAATAAAGCCTTCTTTTCTTGTTTTTGGTTTTCTGTCCCTAATTTCAATGTCTAACAGCTTTGCTGTCAGAAAAGAAGTTGTTATTTGTTGTTAGGCACTGGGCAGCCTTGCCACGCCCCTCACGGCATTCCTGGACGAGGTGGTAGTGCACGTGCCTCTGGCGGCCTTGGCCTCGAAGCCCCATAGCCTACCTTCAAGGATGTGGCTTCTCTCTGGCCCCATTCTTGCCTCTAAAAATAACCTTGCTATTTTGAAACCACCTGCTCTAGAGCTTTTCTCACTGCTTTCTTGGATAAGTAACCCCTCTAAGATGAGGTCTTAGCTGCCTCTGCCATCCCAGCTGTGTCCTCAGGGAGTGGTCTCCTTCCTGCCTCCCCTCCCCCATGCTAGCTGGGATATTGTTTTCCAGCAAGAAAGGAATGTCCAGCTGGGTGCCCTCCTTCTAGGGGGTTAGGAGCAGGTAGGAAGTGGAGCTCGGAGGGCCAGGGCGAGGCAGAGCCCCCTGTGCCTCTTGTCGGGCTCCTGCAGCTGCCAGAGGTGCAGGTGCCTGGCATGAAGCCACAGGTCAGAAAGAGCTTGGGGACGTGGGGATGGTGTGTGCTGCCTTCCTGTGCCCCCTTAGAGCTGGCCCTGAGTGTCCCTACCTCATCTTCTTGCAGCCCACAACCCTCCCTCAGGGCACCATCAACATGAACCAGTGCACAGACGTGGTGGACGGAGAGGGCCGGACAGGCCAGAAGTTCTCCCTGTGCATTCTGACCCCCGAGAAGGAGCATTTCATCCGGGCAGAGACCAAGGAGATCATCAGCGGGTGAGTCTGCTCTGTGCATTTTGGGGGTTGGTGCTCCCTGCCCACCAGCAGGTCCCTAGACCGGGTCCCTTCGGCATATATGAGCAGCATTGCCATCACTTTCTTCCTTAAGTGAGTCCGCTCTTCTGAGCCCCTTTCTCCATTCACTGCGCTACTGTGTGCCCACTTCACCCCCGTTGCCTTTGCTTCATCCTGTGTCCACACGTTCACCACGGCCCACCCCTCAGTCCTGCTGGTTCAGGCCTTCCTCCGCTGGCACTGCCTGGGTCTGGGGCTGCCACATCTTCCCGAGCCTCTCCCTGGCCTCCTCTGTTCGCACACCCTGCCTCTGTCACTCCACCACCAGGGCTCAGTCCCAAAGCACTGTCACCTTCCTCTCTCCTACCTGAAACCCCATCACCTGGAGGTCAACTCCAAGTTCTTGCGCAGCCCTGGGGTTCCTTCCCAGCCTTCCAGCCTCACTCTCACCACCCTCAGCCTGAGTGCTTGTTGCTGTACATTTCTCAGCTGTGCCTTCACTCTGGCCCTTCCCTCAGTCTGAAACAACCCCTGGACTTCCAGGCTATTAAAGTCGGCCTGAGTGTTCCCTCTGCCAGGAAGGCCTCCGGAGGAGGTGCTCGGCTCCCCCTGCTGGTCCTGACAGAAGATGGGGACGGTCTGTGTGCACGGCTGGCTTCCTCAGCCAGTGGCGGGCTCTTGACAGTGGAGGCTCCGTCTCACTCCTCGCGCTCACACAGGAGTCTCCAGTGCCGCTGTGCGCCCTGGCTACTCTGTCCAAGTGGAAGGAACAGAACGTCTCTGGTCGTCCCACTCCCCTGAGCACACTGTGTGCAGAGGCTTAGGGGAAACCCTGGGAAGGGGAAGGTGGGCCCAGGTTTTCAGGCAGCCAACAGCCGAGAGGGGCTGAGCTCCTGCTCCTGAACCCATGCAGCATCTGCCTGCCAGGATCCCCTGCTCTCAGCTCGGTAAGGCCCAGCCGCACGTGGAACATGCACAGCGAGCATACGTGGCCGGAGCTCAGGCATGTGGTCTTGGAGAATCCCGCTCATCCTTTAAGGTAGAAGGAAGCAGGTGAGGCTGAGAAGGCTTTCGGAGGAGTAAATCTGGGATGGAGGGGGACTAGGCTGAGCATTGCAGAGTAGCAGGGATTAGAAAGTGAAGCCCTTTGGTTCAGCCACTGAGCGACTTCTGTGAGCAGGGTCTGCATGGACGTCAGTATCTCAGCTATAGCCCTGGCCAAGGCTGCTGCTGGAGGAGACAAGAGCCAGGTTCAGATCTACACGTGGCAGGTGGGAAGTGGAAGGGCCAGGTGGCCCTCTGCTGGGGGTGCCAGCTTACCCCAAATCCTCCTCCCCTGGAGAGAGGCAGGTTTGCATTTCTAACCCCTGGGGCAAACAGGAGGACACTTTGACCCTCGGCTCCCTGATCTTAACCCTATAGCCATACAATTTAAGGGTGTAAAGGGCTTTTACAGAGTCTCGTTACAGTTGGGAGACTGAGGCTCTGGGAATAGGGAGCCTAAGGGCATCTTCCGGGTATAAGTGACACTCTGGGGTTGTTTGCACTCCTGGTCCACACTCGCTGCCTTGGTCTTGTCTGCAAGCACACCTGAGCCAGGGCTCCACTGCCCAGCTGGATTCCTTGGGAGAGCTAGCCCCTCCCGTGGGAGCTGGGTTCCAGAGACGGGTCTGGGTGACAGGCAGGATAAGAAAGTGGGCTGTCGGAGGTCTCCAGGGTAGGCTGGGGAGTGTGAGTTGGGGAGCAGGTCAGTGAGGTAGTGGTGTGCCACATGGCATTGGGATGATGACGGTGTCTGGCATTTGATCGCTTCTCTGGCAGGCAGCCTACGTCCTGCTGCCAGACACTTGGCATAGGTCAGGGGTCCTTGGCTCTGCCCTGAGCCACTCTCCCTTGGTCACTTCTGTCTGTGTATATGGGGCTTGCCATTTCCATGCAGCTTGGGTAGCCAAGGTAAATTGGGATCCCAGACCCAACTCTCATATGGTGGGGGGAATGCCCACACCAGCAAACAATTCCTGGACACCAGCACAGTGTCCAAGAGTTCACGTCTCTTTGACACCTCTGCCTGTGGATAGATAGCATCAGATCCCACAGGGTGAGGGCTCAGTCCCGCAAGACTGCTCTCCACCCACCACACTCCCACCACTGGCTATGCATGGAGGGTCCCACAACCTCTCCTTGTGTTCAGTCCATTTGCTAGAATGGCTCACGAATTCAGGAAAAGTGGTGGACTCACTAAATGATACTTATTACCAAGGATAGTAAAGGGTCCACGCCAACAGCCAGATGAAGAGATGTGTAGGGCGAGGTCTCAAACAAAGGCGTTTCTGTCCTCATGGAGCTTGGGACCCACATGGCAGCGTGGAACCCGTTCTGACTCCCAGCCGGCAAGCTCTCTGAACCTTGTCCTTTCGGGTTGATGAAGACCATTACATAGGCCTGTTCTAGTTATTGATTCAACCTCCACCCCCTCCCCCCTCCGCAAAGGTGGGGGTGTGAGACTGAAAGTTCCAACTCGCTAATCACGTGGCTGGTTCTCCTGACAACCAGACCCATCCATAGGCACTTCCCAGAGTCGCTCACTAACAACACAAGATTCCTTTATAGCCTCTCACTTAGGAAAGTCCACGCGTTTTGAGAGTGGTGAGCTAGGCATTGTGGACATAAACCACATACACATGAGAAATCAGTTTTCGTCATCTGAGTGACCAAATATATATTTGTTATAAATCACAGTGATGCACAGGGTCATTACCGGGCCACACACCAGGCGTGTATGCCCTCAGGGTCCCCAGTGTAGCCATTTGTACGCCATAAGCATCTATAGAAGCAAGTGGCGACCTTTTTCAATTAAATTCAAAATATTGTGGCAGTTAACTGGGTAGACTGGTCAGTCCTAAGGGCAGGGGGCTTGGGAGGTGGCTCAGTGGCATACCCAGAGCCAAAGTAACTCATGTGACTGCTTTTCCCCTTCTGGTCCTAGGCCTTGACCTCTCCTTCTTGTCCAATGGGCAGGGCTCTCTCCAAGGCAGCCTACCCCAGCCCCTGCAGTCCCTCTTGACTCTGGACAGCAGCTTCATCTTTCCCACCCACTGGGACACTCGGGTCTCCTTTAGAGTCAGGTGGGCGTGTGCCTGGAAATGGACTTTGGCACCCATCTTCTCTCCCTTCTCTGCCTCTCTCCTTCCAGATGGACCCTCTTCCCTTGGCTTCCTCTCTGGCCTCCTGGGTCCTGCCACCTCTCAGGGCTCCTTTGCTGAGTAACTTCATCTGTGGGCTTGGGGCCCTACAATTGGTCTAAGCGCTTGGGAAAGAAGTGCAGACACTTCCTTCTGGCTGGTGAGGGGAGCCGATGGCCCTTCAGCTCTTTCCTGGTCTCCTCTGAGGTGGGGCCTCCTGAACACCTGAGGCAGCAGGTCTTGCCTGGGCTGGATGGAGGGTGGTCGTTCTTTCCCAGATTCCTCATGCTGGGAGGGACCTCCAGGATGTTTGAGGCACTGGTTCCCACAGCTCTTTAGGGGTGGGATTTATTTGGGTGGGAATGGGCAAGGTGGGGAGAGGTGGGTTAGGGTGTTAGGGTTCCGGTTCCTCCGTGCCCTCCAGCTGGGCTGCATCAGGACTTTCTCTTCTCACCTGTCTCTGCCTTCGAAGTTGGGGACCACCTATGTCCCTGGTGCCCACATCCACCACTAATCCCATGTCCACATTCACCGTCACCTCTCTTCCCTGGATATATTTTAACATTCACAACCTATCTGGTTAATGTTAGACACATTAGCCTACTGGGCTTCCCTGAGAAATCTGAGCGCAGAGAACATATCTCATCATTTGTTTCAGGGCCAGCTATCTATCAACCTCTCGTCACAGCACCACCACCCCTGGCCACCCTCACTTCGTGCTCACCTGAGTCTCTGCCTCGTTCAGGTTGGCAGGAGCTGCAGGCGCTCCACTTAGTCAGCAGTGCAACCACAGTGCCCACCTCCCCTTCCCTCAGGCCCTGTCCTGCAAGGCTCACATTTGCCCAGCTCCATGGTGTTGCCAGTTGCCAGCAGCTAGGCCAGTGAGCAGGGGCTCAGCGCACCCCAAAGGGCCTGCACCTCCCTGCCATGTTCCCTGCACTACGCTCAGTGTTTCTGAGCAGCCTCTCCTCCCTCCTAGGTTCAGCTGTAAGAGGGCCTTAGCGTTGCCCCAAAGAGCTTTCAGCCCCTGGGCAGCCTAGAAACCCCACAAGCATGCTAGCTGCTCAGGTTACCCGCGTGAGGCCCTTTGAGAGTCTGCCTTATCTGCTGGCTTTGCAGATACAGCCCTGGCCTCCTTTCTTGCTTTGGAGCTCACAGAAAAGTGACCTGCGGGGCCTGTGCCTCAGGCTCGAGGGCACAGGCAAGTGTGGATTCTCTCAACAAATCAGCCTGCTCTGGGCTGAGTTGGGGTGAGGGGAGTCCCTCAGCTCAGATGCTGTGATTCCTCACGCCCAAGCCCAAGCCCACTCTCCTGGCAGCAGCACACCTCCTAGAAGGCCACTGACTTGACCAGCCTCCCTGCACCCCAAATTAAAGAAGTACCTCTGAGTGCTGAGACACCAGCCCTTCCCCCTGCCCCAGGCTTGGGGTGCTGGTCGTCACAGCAGCCTCCAGCCAAGTGCTGCCAGTGCAGACTTTGCCTCCACAACCTGGCCCTTGTCACAGGCTGTAGCAGACTTAACACGGACCCTCGTGTTCTGGGAGGGAGTGGACCAGTTTCCTCTGGTGCCATCCCTGCCAGTTCTCCTCCCGACCTCCGCTCCTCCTGTCCCCCTTCCTCCAACCCTCCCAAATGTTGCAAAGCTCCAATAAGGCAAGCCGTGGTCATATCGTGGCCTAATCTAGGCCCTGGTTTCAAGATAATGGCTGAAACTTAGAGGGCTGGGAGCCATGCAAGGTTGTGGTTAGAGGGTAGCAGATCTAAGCCCTCTGTCCTTCCTACGCTCCTCGCTACCTCTCTTGATGCTGGTCCAGAGTGGACTTGGTAGCGTGTGGGCCCTGCTGTGGGCCCTTGGCAGCCCGGCCAGGCTTCCCCAAAGCCGAGGGGCCCGGCACCTCACTGTGTAGGTGGGGCCAGAAGTGAGTGAATGGTCTGGGAGGTCGGTGACCTGATGTGGGGACTTTGGTTGCAAGACTCCTTGTTTCCTGCTTTGAGAACCGTGAGCGGCCCCCAGTAGCAACAAATGTGGTCGCTAACCAAATCCATTCTAGAGGGCAGTCACAGAGCCAAGTCTAAGCACTGAAGGGCGGGGAGTGATGGAAACAGTGACGGGCCCTGCACTCTGAGGCCAGTGGTCAGGCCGGCCCTCTGCCGCGGTGGCGCTCACACCCTCCCTGGGCCACCTGCACCGTGGCCGTGGCAGGGTCAGCACCCGAGCCTGGTCCTCGCAGTCTGTGCTTGTCCTGGGCTGCACTGCTGGCTCTCTCTGCCCCGGCGGTGACAGGCTCTGCCCTGGCTGGTGCCTGACCCTGTTCAGGTGCTCGGAGGCCTGGCCACTGAGTGAAGCATGGCACCTGCTTGGACCACTCCACAGGCAGGGTCCTAATCTCCGAGAACAGTGGTCTGACCTGCTCTCTTTTCTTTTCTCCCCAGATGGCTAGAGATGCTCATGGTCTATCCCAGGACCAACAAGCAGAACCAGAAGAAGAAGCGGAAAGTGGAGCCTCCCACGCCACAGGTAGGCAATGGGTTTGCCAGGTGGAAGAGCACCTGGGAAGTGAGAGGGCTTCGGGACCCAGCCTAAAACTGGGGTGGAGGAAGGAGTCAGGTGAGGGCTAAGGCGGTCATCAGCCCAGCCTGTCTCCCTCCTTCCTTCTGATGACTCGGGGCTCCTCTCTGAGCCACAGGTAGGACCCACTACAGGGACAGGGCCGCCTGCTTGTGTGCTCGGGGCTTCCCCAAGAGTTTCCAGCCAGGAGGCAGGTGCTGAGGAGCAGCAGCACAGCATGTCCCTTCTCCTGGCTGTCCTGCCTGCTGCTGGGAACAGAGAGCATGCTGGGAGGGGCTGCTTGCCGCACAACATTCCTCACGGGCCTCAGCTCAGTTCCACTTTCCATAGAGAGAGGACCCTGAAGACATAGGCTGGGAAGGGGGGCTGGGCCGGGAGGTCCTGGAGTGTCCTGGCCAAGTGAGGGGCTCTCAGGGGACCTTACTCCTGCTCTGGGCTTTGACCATAAATGGAAAAAACTGACGCTAGCCCTGATTTTTGTGCCACTGCCCCACTCCCATGTGACCAGAGTGGGAGGGGCTAGGGTGTCTCACCAGTTCCAGTCCTTCCGTAGAGCTCACTTTCCTCCTCCTTCCCTCCCATCTACAGGGGCTCAGATACCAGAAGGCGTTTTGCAACTCCATGCCATGCTCCACACTCCTGGGGCCCTGGTGTAGCAAATTAACCTTCCTGAGCCTCTGTGAATGGATTTGCAAATGAGCCTGTTGAAATCTAGTTAGACTAGTATTGTAACCGTGAAAGGAAGTACTGGGCCCATTTTAGGTGTTCAGTAAATGTTCTTCTTTTCCTCTCTGCTCCAAACTTGACCATTACCAAGTGCTCTTGCCTTGCCTGATCGAGCCTTACGGTGACCCTGAGAGTGGGCAGGATGGCGAATGGGATCCCTTGGCATCTAGCAAGGCTCAGAGCCTGGCAGAGAGCCAGCCCATGGCAGAACCAGGCTATCCCTGAGGTTAGTAGTCCTGGGCTGCACTGCTTCACCGAGTGACAGAAGTCAGCCTGGGCAGGACCAGGAGGTGTGTGCTAACCTGGGTCCCTTTCTCCTCCCTAATCCCCACACCTGGTGGGTTCCCCTGACCATGCATGACCTGGCTTCCTGCTGATGGAGTGCACTGGGGCCTGCCCGCCATTCATCCTCCCCGAGGAGTCCCAGGCCACCATCCCCTAGAAGTAATGTCCCTGGCAAGAAATTGGCAAGATGCCATCAGAGTCATTCCTGGACTGAAGTGGAGCTTCCTGCTGGGGATAGCAGATACACATGCAAATCTCCCAACGCTGCCTGGGTTGAGAGAAAAAAATCCCAGACAGAGTAAGTGCCTAGGCTCTGAGCATTTCCAAGGAAAGCTGCCATCTCCCAGTAAGGCACTTACGTGTGCGGAGACACCGAGCCCAGCCCTGGGAGTTCGCTTGTGTTCTCGTTCCCTGGCTGTTTCTCGTCCCTCCCCCAGTGTCATCTCATCACCTCAAGTACTGCCAAGCTTCCCCTTTTCAGTTGGTAGCAGGAGCCATGTGATCAGAGCGTGCGGAAGGTGCCCACTTTCCTGAGGATCTCTTAGAGCCTGGGGCGCCTGGGGTCCAGTCTTCTCACTCAGCCCCTCTTGAGGCCTGGCAGAAGCCAACTGGGATGATTTCTTCCTTCTGCCGCTTGCTTTCCAGAGCATTACATTTGAGGCCACTGGTTTCTGGAAGCTGTGAACTTGCATCCCAGGAGTTTCCAGCCAGGAGGCAGGTGCTGAGGACCCCACTTATAGGCAGTCCCCTGGGGTGATGTGGGGCCTCTCCAGAGGAGAGGTGGGGGAACTCTGGGCAGGTTTCTCCTCCACGGCCTGATGCTGAAGGTATTCTAGTGACCCAGATGGGACTGTGGGGAAAGCCTAAGCCAATAGGGCCTCAGAGAGACAAGGATCCAGGGGCCTGGCCTCTCTATGGCCCGGGATAGTTTCGGGTCAGACCAGCAGGGAGCTGGAAACATTGCTCCGCTACACCCTGCCATCTGGCCACTGAGGCAGGAGCCCAGGGCTCCCCTCAAGAAGAGGGTCTCAGGCAATTGGGAGCTGGGGCCATGGAGTGTAGGCACCGAGGGGTTTGCTGAGAACATCAGAAGGAGAGAGAGAGGGAGAGGCCCAAGCCGGGCCCTAAGGGAGGATGGGGATTAGGCTGCAAGAAGGGCACACACCTCTCGGCCAGGGCCCAGGGCAAGAGGAGGAACAGGCTTGCCCTGACCAGAGCCTTCGAAGCCTGCGGCCTAATAGGCAGGGGCTCCCAGGAACTGCTGCTTCCTCGGGCCCTGTTCACTCCAAGAGGACTTTTCGTGGTGCCGAGATACCTAGAGAAGGGACGGTCATCTGCTCTGGGTATGACCAGGGCAGGAAGAATGGAGATTTTCTGCCCTCACCCCAAGTCCCAGAGTTGTGAGGCCAGGAGACATGTCTCCCAGCCCGGTGTGCAGGCGAGGGGCTCACTTTGTCAAGTGAAGCTTTGGGAGGCTGATCCTTCAACTCCCAGCCCCCAGGCTCTTGGTCTTTGCTCCTGCCTTCCGAGACCATAAGGAAACTTCCCAAAAGGAGCGTCCCTCTTGGTCGAGCACTCCAGCCCATCCAGGGCCACACATGTGCTGTGAGTTGCCACCTCTGCTTCTTAGGCATCTTGTTTTCTACTTGGGAGCCTGCTCCTATGCCCTGCCCCAACCAGAACCCTTCCTCCTGCTCGCTCTCCATGCCCAGGAAGTGGACAGGAAGGCTTTCTATGAAACCGCCTCCAAAGAGGAGACTTCCCAGCTGTGCGGAGACAGAGGCCCTGGCCGGCCGCCTTCCTCCCTGCTAGGGAAACCTCTGAGCAGCCAGGTACCAGCACAGACTGTTCTAGTGCGGTGTCCTGCGCACTGCAGCTGTCCAGCCACGCAGGGACCAGCACCTGGAAAACTAGTGCTTCCACTCCTGCCTCTTGTCCTGGCCGCCAGGCTCTGGGTCAGCATGAGCCCCGCGCCCTCTGCCACGATGGGGACAGTGCGGGGAGCAGAGGTTGGTGCCGTGCAGCCCTGGCCTGGCTTGTGCACGGTCTTAACTCTCTGAAGAAGAAAAGCGACTTCTCCCGGAATCCAGGCTTGCCCACTGTCCACCCTCTCCTGGAAGGCAGCATGGCTTTATGCCTGCTGCACCTGCCCTCTGTCCCTGCTCACTCGGCACAGAGGCAGGGAGAGAGCTCCGTGTGGGCCCGGAGAGCCCCCAGAAGCGGGAGCTCGGGCAGGGAGTGCAGCTGCCACCAGCGCTGCGCAAGTTGGGAGGCCCAGGCCAGGAGGCGGGTCTATAGCTGCTTAGTGCTGGGAAATGCATGTTCCCCAAGTTCCCGGACACGGCCCCTCATATCTCAGGCCTGGAATTTTCTCTGTCTCTTGGGGATTCCTGCGACTCCATCCCCTCCCCAGTGCTGGGGTCACGACCCCAAGCATCAAAGGGCTGCCTGTGTGCCACAGGCACTTCACCCACAGGATGGGGCTGGGGGCACAGTCGCCTGTCCCTTACCCTTTGGCCCTTTTTGGCAGCCTCTCCCTGCCCTGGTCTAGCAACCCTCCATAGAGGGGGCGACTCACCAAGGAGGGCCTTCCCCTCACCGCACCCAGCTTTGCGGGAGGAATCCAGCTCCACCCAAGCCCGTCAGTACTGGCGTCTCCTTTAGAGAAGCTGGGCTGCGGGGCATGAAGCGAGGGCAGTGTGCTGGCTGAGGGGACGGAGCCCTGGAGTCGGGTCTCCTTAGGTCAGTGGACCCCTCAGGAACTGTCAGAAACCATTCCTCTTCCGAGAAGTACCCTTCTTTTTTTTTTTTTTTTTTTTAAATATATTTTATTGAATTTTTTTTACAGAGAGGAAAGGAGAGGGACAGAGAGCTAGAAACATCGATGAGAGAGAAACATCGACCAGCTGCCTCCTGCACACCCCCCACCGGGGATGTGCCCGCAACCAATGTACATGCCCTTGACCGGAATCGAACCTGGGACCCCCCAGTCCGCAGAACGACGCTCTATCCACTGAGCCAAACCGGTTTCAGCGAAGTACCCTTCTTTTGAAGGAGTCAAAAATCCTGGGAATCTCCAGCCTAGGAATTGGGTCTGCTGGTAGTTTTGACACAATGGGAGGTCATGTGTGTCCTGGGTCTGTGGGAAAAGCCATCCTGCCTTTCTCCTTCCCGTGAGGCCTGGTACCTAGGCCTCTCGGTGGAGCCTCCAGGATACCCATCCAAGGCACCTGCCCCTCATCCTGGACCTTTCTCCTGCTCCTACAGCGCCTGGCACCTCATGTTTCCCTTATTGGCTGAGCAAGCCTCCTCTCCCTCCCCTGTGAGGGGGTTGGGGTGGACTGGATGTGGCGGTGCCAAGCCAGAGCCCAGCACATAGTCAACACAAGTAGCTGTGGGTAAATGACCACTGGTGTTTCCTGTGTGCACACATACAGCCGGTGGCAGCCATCTATAACCCTCACAAGAGCCCCAAGTCAGAGATGCGTTAAAGTAGGTTTTTAAGCATAAGGCTTGGCCACCAGGATGGGAGTGGGAGAGTGGCCATTGTACTTTATTGTCCATGTTTGGGGGAGATAGTTAAGATATACTTCACTTTTGATAGGCCCCAAAGCCATCTAACCCTTCAGCAGCTGGCACCCAGGACCATGGGCTGGGCAGGGGCTTGGCCAGGATGTGAGCTGGCACTGCAGGGTGCCACCCTGGTTTCAGCTCCACCCTTGTCTCAGCTCTGGTTTGCAGTGTTGAGTGAAGGTTCTCTGTGAGCTCCCTGTGTCAGCCCCCCGCCCACCCCCAGTCTGGGCTCTGGGTTGTGGCCGGAAGTTCCCTGTGGGCTCTGGAACGGACCCTCGTGTCTGCCGCATCCTGTGCGCATGCTTCCCTGCAGAGCAGCACCACTCCCGACGTGGGAGCGATGGGGGGAGACTGTTCCCATCTGGGCTGTAGGTTCCCATCAGATTTGTAGGGGGCCAGGCAGGAGGGTGTGAGCAGGTTTACGTTTGCATCTAATGGCTTCTTCCTTTAAACGGTATCCCAGGTTCATTTTAGCGTCCTAGGATCAAAAAGAAAAGGGTAGGTGAGGCTAAGAGCTGGCCCTGGTGTGGATGCTGTGAACACATGCTTGTCATTCACCAGTGGGCCCATCTCAACGGGTGTTCTTCCCTCCCCTCGTCTCAGCTCCCCTCACCCATACCCTGCGCACCTGGAAGTCTGGGAATGACGGACTCTGAACCAGTCACTTGGGGTCTGGTCTTTAATGCCTGGTCCGCTGCTCTGGGCTCTGTCTGGTTTTGTGGGCAGGGAGAACCTGCATGTGTTTGGTGTTGAGAATATGAACAAAAACCCTGAGCCTTTGCTCCATGCATTTGCCAACCCTGGCCTGAGGCCTAGGTCGCCGAGCACTTGGGAGAAAAGGCCGTATCGCCATCCAGAAGGAGCTTCTCCCCCAACCAAGACACCTCTCTTTTGTGAGCCTTTCCTTTGGGGAATTCTGGGCCTCTGGCATTGTGTCGTTGGTCTAGGTATCCCCTTAGCCAGATACCCAGGCCCCCAGGCCCTCTGCCCCAGCTCGGCTGTGTGCTCTCTCCCCAGGAGCCAGGGCCAGCCAAGATGGCTGTCACCAGCAGCAGCAGCATCCCCGGCGCCGAGAAAGTCCCCACCACCAAGTCCACACTCTGGCAGGAAGAAATGAGGGCCAAGGAGCAGCCAGAGGAGCGCAGCCTGAGTCCAGCTCAGAGTCCCAGCCAGAGCCAGCCTCCTGCTACCAGCGCCCTGAGGGAACCTGGGCTGGAGGGTGAAGATGGTAAGTGGTGGCCAGGTTGGCGTGAGTGCCCGCCTGTCCCGGTGCCCTCCTCACAGTGCGGGAAGGCCTCTGTCCCTACAGCGGTGGCCCTGGGGGCTCCCTCAGGGGCCTGCTCAGTTCAGCCATGAGTCCCACGCGTCAGGCTCTCTCACCTCCTGTGTCCATCAGCCCTGGCAGGGCCTGGCCTGGTGTGGGACTGGGAGCCCTGGGCTCCAGCCTTGCCTTTGCCCGTCCAGCTTGTGAGGCCTGTCTGTAAAGGAGGACAGCACGTGTTACACCAGCCCCGGGTGGGAGTTGGGCGAGTCAGAATGCTCTGGGAGGAGGTCTGTATGTGAGGAGGCCTGTTTCCTGCCCCTTGTGGCTGCTTTGTCTTCATGGCAAGTTAACCCCCGAAGTCCACTGTGTCCCTAAGAGCAACAGCAGTGAGGGCTGTCCTCTCCTCCTCACCATCCCCGTGCTGCCAGGACCCGGGGACGCAGGGGAGAGGGTGCTGGGAGGAAGCCGTTGGCCTCCCCATGGTTTCTCCACTTAGCACTTGGCCTGAGCAAAGCAGGGCAGCGGCCTCTGCCTCCGTGTCCAGGCCCTGGGCGGCTCTTCCTGTTGGTGCTGTGTCTAGATCGGTAAAGACGAGTGGGCAGCTGGGACTGACCCGGCTCTGAGCAGAAGTTGCCTCCATTCTCATTGGGGAGCACACACCCAGTCTGTCTAAAATTCCTTCACTCCTCTGGTTTCTGTACAAGCCTTTTGTCCTTTCCCTCCCCAAATGTATTAGTGTGCTGAGAGGCTAACTGGCCGGTTGTTTCCTCCCTGATGTTTGCTAGGAAGTAGTTGTTGCTGGGACATCTTTTGGGAGGGCGGGGAAGGTCCTGCTCTTCCAGTCAGGCTCCAGGCTGGAAGCGGAGAGCCTCCCTGGCCGTCCGCCAAGAGGCAGCCACGTGGGGAGAGGACAAGGCACAGCGGGAAGGAGATGTATCCCCGCCGCCTGCCCTGGGGAACCACATGGGCCTTTGGAGGTGAAAGCAGAGAGGCCCCTGTTTGGATCTGCGTGGGCTTGGAGAAAGCCTCCTCAGAAACCAAGCGTGGCAGCAGGCTGAGTGTGTCTCCTACCCCCTCGCTTCCAGAGGAGAGCGCCATGAGCAGCGACCGCATGGACTGTGGCCGCAAAGTCCGGGTGGAGAGTGGCTACTTCTCCCTGGAGAAGACCAAGCAGGACTTGAAGGCCGAGGAGCATCCACTGCCCCAGCCGGTCTCCCCTCCCAGCCCCAGCACCCCCAACAACAGGTACAGTGGCCCTGGACCACCCTCCCAGGAGCTTGGTCATCCCTTTCCTTCTCCAGGTTCTCAACCCTTGTGTCGAATGGTCTGCAGCAGCTCCCTCGGCTCTCTGGATGTGGCCAGCCAGCCTCCTGCTCATGTGGACTCCAGCAGCCCGGGGGGGCGGGGAGCAGAGAGACTGGGGTGCACCTTTGCCTTTAAAGCCAGCAGGCAGTATGCCGCCCTGGCCGACGTCCCTAAGGCCATCAGGATCAGCCACCGAGAAGCCTTCCAGGTGGAGAGAAGGCGGTTGGAGCGTAGGACTCGGGCCCGGAGCCCTGGCAGGGAAGAGGTGGCCCGTCTGTTTGGCTACGAGCGGAGGTAAGGAGGGAATTGGAGGGCTGAATGCATGTGCACACACAGGCACACAGACCCCTCCACGCCCCCCCCCCCCCACCCACACACACACACAGGTACACGTCTCTCCTGCACACTCTCACATTTTCTCTTACACACGTCCTCACACATAGTATCACACACTCACATACTGTTACGCACTCTTCTCACACAGTTTTTTACACATTTCCTCTCCCTCCCCACCTCCCCTCCGCATACACACCCCTGTTTCCTGAGCCTTGCTTGGGAAGCACACTCAGAGCATGTGGGGAGCCTTCCCCTCCTGACCCTGCGCTCTGGTTCCAGAACTCAGCTCCTGGGGATTAGAAGGTAGGATCTCTGGGTACCCAGAGGCTTAGGCCAGGAGCCAGCTACTCCCCATGAGTGCTGCTTAGCCTGGGACCTTGAGGGCCTCTGGGAGGGTCCTCATCTGCCAGGCCTTATGTGGCTGGATCTTTTCCTTCCTGGCCCAATTCTGGTCTCTAAAGAGACAGCGAGGCAGGACCGCAGAGGTGCGGGTGGTAGCAGGAACTCTCCTTGCCATTCCCAGGTCCAGGTGCGGAAGAAGGGCAGGGAAGGTGGCCATGCCCAGGGGGTGGGGTGGCAGCATAGTTCTTCCCTGCAGCGCTTGCTTGATTCCATCCCTGAGGCCACACCCCTGTGCACCAGAGCGCCCGAGTGCCCCTCCCATACAAGAGCTTCCACCCTACGTCTGTAAGGAGGAGCCTTCGTCTCTCTGTTTGCCCAACAACAGAGTTCTCGCCCAGATCACGGTTAGGATGCTGGGGCTCACGGACCCTCTAAACAATTTGAAAGTCTGTGGAAAAAAAAAACACATTTCCCAATGGAAAAAAACCCATAGTTTTCATTAGGTTCCCAAAGAAGTTCACTTCCCAGAAAAGTTCCAGGAGTGTTCACAGTGTCCTCACTATTCCACTAACGCCTAAGAAGGCTCAGAGTTGAGACATGCTGTGGCGACAGGCCAGGGTGGCAATGGGCTCCCATAAGGGGCTGGACCGGAATAGGGTGCCTTCCTCTTGTGCTCCCTTCTCTTTGTAACACTCCGCACTCTCCACATGCCCCAGGTAGAAAGAACCTGTGCACCTGTGGGTTAACCTCCAGAATAAAGAAAAGACACCCACAGTGGTTGGTCTTGAAAGAGAAGAAAACGGAATATTCCTAATTCCAAGAGCCAGTTGGCTGGCTTCCTGTTTCATTAGTAACCCCATGAGGTGCCTGTGCCAGCATCCCCGTGTGTAGATGCAGAGAGAGGGGCTCAGAAGCAGGGTGACTCCCCTGGGAACAGCTGGAGCAGTAGATCCTATGCTGGGAAGGCCCTGCTCCCATGGCATGATTGGGGCTGTCCTCTAAGCAGTCAAGGAAATGTATAACTGAAGGGACTTGTCAGGGGGTTAGGAGGCCAACCGCCAGGGTGGGAGCGGCTCCGCGCTGGCCTGCGGGCAGGCTGCGAGTTGGGAAGGCGATCGTGGGGCAGCCACTGGTTCAGTGGCAGACCAGAGAATTAACATTCAGCTCACCTGCTTGGCTTTGAACTCATTCTGATCTACAGGCCTGGGGTTGGCAGCATCTCTGGGGCTTTGCATGTTCTTTGCTACCGTGGGTTTTTACCTGGTGTTGGCACCCCTGGGACCCAACCGGCTCTGCACCCTAACACTGTAACGTCACTTTCTTACTGGCCCAGATGGCATCTGACTGGCTGCTGTCGCTTCCCCAGGCCTGCTATCTGGTCCTTTGTGGCTGACCTGTGCTTGGTTGATTCCTGTCCCTGGTAGAGTAGAGTAGAACCCCCACGTTGGCAGTGTCAGCCCCAGCTACCCAGGTGGCAACAGAGCCAGGCCTGCCAGAGGCCAAGTTGGGGGTGATGCGTTGGTTTCCTGACAAGTCATGGCCCTGAAGCAGTCCTCTGGGCTATCAGCTCTGCTCTTCAGACTTGCTCCCAAGCCTTTAAAACATTTCTTGGATGGTGAGTTGCTGCTGAGCGAGCATGGGGAGGCCATGGTGCTTGCTGAACTGTTGGTGACTCACACAGGGCCAGCTCCATGCTGTCCTGCACCCTGGGCCGAGAGCCCAGAGAGGTTGACAGAGGTGCAGCGCCCCCTTCCTGTGCTGTCAGCCAGTGCAGGGCGGAGTTGTCACATAGGCAGCACTTCTAGGGACCCAAGTTAAAAACTTCCCAGTGTGCAAAGTAAACATGGCTGACTTCCCAGAGCCTATCCCTGTGGAGAGGCTGCAGACAGGGCCTCTCTCCTCGTCTCTCATGGACTCCTCCTCCTGCGACCCTGGCGGTTCTGCAGCAGGCAGTCTCATGGACTCGGCCGGGCGCTGCTCCTATGGCCTCCCTGGGGCTTCCTGGGCCTTGGCCTCAGTGGATGGGGCTCTCCTTCAGCAAGTGGTGGCTCTGAGGCTAGGAGGGGCCTGGAATCTTACCAGACCTCCCGGGGTGGTCAGGCATGGGGGAAGCATCACCTCCCCGACCAGGCGAGCCTTTGCAAGAGCTTCCTGTGGTCCTGGGAACGCCTGCCTCTGCCGTGGCTTCCTGTGCTCAGACGCATGCCCTCTCCCGCTGCTGTCCCTCAGCCTCTGCACTGCTGCTCCGGCAGGCTGGCCAGGGATAAGTTTTGTGTCTGGGGAGACTCCACAGAAGCTCAGTGCACTGGGGCTCCCACTCTTCTCGTGGAAGCACAGGGAGGTGCAGAGGGTGCAGGTGCCCCAAGTGCTGCCCTGGTGTGAAGCCTTCCTTGATAAAGAAACCCTAAAATACCATGTTTGATGGAAACCCTCCCTGGAAAAAGCTGGCCTGGGTGAGGGGCGGGGGTCTCAGGTTTTGAGGCTGCTTCCTCTCTTCTTCCCTACGAAGTCGACTTCCATCTCTGGGCTCAGAGTCCCTTCCCTCGGTCTGCCTCTTGTCCAGAATGCACACCCTCCCTAAGAGGCGCCTCCGGGCACTTGCCTGGTGTCCCTGTGGGGGGACAGGCCTCTGTCCTATGGCCTGCCAGCGTTCATTCCCAGGCCCCTGGTGTGCCCCTCCCTGCCACGCCCACGGGGCAAACTCCTCGTGACTCTGGGAGGAAGGTGGTCTGCCCTCCTCAGTGTCACCTCGGGTTTTGTTTCTTTAATTCTTTGAATGATTTTGATTTACCATTATTTGATTTAAAAAGCGGTCCTTTCTGTTTATTTATTCTCCAGCCTTATTTTCTTTCAGGTCTTGCCCCTCTCCACCTTCTCCTGCTGTGTCGCTGTGTGACGTTACTCGCCCTTCCTCCGCTGCTTCGCTCCCATCTCAGCTCCGTCTCCAGCCATAGATGGCCTGATGATGCCGCCGGCCCTTTCACATGAAATCAACTTGCTTTGTTTTGTTTTCATTTGGTTTTTGATTCTTTTTACTGTTGGCAGAACAATGTTAATTCATGGGCCTTATTCTTGCTAAATTTTGGACCTTTGGGATGGGGGCTGCATTATGATCTGCTAGGCACTCAGGGTGGGCGTCCGTCCCCGCCACATGGCGACCGCTTCTGATCATGTCTGCTCAGGAGAGGACGCTGCTGACGGGCTGTGTGGTTGCCAAGTGTGTCATCACAACAGATCATTAGGGACCTCCAAGTGTGTGTGTGTGTGTGGGGGGGCGCGAGCTGATGCCCAACCCTGCACAGCTCCACCCTTTGCAGGGGGGAGAGGGGGCTCAGGGAGGGGTGTCAGGGCCGGCTGTACTGTGCACAGCCTACACCTTGCAGAAGGGGAGGTCCAGGGAAGGCTAGGGTGGGCCAGTGTGAGGGGGTACCTTGAAGGAGCCTCTCTGCAACTTGAGACCAAACCCACCTTGTTCTTGGGTGACCCTGTCTCCCCCCAGCAGCCTCCTGTCCTCTCTTGCAGGAGGTCTCAGGTCATTGAGAAATTTGAAGCCTTGGACATTGAGAAGGCAGAGCACATGGAGACCAACTTGTCAGCTGGGCACTCACCATCAAGCGACACACGCCAGGGCCGCAGTGAGAAGAGGGCGTTCCCCAGGAAGCGGGTGAGCTCTGGGTGGGACATGTGGCCCCACCCTCTCTGAGGCCCCACACACACCCTGACACACTTTTGCTGGGCTCCCCACTCTCTGTTCACAGTCATTTGCTTGGGTCTCTCATCTCCTCCAATTAGTGACCTTCTTAAAAGACCTTCTGCCTTCTGCTCTTCCTATCAGAACTTGTCCATCTCAGCTGGAGGCCGCTCTCCGGCCGTGAGGTCCCTGGTGGGACCAGAGCCTCTCTTCCTCTGCGGCGGCCTGGCCATGAGGCCGGACACCTCTCGTCTCTCTTTCCAGTGGCAGCCACAGCCCTCCCTTCTCCACTCCACAGGGCGGACTGCTCCCAGTCCTGAGCTGTCCACCGCCTTGTGGCCTGGCCGTGTCTGATCTTCATCTTCCTCCCCAGATTTTCTCTGGGCCCCTGAGGTGACCTGCTGCTCTGCTGGCAGCCATGTAACTCAGGGCTCTTCCTTCTGTGACCCCAAGAAGCAGGGGTGGGCGGGACCAGGACTGATGGTGACTGGTGTGTCTGGAAGACAAGGCTGCTCCGCCAGCCTGGGCGTCTCAGATCCCACTGCCGGAAGCAGAGCAGAAGGCGCTAGATGGAGTCTGCACGCAGGCTCCTGTCCTCTGCCCGCAAAAGCCGCCTCACTTGGGAACAAGGTCCCTACAGTCCTGACCCTTCCACAGCTCTGGCAGCCGGACTCCCTGCTTCCTGCCCGAGTTGACAGTACTGACTGGCGGCTACTCTCTGCCACAGGACCTCCCCAGTGAAGCCCCCACAGCTCCTCTCCCGGACGCCTCAGCCTCCCCCCTGTCTCCACAGCGAAGAGCCAAGTCCCTGGACAGGAGGTCCATGGAGTCCTCCCTGACGGTGAGCCCAGGCGCCCAAGCACCAAGGCCTGGAGGTGCTGCTCCTGCTGCTTCTGTCACTTGGGTCACTGTCTGCTTCTGTCCGTGCGTCTGTGCCGGAGCCCCTCTGCCCGGCCCGTGTCTGATGGGGACAGCGGCTCTGTGTCTTTCCCTTGCCTAGGCTTTGTGGACACCCTGAGCTCTGAGGTCCCGTGGAGGTGGCCACCTGGCCAAGACAGCAGAATCCTGATTGCAAGGGGTCGGGGCCAAAGCAAAGAGCCCCTGTTCTCATTTGGGGTGTTTGTTCCTATGACGTTTTGGAGACTGAAGCCCCTCTGGCTGGGGTTTCCCCACAGAAGGAGAAGAGGCCCTTGCTCAGGTCGGTTGAGCTGAACAGTGGGGGTGCAGGTAGGGAGTGGTCAGAGGGAGTCCAGGTGGCACCATCACTCCCACCAGCAGCGACAGGCCTGAGGCCCTGGGGGTGGCCTGGGGCTCCTCTCGGCCTTTGTCCTTCGCCTCCTGAGGGGCCCAGGGCCGGTGCCACCGCTTCCCCACCAGGGCGTGCAGCCACCAGCCTGATTGACATGAAACTTTGACGCAAGGACAGGAGGTTTCTTACCTGAGGAAGTTTTCTTTTTCCTTGAGTTCTGAGTTTTGCTCCAGGGTTTGGAGCAGAGACTCCCAGGACAGATGTTGTTGGTCACTGTCCTGCCACTGCACATCCTTCTCTCTGACTCCTCCCAGTCCCTGGAATACAGGAGGACGCCCGTTTCTGCTCAGGATGGTGGGAGAAAAGCAGAGAGTATGTAGGGTTAGAGGAAGGCTGATCCGTGTCCCTCTGAGGTAGCAGCTGTACGGGGTACTAGACGTAACACACAAGCAGGGGCCAGGTGAGCTGCAGGGGATCCCAACGGGGGTGTGGACAGCACAGGGCAGGAGGGACCAGCAGGGATAGCTCTTTGTTCCGGCCCCACTGGTGGTCCTGCACCCCCTGCTTCATTGTCTGTTGTCCTAGTTTTGCTCCTTGTAAGGAAATAGAGACTCAACTTCATCCTGGTACAGATAAGTGGCCTGAGGGTCTTGGCACGGTAGCTGCTGCGTCTGGCTGAAAACCAGATGTGACCTCTGCTCAGTGGTCTTCTGCTCTCTTGCGCTCACTCTTTCTCTCTCCCTCTCTCTCTCTCTCTCTCTCTCTCTCTCTCTCTCTCTCTCTCTGTCTTCTGTGGCTTCTGCAGAACTTCTGAATTCTCCTTCTAGCTGCCACTGCAGACCTTCCCCTTCACATAATATGCTCAGTGGCTCTCGGTCTGGGCCAATCTTCTGTGCCTCCCAGGAAGACGGAGCAAGGGCCTGTCTCAGCACCAGGCAGCCCCGCTGTCAGGGCAGGAGGCGGGCACTCCTTCACAGTAGCCTGCCCATCCTGGCATCTTGCTCCTCACAGCTGTGCGTGCCTATGGGCAGCAGGCAGCACCCACCGGGGCAAGGGGGGCCATGCAGGCTTATCTGGTAGGCGAAGAAACCCCTTTTCCTGGTGTTCATTACATCTAGACAGAAATGTGTGCTCTGTCAGTCACCCTTTGCCCATGACTGAGATGCCACAGTGTTTCCTCTGAATTGTTCTTTTTCTTTTCTCAGCCTGACCTGCTGAACTTCAAGAAAGGCTGGCTGACCAAGCAGTACGAGGATGGCCAGGTTCGTGTGCAGAGCTGCCGTGGTTTCTGAGACGCTGGAGCAGTTGCAGGGCCGAGCTGGCCTTCCCCTGGCTGGTCTGTGAGCACTGGCTCCGCCTCCGCCTCTGGCAGACCTCCACCTCCTCCGAAAAGTGGAGGGTCCCAGCCCCATTGCTACAGTGGGATGGGCTTCTGGAGAGAGGCCAGCAGGCCTGCCTGCTGCCAGGGTGTGGACTGCTCTCCTGTGCCCAGCAGTGATCTTGGCCTTAGGCTGTGGGGACATCCATCCTCCAGCACTAGCTCCCCACTTGCTGTTCTTCCCTAAAAGTTCCCTGGGAGACCAGGCTTCCCAGGAACAGGGAAAACCTCTGGTTGTAGGGCTGGCTTGTGTTTGCATACAAGGCAGCCAAGGAGACAGGGCTGAAGGCAGCAAGACTCTGTCAGAGATGCCAGCTCAGCCCTAGTCCTGGGAGAGCCATGTAGTACATTCTTCCCCTCAGACTCAGGCAGGAAGAGCCACTTGCCACTGGACCTGCCAGCCCTACCTTGACCCTGGTTGGGGCTAGAAGGCCAGACTCCAAGGAGGCCTGAGGAGCGCCTGCTGGGTCACACCAGGAAGCCTTGGAGCCTTGCCCGCCCACGATCTCCCCCTGCTACCTGAGTGGCTGTGCCAAAACGTCCTCTCTGCCAGTCCTCTCGGCCCTCCCTCTCTGCTCCCCACAGTGACGGCGTGGGAATCTGGCTGGTTGGTTTGCACTGCTGGCTGCAGTGGGCGCACCCCCTGGGTAACCAGCCAGTGGCTATGGCTCCCAGGTGCCTCCTTAGAAGGAAAATGCTGATTTCACAGCCACCTTGCAGCTCTAAGGGCCCAGCCCCATGCCTGCAACCTCTGGAGTTGAGATTGAGGACTGTGAAGCGCTGTTCCCTAGCCACACCTCTGGGTTATGGAGAGCCCACCGCAGCTCCCCCTCCTACCCTCTCACCCTGTCGTTGGGGAGCCAGGGCTTCGCAAGTGCCCGGAAATCCTGTGTGCATGGCTGCCTGGGCCTGAGTGAATCCTCTGTGTGTATGTCTGCTGCTGGTGGCAGGCCGCCTGCCCTCTGCTTTACCCCCGCTCAGAGAGGTGCTCTAGGGCTCTGGCACAGACCCGTGGAGCAGGAAGTGCTGTATAGTAGTTGAGTCTGCCTTTTCCCTTCCATTTTAGTGGAAGAAACACTGGTTTGTCCTTGCTGATCAAAGCCTGAGATACTACAGGGATTCGGTGGCTGAAGAGGTGAGTGTCTTGGCTTTGCTCCCATTGGGGAGACAGCGGAAGGGGTTCAGGTGGCATCTGGGAGCCCAAGGCTTCTGGGCTGAACCCCCTCTGACTGTGGACGGGTGTCTGCATTGCCTCTCGGCTTTTCCAGCCCACACCTGGTGGGAAGTCTGAGTGCAGTGCAGCCAGCTCTGGGTGCTCACCACTGGCTCCTGCCTGGCAGGCGGGGGGGGGGGGGGGGGGGGGGGGGGGCGGGCTCCTGAGGCTCTGCTTCAGGCTCCTGGGCATGGGGGTTTGAGCAACTTCTTTGAAAAACAAAGATGTCTTATTTTAAAACTCAAGATGAGCAGTTTTGTTTTTTCTACAAAAAGAGTTTGTGGTAAAGTGAGTCTTTTGAAGACTGAACTAAAGCGTCTTGTTCTTTCTCCTCTGGGTGAGCATAGAACGTGGTAGGTGGACGTGGTTGGCCCAGTCGACGGTCCCGATTCCACAGTCAAAGGACCACCAGAGGAGCTCTTTTTCCTCACCCACAAAAACCCTTTATTTTTTTAGCAACTTGGCAAATGTGTTTCTAACCTTTCCTCCAGATACATTCCCACATGTAGTAAAAGATCTATGTCCAAGGTTAGTCATTCAGTACTTTTCTAATAGCAGGAAACTGAAAAGAACCTAAATGTCTGTCATTCGGGGCTGGTACTTACATGCCCTAACCCTGAACACCTAAGTTTCTCACGGAGTGCAGAGGGAAGATAGTGGTGATACCGGGGAGGCGTAGACTAGTGCGGGGGCCGGCCCCTGCTGTGCCTGATGTCAGGAGCTCCGGAGGCACATGGAAGTGCCTAACCACACACTGTGTGTGTGCCGCTCGGATAAACCGGCAGTTCTCAGAGTGTGGGCTACAGACCCCTGGAGACACTTTAGGGGGCTGGGGTACTCAAAACTGTTGTTATAAAACTAAGATGCTGTTTGCTTTTTTCATTGTGTTCACATTTACACGGGTGCCAACGCAGTGGCGGGTGAAACTGTTGGTGTCTCAGCGCAGTCACAGGCTGCAGCCGCAGATGGTCAGCGGTCATGCATTCTTCACTACCACACTCACAGTTAAAGAAAGTTACTAATGGCCCTGGCCAGTGTGCTCACTGGTTAGAGCGCTGGCCCTCACACCGAAGGGTCATGGGTTTGATTCCTAGTCAAGAGAATGTGCATGGGTTGCAGGGATCTCCGGCCCTGGTCAGGGCTCATGCCATATGCGATGTTTCTCTCTCTCTCTCTCTCTCTCTCTCTCTCTCTCTCTCTTCTCCCCCCTCCACCTCCTCCTCCCTTCCACTCTCTAAAAATCAATGGAAAAAATATCCTTAGGTGAGGATTAACTAAAAGAAATAGAAAGTTACTAATAGTTTTAAGTCTTAATCATTGAAGAGCCATCTTTTTAATATTCTATGATTCGAAATGGGAAGTAAGCCTAAGTCATCTCTGCTGCCACCGAAGTATGGTGGCTGTGCCTGCCTGCTCGCCGGCGGAGCAGTCTCCCCAGAGCACCTCCCTGCTGGAAAGGGTAGCTGACAGACAAGCTGCTCCTTCACTTGGGTGTGTAGCGGACGTTTTTCAAAATGAACCAAGTGAGCCTATTCCTTTTAGGAAAACAACAGGCAGGAGTGATTGCCGGTGCTGCGAGATAAGCTTTCAAGCAGAAACCGGAACTTGGGGAAACTGATTCATCAGGAACTTGACAGCTCTCCTTTTCTTACAGACTCCTGACCAAATGGGCAGTGACACCAACACATGCAGTGTTTGATCTTAGAAATGAGATGTGTCAACACTAGGAAGTGTGTGTAACTTGCTCTCTTCCGAAGGACCAATATGTAGCGCTGCCCAGTTGTGATGGGTAAAAGACCCATTCAGCAGGCAGGGTAGACTGTGGCTGTGATGTAACCAAGTTCAGGAAGTTCCGTGATATGATTTCAGATTCCACTTTGTAGTTAACCTTTAAGAAACTACCACTTACCAAAAAGTAACCAGTTATCTGAGGACTTAAATACGTCTTTCCCTTTCAACTCCGTTTTTGTGTAAGGCCAGACTTCACGAAACATGTACTTCAGCCAAAACAATGCATCCATCAGACTGAATGCAGAAACAGATGGGAAAGGCCAGATATTAAAGAGATTTGTAAAAATTCAAAACAGTACCACTCTTATCACTGTTTTTTTAAGTAATATTTGTATTTTAAAATGAAATGGGCTTATTTGTATTCTTACGTGAGTAGATATGTTTAAATTTTTTTCAGTTTAATTTCTGATATTGTAAATTTCAATAGATAAAGCTCACAAACTCTTTGATAAAGCTAACCTTCATTTCTAAGAGCATGAAGCCATTCTGACAGCACATGTGAGAACCGTCAACATGGGGCATCTTCGGCAGGGAGCACGTGGGACGTGGTGGCATTGATGCTTCCACGGAGGGTTGGGCATGGTTTCATCCCCGCAGGCGAGGTGTGTGCTCCCTGAGAGAAAGGCAGCACACCCAGTCCCTGCGAAAACGTGTTTGTCTAGTTTGACTTTTATTTCTAAATCTCTTAATGTTCTTCCCATTTCTCTCCGCAGGCGGCTGACTTGGATGGGGAAATTGACTTGTCTACATGTTATGATGTCACGGAGTATCCAGTCCAGAGAAATTACGGCTTTCAGATACATGTGAGCCCAGGGGTGGAGTTTGGAGACAGGCTTGACTGGCTGGGATGTTTCTTCAGAACCTGAGACTCCAGTCCAGGGCACTTGTGGGCGGGCCTGACGCACATGCCTGGCCACCAGGCGTTCTCCCCATCGGTGCTGGCACCTTGTCCTGCTCTTGTCCTGCAGCGCCTGACCCCTCCCCCAATTTGTGATCTCAGCAAAAAATCAGACATTAGCTTCTTTCGAGACTGTTGAGAAGCTTTTTGTTACTGAAGTTGTTGTTTTTTTAATCCTGGAGCTTGGGACAGTTGGGTGGATATACAGGGACTAAGAATGAAGGTTTGTTAACTATTTAAATCTCCGAATACTAGGCTTTAGTTCACCTGTTCTTTAGTTTATTCTTCCAGTCATCAGTCATAAATTTGAAAATTCATGAAGTACCCCTCCCCACCCCCACCCCCATAACCTTGTACGGGACTCGGTCGAGCACGTCATTGCCTTCGCCCTCAAAAATAACCTGGTGAGGTAACTCAGAAGTTCTCACTGGCCACTCCGTGAAAGGTGGTGGCTCAGGGCTACCTGGAGTTAGCCGGGCTCAAGTTAGGACGCATCCCCTGCCTGCCACATTGCCCTCTAACGCCAGCTGCAGGGCACGGGCGCCTGTCCCCCTCAGGGCCAGGAGTTAGCCAGAGCGGCTCCGGGCACAGGAAAGCACTGCGCCTGGGTTGGGTTTGTTTTAGCAGAAGGTCACCACTAGAGCCGGCAAAGGAAGCGACACCTGCCGCATCGACACCCACTGTGAGGCTCTCAACATAAGCGTCCATGTCCCCGGGGACACGCCCCCTCCTGATGTGGCTGTGACACCCGGCACCGCCTCCCCAGGAAGCTCATCTAAGCTGTGTCCTGAGTTTATGGAGGTTTCATAACTGTCATGATTGATTGAGTTACATCCATGTGGTCGAGCACAGCCTCCAGGCCTCCCCTCAGAGGTCGGCTGGTTTCACGAGGCCCATAGCCCAGCCTCTCACTGATGGCTGGTCTTTATAGCGTAGCCTGCCCCGCCCTGAATAACAGGCTCCCAGGTTGCTTCCCAGGAGCCAAGGCCACTCTGTGCACAAGCCCGTGACAGAGCAGACAGCCTGACGGCTGCACCGCCAGGCTGGCCCGGCTCTGTTCCTCACAGGACCCGGAACCTTTATGGGCTCTTACCTTCAGATGGTTGGGTGTAAAAACTCAGTTGTACCATGGGACTCAGAGTGGATCAAGCATTGAGACTGAGTCATATTAGCCAAACTTAAAGGAGACTGGGGTTAGGACCCAAAGGCCAGAGTGTGCATTATAAGGAGGAATCCCGCCTGCAGCCCACTGGGCGCTGGTCATGGCATTTCTCCCCTGTGGTGCCAAGGCATAGCTGGGAGTTGCACAGGTGTCCTGGCACGAGGGCCTGGCATGAGGTTGTGGATCTCAGGGTCTTAGCCACCCCACTCTGATGCTCTTCTGCCCCTGGTCCTGCAGGAGGAGCAGACACGCTCAGCAAGCTGAGTCTGAGCCTCTTGTCTTCAGGCCGCATTGGCGGCAGTGGTGACTTCTGGCTTTCTAGGCGCCATGCCGGGTCCCCCTCCTAACCTGTCCCTCCCCATCTCAAAGAGCAGCTTTCTCAGGGCAGGGTGTCCTAGGTAAGAGGTGGCTTGCCACTTAGGAGTCAGATCCCCTCACTGAACAAGTTTCAACTTAATCATCGAGGGCCTGCGCCATGCGGTTTGCTCTCACCTGGCAGTCTGCCGCCTGTCACTTCCCCGAGATGGGAGCTTCCCCCGGGTTCTGCTGCTTTTCATGAGCCCTGTGGCTGAGGGTCTAGGTCTGGAGAGATCGCTTTCAGCATGGAGGGCAGGACCTGGAGGCTCTCCGCTCGGGTCATAGGGAGTTTCAGGATCTTGAGAGGCGAGGTGAGGAATGAGTATGCAGGGCCCTGGGGTGGCCACCAGCCCTAGTGGCACCTACAGTGGAGCTAAGTGCAGAAGCTGAGCAGGGGGCACCGTGGGAGCCCCAGTGCCGGGCCAGGAGTCAGCCTTGTCCTAATGTTGTGGAAGGTGCTGGAACCATCACCTCGTGTAGGAAGACACAGCCAGCAGGACATGCAAGTGGTTAAAGGAGGGGAAGGTAGAGGTGGGAGACCAAGCAGGCACAGCGGTGGGCAGAAAAGAGAGAAGCGGTTGGGAGGCACTGTGGAGGAGGCACGCATGGGCTGTGGTGGTGGTCATTGAGGGAGGAGGCAGGCGTGAGGTCGGGTGCCCAGAGCATGGCAAGCAGAAGTTGGACAGCAGAGGTGACTTCACAAAAGGAGTAGAGCCTCTGGAATTCTGGCTGTGATGGGCTCTCTGAGAACATTAGACAGGCAGCCAGGTGTGGGCCCACAGTTGGGAAAGAGCCTGCTGCGGGTGGGAGATGAGGTCCTGGGAAAGAATGTGGAGATGGCTGAGCTCAGACTGCAGAGACACCAGACCTGGGAGCGGGAGGCGGCAGAGGACCCCAGGACGAGTGTGAGCCGATCCCCGGGACTCGGAGGGCCAGGGCCAGGGTTTAGGGAGGCAGCACTCAGATTGCGTGAAGGCCATGCCCCCACCCTCGGAGTACAGGAGGGGAAACCAAAGGAACGAGGAGTCGTGGGTTGTCTCTGACTGGGGGCTGAGCTGGAGGCTGAGGTCAAGTCCAAGCTGTGCTTTGCAGCTCTCCGGGCTGGCACGTGGTCTCGTGCTTTGGTCCCTGGCCACGCCAGTACCAGCCCAAACCATCTTGGTGGTTTCATCTTCCCATCAGCTGATTTGCTAACCTCTCGTGGGTTTGTTTCCGAGTAGCCTGCGCAGCTTAACAGGACCGCACCCTCCCTCCTGTGAGACAGGAGCCCGTGGGTGCAGAAGCAGGGCAGTGGGCTCCATGCGGCCACCACCGTGCCTTCTCTGGAGGGACCTGCCCCAGAGGCACGCCCCCTCGCTGGCCGTGCTGCTTCTCTGCTCCTCCATCTAGCTTCCCTCCCCCGCTGCCTGCACTGCTCCCCACTACAAGCGGGCTCCCCTGTCTTGACTGATGACCCATCAGCTCATCGAAGGCCGAGGGGTTGTCCCAGAAGTGCTCCCTCCCCTCTTCTCTGTCACCACCTGAATTCTAATTACCTGGACACCTGCCCTAACCGCCCAGCAGGCCTCCCTGCCTCCTCTCAGTCCGAGAGACACAGCTCCATCATGGCCTCGCCTCCTGCCGGCCTCGCGCCTGCTGTCCCCACCTTGCCCGCCTGTGCTCTTCCTGTGGCCCCTGCCTGGGACGCGCCTCTTTCCCAGCCGCTTGCCGGCCTCCTCACCCTCGTGGCCCAGCTCAGCCCTGTGCTCTGGGCCTCTCGCGCATGCTCCCCACGTGCTCACACTCTGCCTCCAGCCTGTGAGTTTCTTGAAGAGCAGGCGAGTCCCCTCAGTGCCCGACATCGGAGGTGCTCAGGGAAGCCCGCTGAGTCCCACAGAGGGAGGCCCCGGAATCCGCCATTCCCAGGAAAGCACGTTAGCTCCCACAGCCTTGCTGTTTCCTCTGCTCTCCAGGCCTCATTCATCCCAGGGGCTGTGCATGGTGCTCCTAAGATGGCCGCCTGGCCACATCCTCCCTGCAGGACTGACCTCTGAGGGTGGGCGGGTGGACGATGGTCACTGATACTGCCTTGTCCTTTGTGTAGACGAAGGAGGGCGAGTTCACCCTCTCGGCTATGACGTCGGGAATCCGGCGGAACTGGATCCAGACCATCATGAAGCACGTCCATCCGACCTCTGCCCCGGATGTGACAAGGTAAAGTCTGAGGGAGCCGCCTTCCCCAGGGGTTGGCGCTTCCCTGGACCTGAGCTGGAGACCAGTGCGGCCTTCTTTCAGCCACCTCTGCCCACGGCTGGCTGGCCCTGCTCGCTCTTCTCTTTCTGGCTCCTGGTTTGTCTGTCCGGTTACCTTTGCCTTCTGTCAGTATTTCTTGCATTAGAGCCACAGAAGTATCCTTTGTGCCGCTGTCAGAACTGAACTTGGCGGGCTAAGCTCCCTCTGGGTGGGCCTGGCACTGGCGCTATGCTCCGTTGGGTGAGGGTAGCCCTGGAGGTGCATTCATAGGCCACCACAGCATTTATTTCCCCCTCCCTCCCTCCCTCTCTCCCTCTCTCTCTCTCTCACATGTGCACTCGTGTGGGGGGGGGGGAGCGGGGGGGGGCGAGTGTGCAACCAGGAAAAATTCTCTGAAATCTCAGTGCCAGAGCCTAAGTTGGAAACTCTTCTCCCCCATGACACTCTGGTTCGTGTATCTCCTGATCCGCCGTGTGCTTCCTCCTCCAATCCGGAAGGTCAGAAACTTGCTGGTTTTCATTTTAAAAGAAAGAGGACATGGTTCCAGGGTGTGGAGCTGGCCCTGTGACGCCCCAGACTCTGCTGCCCTGCCTTGGGGCTTCAGAGCCTCCGCCTGCTCTGAGACCCTGTCACTGACACTTTTCAGGCGCGCAGTTTGAATGACTCCTCAAGTGTATTTCTTGCATCGGAGGTCACATTCTGGTGACCCTGGTGCCTGCATTGTGCCCCCTGGTGGCCTGGGCACTATGGCCATGCCAAAGCTTTCTTTAATGACACTGGACCTCTTTGAACCAGAAGAAAGGAAAGGAACCCAAAGTAACTCTTTTCTTCAGTCCTTCCCCCTGTTTGTTGGCATTGTTTGTTCCCTTATTTACTGAACAAACAGGATAGTCCGTTGTTCCTGAGCGGGCAAGGCCAGGAGCCGGGGGAAGGGACAGGCTGTCAGGGTCCTGTGAACGAGCACGTCCTGCGTGCGGACCTGCAGGAGGCACTCGGCCCTCGTGGCTGCGCGCATGGCAGCTCAGCGGCCGCCTCCAGCTCTCTCCCATTGAGGGGCAGAGGCCAACACTGACCCCTCGAGGGTGCCCAGAGCAAAGCCAGAGAGGCGCCCGGACTCCTCTACGAGGCTGCTGCGTGGCCTCCAAGGGCCGGTGCCTCAGGTCAGGGCCTCTCACAGCCGTGGGCACTCACCTGCTCGCCCTGCCCCAGCCAGCCCTGGTGCTCACCTGGGGCCTGGCCCTATGCCTCAGACTGAGGGTCTGGCTGGGGCTGTCAGCTTTGGGATCTCAGGCAGGGCCGGGTGGCTCAGTTGGTTGGAGTGTTGTCCCATACACCACAAGGGTGCAGGTTTGGTTCCCGGTCGGGGTACATGCCTAGGTTGCTGTTCAGTCCCCCATCAGGGGGTGTACGGAGGCAACAGACGGACGTTTCTCTCTCACATCAATGTTCCTCGCCCCTCCTCTCTCTCTAAAATAGCAGTAAAGACGTGTCCTCGGGTGAGGGTTTAAAACGAGTGCATCTCCCAGGCTGGCTCTGGCCCTGTCACTGCGTGTCTCTCCCACACCGGCTCGGCGTCCTGCGGGCCTGGGTACCCAGGGACCAAGATTTCGTGTCTGGAGTAAGGCTGGCGTGGCTGTCGTTCTGGCTAGGATTTACTTTCCGATGAGTGGAGTACTTTGTTTCCCCAATTTGTTTTCAGCCTTTGCCTTTATTTGGTGGGCTTTTATAGTTTGAGGAAAAGAAGGATTTTCAGTGCTACCAGGCTAAGTCCCAAGGACATATTAGAAACAGATAAAAACGTCAGAGGTGCTGGGGGGAGCTCCTGTGTCTGGAGCAGTTGTGGGGCTTCCTGCCTGGGGCCTTGAGGGGCCCCAGGACGGGCTTCCTCTGTTGGGGAGACTGGAGGTCCTGGCGTAGCTGCTGCTTCCGGTTCTCCACATCACCCTGATGCCCTGACGCCTGCTCCTCTCCCAGCTCAGGGCATCGGAAGGTCTGTGCTGGAGCATGTCCGTTCCGATGCGCTTTGGTGTTAAATGGGGAGCTGGCAGGCCCTGCCACTTGGCAGCACTTTGGTTTTCCTAGTTAGCTGCCGGGACAGGTGGTGACTCCATTCTCTTTTCCTGGTGCCGCTTTCACGGGGTCCTTGTCTTTGGCCCCATTTAAGCTCAGGTGTTCTCTAGAGCCCCCACTGTCCCTCACAGGCCCAGCTGGCTTCCTATGTGCTTTTTGCTCCCTGGCCCCTGTCCAGGCTGCGAATCTCAGGGGCTTATCCAAAAAGCCTGGAGACCCGGCCTCAACCTGCCGTGGCTGATGCCTCACCCTACCCCAGGAGGTTCATTCCTCTTCAGGAATCTTGGCTTTGGGGCAAATTGGGAAAAGGCCTGGACTCACTGCTGGGCATGGCCACTGCCTGGGTGGGGAGTTGGTGCCACCGGGGACATCTGTCTGGCTTGTCCACAGGTCCTTTCGGGCCTGTCACGCTGGCTCATCTGTCATATCAGCTACAGGGGTTTCCTGAAGCACAGACCTGAGCATGTTGCTTCCCTGCTTATTGAAAACTCTTGATCCCTTCAAGGGACATGGCTGGTCTCCTTCCTTCTGTCCCCGCTGCCCAGTACATGCGTGCCCCAGAAGGGTTTGGACAGTGGCTGTGCCTGGTGCAGCGGGACGGGGCTCTCAGCAGGGCAGTGCTCCGTGCTTCGTCATCCCAGATGCTCCCCCAGCATGTCCTCAGTTGGGGGCCCTCCAAGTACCCTCCTGCTGGAAGCCTCTGGGCCGCTGTGGCTGCCGCTCTCCCATCCCCACTCGGAACTCAGTCTGGGTTTCCTGCAAGGAAATGATGTCGGTGTGCTTTCTCCGCTCCCGCGGGAGCTGCCGCAGAGGTGGAAAGAGCATGTGGGGAGCGTGGCGCGGGCCTCTGCTGGGAGCCACCCCTGACCGGCTGTTTGCCCCCTGCCCAGCTCCTTGCCCGAAGAGAAAAGCCGCATCAGCTCCTCCTTCGAGACCTGCCCAAGGCCAAGTGAGAAGCCGGAGGCGGAGCCCAGGGAGCCAGACCCTGAGCAGAAGAGGAGCCGAGCTCGTGAGCGCAGGCGGGAGGGGCGCTCCAAGACCTTCGACTGGGCGGAGTTCCGCCCCCTGCAGCAGGCCCTGGCTCAGGAGAGGGCCAGCGCAGAGCTGCCCAGCAGCCTCCCCGAGGCCGGGCCGGGGGAGCTGGAGCGGGAGCGGGCGCGCAGGCGGGAAGAGCGCCGTAAGCGCTTCGGGATGCTCGACACAGTGGACGGGCCAGCCGCTGACGACACGTCCTTGCGGATGGAGGTGGATCGGAGCCCGGGGCTACCTGTGACCCCCGACCTCAAGACACAGAATGTCCATGTGGAGATCGAGCAGCGGTGGCATCAGGTGGAGACCACCCCTCTCCGGGAAGAAAAGCAGGTGCCCATTGCCCCTCTGCACCTGTCCTCTGAGGACAGAAGTGACCGGCTCTCTACTCATGAACTGACCTCTCTGCTGGAGAAGGAGGTAATGACCAGGGCGGCCGCAGGTGGGCGGGTTCCATGCAGCGCCCCTTCCTGAGCACCCACCCCCTGTGCCCAGCAGCAGCCTGAGTGGTTCAGCTGCACGATCGAGGGAGATGTGGTCTCCCCTCCAGGGCTTGCAGACCTGACCATGTTTAGGAAGAGAGACCCATGGTTGGACAGGTTCTTAGAGTCCAGTGTAGTCGCTGAGAGGTACAGGGAGTGCCAGCCCATGCAGGGTGGCGGGAGTGGCCGGGGGACCAGACCTTTCTAGGACAGAGTAGTTTGTCATGTGGCAGGGGCATTGCCATTAGAGTCAGGGTGGCCAGAGAAGAGGCCGGTGGGTTTCAGGGCCTGTTTCCAGCATGAACTAGAGCTCTTTGGGGGAGAGGAACATAAGCAGCGTTAGGTTTGATCTGCACTAGGCGACCCTGGGTGGAGCAGGCCAAAGCTGGAGGCAGAGAAGAGTCCCACTGCTGCCCAGCAGCCTGGTGACTGCCAGGAGAGGAGGTGCAGGCCGCCACAGGAGGCAGGTGGGTGCCCGGGTGGTCCCTCTGGCACCCAGATCAGGATGAGTGCCAGCCCTGCATTTGCAGCATAATACGTTCTTCATGAACATGTGCCCAGAAGTCAGCTCTGGGGAACTCCACCGTGGATTTACAAATCTGAACGGAGTTCCTGGCCAAGGAGGCACAGCCTTACAGTTTCATGTTCCAGGTGTGTTCTTTACAGAAGTAGCTCACTAAGGTTACAGGTTTGTCCCTTTGTCCTGCCTTCACTTGCCTTATTCCTCCTAGTCGATTAAATTCATGAGGCTGACGTTTATCACTAGCATGGACACTTTGAGTTCATTTCCATTTTCTATGCCTATTAATAGGATAATAAAGGCAAGATGCAATAAATAACAGTTCAAACTCAGATTGCTATGAGCTAAAATAGGCCCCACACGGGACTGTAAGCTTGTTTTAAACAACAGTGTCTGAACATCAAGGGTCTCGTGCCTCTCACACAGCCCGGCAGCACCCTGCCTGTCTCCCAGCTCCACAGCCTCGGGGGCAGGGCAGGCAGAGTGGCCCAGGTGGCCCAGCACCCAGTTAGGCTCCTAGGGAATATTCGGGGAAGAAGTGACCGGATAGATGACTGGATTCAAAGCCATGGAAACCAAGGAGAGTCTGAAGTAGCTTGCTTGCCTTCCACATCTCATGGAACCCTCTTCGCAAACGGAATGTTTTGTCAGGTCCATTGGGTAAAAGTGAGACTTGCAGTGGAAGCCAAGGCAGGGGCTGAAGTGGGGCACACCCCCCAGGGCAGCCGGGCTGTGGCCGTGCTGAGGAGACGGAAAGGACAGGCGTGTCTGCCTCCTGGTGCAGGCATAGAGCACATTTCCTGCTGGGTCTGCAAAGGGGCACCTTGAGCAGGGTGGGTGTTAGGTGGGCATTCAGGTGGCCGGTCTGCCGTGTTATGTATGTGTATTTACGGCTTGAGCAGGAGCCTTCAGTTCCAGATGCTGCAGTTCAGGGCAGGTCAGCTTATCCCTGACCTGTGGGCTCGTGAAGGGCCAGGGAGGAGTCTGTGTGCCAGCTTAGCTGGTGTCAGAAATGCCCCCAGGGCCTCTACTGTGCTGCGGCTTGTTACCATCGTTTTGCTTTAAAAGTGTGTCTTTTTGTCAACAGTTGGAGCAGAGCCAGAAGGAGGCCTCAGACCTTTTGGAGCAGAACCGGCACCTGCAGGACCAGCTGAGGGTGGCTCTGGGCCGGGAGCAGAGTGCCCGGGAGGGCTATGTGCTGCAGGTAGGGCTGAGGGGCTGCGGGCGCCCCAGATGCTCTTGGGAACTTGAGTGCGAGGGCCCTGGCAGGCTAGGAATGCGCACACGGGCCTGAGCAGGGCAGCCCTCCAGTGCCGCCTCGGGCTGCTCTGCCGCAGGACCGTGGCTCCAGGGCACTGGGCCGTGTGTATTCCCTCCTGCTATCACATTTTGGGGAATCTACCTGAAACTTCTGTGTCTAAGGTTTTTTCTTTGTTCTTGGATAAAATAATTTTGGTGGGTTTTCCTTTGGGCTCTCAAAGTAATCCAATATATTTGTTATAAATACTATATATTTGCATGTCATTTCTAATAGTTTTTACAAAAGCAGTATTTGGCCTGTTTTACAGATTGAAGAAATTGAGTGACATAGCCACCAAGTGCCTCCTTAAGACCAAGTTAGTGGCAGAGCTAGCTCTGGATCCCCTGTCCCCGCCTGTGTCTGTGCCATACCTACAGGCAGACCTGGGCTATCACCACTCGCCCAGTACCCCATTCCTTTCTTCCTACCTAGACTGAAGTTTCGGGGAAACATGGCCCCCAGCCCTGAGCCAACCCACACAGCCAACCTAGAAGGGGAGAGGAGGCCCCGAGCTTGGGTTCTAAGCTGAGAGCCCACATCCAATGTCCAAACCAGAGGACTCTGGGCCACAGTCGTGGTCAGCAGGCAGAATCACAGAGAGCAGCTGGACAGTGAGCTGGTGTGTGCTCTGTCGAGAGGCCCTATTTTGGTCTGGGGCACAAACAACACACTCCCTGCCCCTGGAGTGATGTGCTGGTGGGGAGAGACGACTGACAAATGAATACTGGGGAACGCAAAATGGGCAGTGGAGTGGGCTCTCTGCCAAGGCCAAGGACCTGGCTGCAAGCTCAGGCCCTGACACTGACCAGCAGATGCCAGTGTCCCCTCCCCCACCGCACTAGCCTCTCCTGTGTGGTCGTAGACCTTGTCCCCGAGGCCCTTCCAGCTCTCAGTGACCGTGCCAGCATTTCCAGATCACCGTGCCTGGCCCACCTCAGTCCCAGTCCTCCGGGGCAGCACGTGAACCTTCCTGCCTTCCTGCCTTCCTCCTCTGTCCATGCTGCTGTGGCTGCATGTTCCCTCTACCTTTTCTTTCTCTCATTTCTCCTTTCCCGCAGCTTTAGCTGTGGCCCTGGGCACCCTGTGTGCCCTGCACCCTCCTTCCCAGCCCTTTCAGCTGTGCCCAGTTCAGACTCTCAGGCACCAGGAGCTGGTGATGGTGAGCGTTCTTTTGTGCACAGCTCACTCAGGGCATTCTGGTCATTCATGCAGACCCTCCAGGTTCGGGGAGCATCTTTTTAACCCTGGGTTGGGCCCCTATCCTACACAGATTCCCTTTACTTCATCAGGCGGTAAAGATGCTAGCAGCAGATTGTGCACATTGCTAACCTAAGAACCTGCCTCCGTGTCTAATTGGATGACTGACTGCCTGAGCCCGCACCCAAGCCCCTGTCAGTCGGCACTGGGCAGAGCTGGCTTCTGAATGCCTCCCCACAAAGTCTGATAGCGGCTGCTTTGGGAAAGAACAAGGCCTTAGGGATTGAGGTCAGAAGGAGTTTGCCTGGGATGGGCGCTGTGCTGCGCTATGCGTTCTGGGAGGAGGAGCTTGCATGGTTTGGACTTGCTGTGGAGTATAACCAATAACGGAACTGAGTGTCACATCTGTGGCTTCCCCGCGGACTGAAAGGGGCCACAGGCAGGTCAGGTTCTCAGGCTGGGCTCTTCTCACTTCTGTTCATGTTCCTGTTTTCCCCGATTATTAGTTCTGTCTGTCCTGCATGCCTTTCTGTTTGGGGAGTTTTGTTCCATTGGTGTTGTGTTTTGTTTTGTGCGTGCGTCACTTATTTTGAAATCCCTGAGGTGTGTTTGGTTGGTTACCATATTTTACTCCGTGGGTGTCGCTTTCCCTCGCTCTGTCTTCGTACAGGGAGACTCGTTCCTCCTGTCACTGAGGACGAGCGCCACTTCCAAAGGAAAGTGCTCCGTGTCGCCTGCTGCCTCCTTCCTTCTTCCTGTCCTGGAAGGAAGGGCCTCCCCGCAGCCTCAGCCTGTGCTTTTCCAAGACTTATTGCCTGGAGCTGTGTCCCTTTCCTTTTGTAGAACAAACAGATGCCATGCTCTGCTCCCCCTCCTCCCACCCGTCTCGTCTTCAGTCCTGTTTTGCTGACCCGTGTGTTCCATTATTCAGTTGTGTTTGATTTACTTCTCCTAGAAGCCATCCAGTTAGAGTTGTTTTGATGTTGTTATCCATGTTTTCTGTTTACCTGGAAGCAGCACTTACCAAATAATTAAGATGATTTGTTGGATTGTTTTTTTAATGAAAAAAAAAAATTGTGCAAAGGATAAAAGGCAAACCCACCAAGGAGCTTTTCTGTGATGACCCTGGCCAGAGGTGTGACACTCAGAACTAGGAAGCCCGAGTGTTACTAACCAGTGTTTAATCGGTTTTTTTAAGACTGAAGTGGCCACCTCGCCATCTGGTGCCTGGCAGAGGCTCCACAGAGTCCATCAGGATCTGCAAAGGGAGCTGGAAGTCCGGTGCCAGCGCCAGGGGCTGACCACGCAGCAGACCCAGGCCCGGAAGTGCAGCTACGGGGAGGCCGAGGATGCAGTCCGGCACCATGAGGCCGAGATCCGCAGCCTTCAGGCGAGGCTCAGCACCGCTGCCGCCGAGCTCACCTTCAAGGAACAGGCACTGGCCCAGCTCAAGGGGGACCTGAAACTGGAGAAGGACAAGGCCCGTGAACACTTGGAGGAGTGGCAGCACAGCAGGGCCGTGCTGAGCGGTCAGCTCCAGGCCAGCGAGCAGAAGCTCAAGAGCGCAGAGGCCCTGCTGCTGGAGAAGACGCAGGAGCTGCGCGACCTGGAGGCACAGCAGGCGCTGCAGAGAGACCGCCAGAAGGAGGTGCAGAGGCTGCAGGAGCGCATCGCAGACCTCAGCCAGCAGCTCAGTGCTAGCGAGCAGGCCCAGCGGCTGATGGAGGAGAAGCTGCAGAGGAACTACGAGCTGCTGCTGGAGAGCTGTGAGAAGGAAAAGCAGGCATTGCTGCAGAACCTGAAGGAGGTGGAGGACAAGGCCAGTGCCTACGAGGACCAGCTCCAGGGCCACGAGCAGCAGGTGGAGGCCCTCCAGAGGGAGAAGTTAAGCGCCAGGTCTGAGGGCAGCCAGGCAGTGCGCCAGCTGGAGGAGCAGCTGCAGGTGAAGGAGGCCAGCCTCCAGACGCTGGCCCAGCACGTCCAGAGTCTCAGGGATGAGCGGGACCTGGTCCGGCAGCGGTTCCAGGAGCTGACGGAGCGTGTCGCCCTGTCTGATGGGGATGTTGCGGAGCTTCAACAGAAGCTGCAGGGCAGGGAGGCCGACTACCAGAGCCTGGAGCATGCCTACCAGAGGGTGGCCAGCCAGCTCCAGGGCATGCACACCCTGCTGAGAGAGAGGGAGGAGGAGCTGAGGCATATCAAGGACATGCATGAGAAAGTTCTGGAAAAGAAAGATCAGGACCTCAATGAGGCTTTGGTTAAAATGGTTGCCTTGGGGAGCAGCTTAGAGGAAACAGAAATGAAGCTCCAGACAAAGGAAGAGATTTTAAGGAAATTTACCAAGGCATCTTCAGAGGAAGTGGAGGAGCCGCAGAGCTCCCTGGGAGAAGCAGAGGATGGCTTTGCGCTTTCAGGCCTGCAGCTGCAAGCCTCAGGCATATCCCCAGGCTGCCCACAGCTGAGGCTCGAGGACGAGGACCCAGGGGCTGCCCTTAAGGAGAAACACGGCCACAGCAGCCCGAGGAGAGAAGTGAGCATAATGCCCCCGAAGTCAGAAGTGCCTGACAAGGAGGGGCACTCGCGGAACACAGGAAAATTTGAGCAGTGCGTACCCAGCATTAAAAGGCAAAGAATCCGGTTCTCCACGATCCAGTGCCAGAAATACACCCACCCCGATGGGTCCGAGAAGACCTGGACCAGCAGCACGTCTTCCGACACCAGTCAGGACCAGTCACCCTCCGAGGAGAGCATGTCGTCAGAGGCCACCCTCAGCTCCGTCCCTGCAACCAGCGACTCTGATACCTACCTCTCCATAATACACTCCCTGGAGACCAAGCTCTACATCACAGAAGAGAAGCTCAAAGATGTGACGGTGAAGCTGGAGAGCCAGCAGGGCCAGAGCCAGGAGGCCCTGCTCACGCTGCACCACCAGTGGGCTGGCACCGAGGCGAAGCTCCGCGAGCAGCTCCGTGCCAGCCTGCTCCAGGTTGGCGCGCTGGCCTCCCAGCTGGAGCAGGAGAAACAGGCCAGGGCGAAGATCATTGAAAATCACGTAGGGGAGCTTGGCAATTTCCAGATAAAAAACACACAGGCCCTCGCTTGCTTAGAAAATTGCCGAGAACAGCTACGGTCTCTGCCAAGGTCTGGCCAGGAGGAAGCACTGGGGGCAGGAACAGGCCCCCTGGCCGGCGTGGAGAGCGTGCTAGTAAGTGCCATCCAGGCTCTGCGTCACTGGCCAGCCCCTGCAGACAGCGGGGCCCAAACTCGGCTGGAGGAAGAGAGTTTCCTGGAGAGCGGGAAGGAGACTCCGCAGCCGGAGCTGACCGAGCAGGAGCAGTTGAAGCTCCTTGCTGATCAAATAGCTCTGGAAGCCTCTTTGATAAACCACATAGCAGACTCTTTAAAAAACACAACGTCAGATATCTCACACGTTCTCGACGAGATTTCTCAGTCAGGAAAGTTGCCCCTGGAGTCTGGGAGTGCAGTCTGTCTGGGGGCCCCAGCAGACACCTGGGCTAAGAAGGTGCTGGTGGATGGTGAATTCTGGAGCCAGGTTGAGTCCCTGAGTAAGCACCTGGGAACAGTGGGGGGAGAGGCAGCCAGTGCATCAGGAGGTGGGCAGCAGAGCATCCCACCAGCCCTGGTCCCCACCCTGGCAGATGCCACGTGGGTCAGGGCGGAGCTCAGCTTCGCGGTGCAGTCAGTGAGGGAGTCATTCCATCGTCGGTTGCAGAGCATTCGGGAGACTCTCCGGGGGACCCAGGCAGCCCTGCGGCAGCATAAGCACGCGCTGGGAGAAATCCTGGGAGCCTACCGAACCCCTGACTTTGAGAGGGTGATGCAGCAGGTTGCAGAGGCCCTCAAGCTCCCAGCGGGCACTGCAGAAGGTGTCCAGGCTCCCTGGGACTTGAGCCCATTGAGAGAAGAACTGAGTCAAGACACAGCTGGCTTCCAGGAGCCCTTCCGCTTCTCCGACCAGAGCTCTGGGGCCTTCGTTGGGATTCAGGAAGAACTCGCCCTGCAGCTTAGAGATAAGGCCCGCCTCTTAGGAGAGATATCTGCCTCTTTAACTTCTCTTCCCCCTGTGGAGTCAATAAGAGATTGTCAGAAGCTTCTTCAGGTGTCCCAGAATCTCTCCTATAACACTTATTTGGGAGGCCTTGGTCACTATTCTTCATTATTAGTTAAAGATGCAATTATTCAGGCTCAGGTGTGTTATGCAGCCTGCAAAATTCGGCTGGAGTATGAAAAAGAGCTTCAGTGCTACAAGGAGTCCTGGCTGAGCAGGGGGGCCTCCTGCCAGGAGCACGAGCAAGCTATCGGAGCCCTGAGGGAGGAGTACAAGGAACTTCTCCGGAAGCAGAAGAGTGAGTACCTGGAAGTGATTGCCATCATTCAAAGGGAAAATGCTGAGCTCAAGGCCCAGGTCACCCAGCTAGACCAGCAGCAGAGGTATCTGGAGGAAGTGGAGAGCAAGCACAACGAGAACATGTTTGCCCTGCAAGGGAGGTACGAGGAGGAGATCCGGTGTGTGGTGGAGCAGTTGAACAGAGCAGAGAATACACTGCAGGCTGAGCACAGCCGAGTCCTGAGCCAGCTGGATGCCTCAGTCAGAGACAGGCAGGACATGGAGAGGCACCATGTGGAGCAGATGCAGACCCTGGAGGACAAGTTCCAGCTCAAGGTCAAAGAGCTACAGACCATCCACGAGGAAGAGCTAAGGACCTTGCAGGAGCACTACTCCCAGAACCTACAGTGCCTGCAGGAGACCCTCTGCCACTATCAGGGGCAGCCGCCGGAAGCCTTGCTGGCCAGGAGCCCCCAGCAGCCCCCTTCCTCCACCTGGCCAGCTGGCCAGCCCAGGGATGCTCTGCAAGTAGCCACTGGGGAGGCCGACTCCATGATGGGGCTGAGGGAGCGCATCCAGGAGCTGGAGGCTCAGATGGACATCATGCGGGAGGAGCTGGAGCACAAGGACCTGGAGGGTGACACGGCCACGCTGCGAGAGAAGTACCAGAAAGACTTTGAGAACCTTAAGGTTTCGAAGCATCGTTTAATTTGCAAAGCAGTCGAGGGGCGGGCATTCTTCTTGTGGAGAGGCAGAGTCGGGGATTCTCGGGGTGGAGCTGGAAGACGGTTCTTGGCCCTGAGTTGCTGTATAAGCAGAATTTATTCAACATTTTGTTCCTTCCTCGACTCCTTGCTCATGAGATGGTGTGGCCTCAGAGCAGGGCCTTGGTTAGGGTCTAGCATCCTGTTCAACATCCCCCACTAGGAAAGAGGACTAGCAGAACAGGCTCACTGGCGAGAGAGGGAGTGTAGCCTCCCATTGCCTTCCCGCCGGCTTCTCACAGCCCCTCACCGCCTCGCCTGCTTCCCGCCCCAACAGCCACCTGTGGCTGGTGCAAACTACACTGGAGACAAGCCTGGGTAGACGGGCCAGAGGCACCCTTGCGGGCTGTCTGTTCACTGTTGTAGGAGAGCAGAGTTTGGGGAGCCTGAAAGAGGAATGTTGACAAGACAGTGCCGAGAGCCACACTCCCATCTCAACTCTGTAGGGAACTGGTGCTTAGTGGGCACCTAGGTAAGGACTACAGGAGCACAGCTTTCAGCGCTGGTACTCCTTCTCGGGAGCTTGGGAAAATAACCTTTTCTTGTCACTGTCTCCCACACTCCTAAACTGTTTCTCATTATGCAGAATACCCAGCAGGCCCTAGCACTCAAAGGCGACAATTCCAGGCCCACCCATCCCCTTCATAACCAGAGGCACTTGTGGGCATGCATGTGGCTGCCAGCACATCCCCTAAGCTTCTCGGCGTTATCCTCTTGGGCTGCTTGCCATCCCTTGGAGCTACACCCCATAAATGCCCACGTCCCTCACAAGCCCTTAGTCTCGGCAGGCCCGGGATGAGGTGACACTCCCTTCCATGCAGTGCAGAGCTGGCTCTGGGCTGCAGATGCTTTGCTGCTGCTGAGCAAGCTGCCATGGCTGTGCTCCCAGCTGCGCACTCCTCCAGGTCCGGCAGGAAAGCGTAAGTGTGTTCTGTGTAGGCAGCACATTCTTACCTCTGTGACAGCACAGCACAGCACTCGCACAGGCGAGCCCGTGTGGTGGCCAGCAGGCACGCAGGCCAAGAGGCCACCTGCGCTGTGCTTGTCCTGAGTCAGTCAGAACCCATCGTGAGTCACGGGAGAGCTTCCAGGGCTCTTTCCCGGAAGTGCCCTGTGGCCGTCAGTGCCTGCGATAGCAGTGCTCAGGCGGGGCTTTCAAAGTAATTTGCACAAGCACCGTCCTCGTTCCTTCGCTACTCACAGGGCCCCGCAACTTTTCACAGCACCCAGCAGGTCTCTGAGCAGGTGCCTGGGCGCACACAGCTCAGGCTCACAGGAGCCAGAGTGTTCCTCCGCCACAGCGAACTGCTTCCTGTCAGTTCCACCAGAGCCTCCTGCACGGTGAGGCTATTCCAGCTCCCATGGCAGTCAGCGGGGCATAGATAAGGCTTTGACCAAAGTGGTGACATCGTAGCACCCATTAGCAAGCCATCAGAAAGGATAACACTGCCTTGTGTTGACAAACTGGCCATAGATGGTGCTGGGACCCAGTGTCCCCTTGCCGTGACATAGGTCCATGGTATTCTCATTGACAACCTTGAGACACACAGAAATTTCAACCAAATAGCACTCTCCTGGGGACCCGGCTAATGCTACGACTTTGTGCAGATTTTTGCCCGGGTTGGGGAGATTGGGATCTGGGCCTGATGGCCGCTCTACTATAGCCACAGGCTGATGCCTTCCCTCATTATTCTGCACAGTCATCATTGATCCCAGAGATTATTGGCTTAAAAATTAAAATTTGTGTATTGATTTTTTTTTTTAACTTAACATATGCTCTCCAGGGAAGCAGCCAATCTTTAAAGACACCTCAGAGTTTCTGTAGAAAGAATTTTGACCATTATTTAGCTACTAAGAGGCCCAGTGCATGAATTTGTGCACCAGTGGGGTCCCTCGGCCTAGCTTGCGGGATTGGGCCGAAACCTGCTCTCCAGCATCCCCCAAGGAGTCCCAGGTTGTGAGAGGGCACAAGCCAGGCCAAGGGACCCCACCGGTGCACGATTGGGGCCATGGAGGGACTGCAGGAGGGCTCCAGGGCATGTCCGGCCTGGCTCGTTCAGTCTCCATCAGCTGGACCCCAGCAACAAACTAACCGACTGGTCGACTTTCTGCCCCCCTGGTGGTCAGTGCATGTCATAGCAAGCAGTTGAGCAGCCTTAGCATATCATTAGCATATTACGCTTTGATTGGTTGAACGGACAACCGGACACTTAGCATATTAGGCTTTGATTATATAGGATTCTAAAGCACTCAAATCAAACTAATACTTATGAGCTCTACTAGCTGTGTGTTAACTGAGAAGCCATATGTGAACCAAAGCACCCGGGAGAGAGAAGACGATGGACTCCGAGCATGCAGGGGTCCGAGCCACAGCTTGAGGGTTCCTCCAGCGTCCTTTGGTGTGAGGTGGTGGAAGGAGACCACCGGCTGCCAGAAGGAGCCTCTGGGAAAAGTAATGCCCAGTTAATGGTGAACACAGTTAAAACCATATGCCCAGTGCAGCAAGTCTGCAGTGAAATCCAAACTCTGACCATGAGTTTGGAAAAACTGCCTTGAGGCCCTCAGGAAAGCCTCACAGTTACTGTGGGGGCTCAGAACCCGGGTGGGTTGGTAGGTTGGTTGGTTGATTTGTTTTTAAATGCATGTGCAAGAAGATCAAATAGTATAGGGTTGGGAGGGAGGAGCCTCCACTTGCATTTGGAATGGATCATAGCCACATTCTTCCACTTTTTAAAAATCACTAGAAGGCCTGATTTCTATTCAGAAACAGATTTTGCAAGGGATTGACAGAAAGTGTGGTTCCGTGCACAAAACAGCTACGGAGACCTCCTTGCATCTGTAGGGCACACTCACCTGCCCTGTTAAGAACAACTGATAAGCCAGGCCTGGACTTCCCAGTGGAGCATGTGGGATGGTTCGATCCCTTCCTAGGGCATGCCTGTGTCCTTCCCCTGCACTCCCGTGTGCCCGTGTAATAAACCGCCCCAGCCTGTAACAGGTGTAGACAAGTTGGAGAGCAGTTTTTCTGGTATGTGTCCCAGTGTAGTTAGTGGAGTCACTAATTACTGCCCCTCTGTACTCCTTCAAAGGAAGTAGAAGGAAGACAGACTGGAAGGGAAGAGAGCATGTAGCCTAATGTAACCCCTCGTGGACACTGCAGAGGTGTGACCAGGTGAGGGTGGCTAGCTCGTCAGTGCAGGGCCAGCCCCGTGGAGCCCTCCAGCTCACAAAGTCATGACTATGACTTATTTGTGAAATGCCCAGTTTGTGACTGACACAGTGCTACTCACTGTATGAACTCAAACCAGACACAGCCAGCCTCTGCAAATTCCTTCTCTTCTCTCTCCCTCTTGTCAGTCCGACCTGGCAGTAATTCCATCAGGGCCCAGAATTGGCTCTTTTAGATTCCACTGCAGCCTCTTCCCACCCACAATACCAACTCATTCACAGGATTCAGAACAATCATAGAAATAAGACAATTTATAGATGTAAACACCCTTTTCTAAGTGCTCTGATAGCATCAGTGAGTCTCCAGACAGCTGTCAGATGGCCCCGCTGGCTCAGTGCTCGCCTTCAGAAAGTGTATTCCTCTAGAACAGAAAGCCTGAGAGCAGGCGGGCTACTGGCTTATCAAACAGGACCCCTGACTTAGAGGTGGTGAGACAAATTGATCAAGCTCCTTTGCGTCTTGCAGGCCACATGCGAACGAGGGTTTGCAGCAATGGAAGAAACGCACCAGAAGAAGATTGAAGATCTCCAGAGGCAGCACCAGCGAGAGCTGGAGAAGCTGCGAGAGGAAAAAGACCGCCTCCTGGCTGAGGAGACTGCAGCCACCATCTCAGGTGGGAGCTGGCACGCCGGCTGGGTTAGCCAGAGACTCCGGATCTGGCAGTACAGCTCACAGTGAGGACTGCTCTTTGTGCTGTCATTTGGTTGAGATTTAAGCTTCATTATCCCAGGGTATTTTATTTTATCTTTCAATTACAGTTTACATTCCATATTAGTTTGTGTTCATTTCAGCTGTTTAGCATAGTGGTTAGACAGTCGCTTGACAAAGAGTTCCCCCCAATACTTCCAGTCCCCACCTGGCACCACACATAGTCATTACAATATCATTGACTGCTCCCTATGCTGTACCTTACATCCCCGTGACTATTTTGTAACTGCCAATTAGTACTTCTTAATCCCTCCACCTTTTTCACCCCGTCCCTGAACCCTCTCCCATCTGGCAACCATCAGTCTGTTCTCTATATTTATAAGCGTGTTTCTGTTTTGTTGTTCACTTATATTGCTCTTTAGATTCCACATGTAAGTGAAATCATGCTATTTCTCTTTCTCTGACTGACTTATTTTACTTAGCATAATACCCTCTAAGTCCATCCATGCTGTCGCAGATAGTAAGATTTCATTCTGTTTTATGACCAAGTAATGTTCCATATTGTGTGTGTGTGTGTGTGTGTGTGTGTGTGTGTGTGTGTGTGTGTGTGTATGTGTATGTATGAGTACATATGTACCACAGCTTTCAGCCAGTCATCTATTGGTGGGACTTGGGTTGCTTCCATATCTTAGCTATTGTAAATAGTGCTGCAATGAGCATAGCCATGCATAAACGCTTTTGAATTAGTGCTTTGGGTTTCTTCAGATGCATACCCAGAAGTAGAATCATTGGGTTATAAGGAGGTGCCATTTTTAAGTTTTTGAGGACCCTCCATACTGTTTTTCATAGTGCCTGCACCAGTCTACATTCCCACCAACAAGACACAAGGGTTCCCTTTTCTCCCCATGCTTGCCAACACTTGTTTGTTGATTTACTGATGGTAGCCATTCTGACAAGTGTGAGGTGATATCTCATTGTGATTTTAATTTGCGTTTCTCTGTTGATTAGTGACTTTGAGCATGTTTTCATATATCTATTGGCCATCTATATGTCTTCTTTGGAGAATTGTCTACTCAGGTCCTCTGACCATTTATTAATTGGATTGTCTGGTTTGGGGTGTTGAGTAGTATGAGTTCTTTATAAAATTTTGGATGTTAACCCTTTATATCATTGGCAAATATCTTCTATTCAGTAGGTTGTCGTTGCATTTTGTTGATGGTTTACTTTGCTGTGCCAAAACTTTAGTTTGATGTGGTCCCATTTGTTTATTTTTTGTTTTGTTTTTCTAGCCCAAGGAGATATATCAGAAAAAAATGATAAGAGGAGTATCTGACATTTTACTGCCTGAAATATTACAGAATTGTAAAAATTTTGGATATTAACCCCTTATTAGATTTGTCTTGGTAAATATCTTCTCCCATTCAGTAGATTGTCTTCATTTTTTAAAAAATATTTCTTTTATTTATCTATATCCTCACCTGAGCGTATGCTTATCGATTTGAGAGAGAGAGAGAGAAACATCATTTGGTTGCCTTCCATACATGCTCTGAAAAAAGATCAAACACGCAGCCTTTTGGTATATGGATGACGCTCCACACAGGCCAGGGCAGTATTTTTTTTAATTTTATTTAATTTTTATTATTAAATCGTTCTTGTTGGAAGTATTACATATGTCCCCTTTTACCCCCATTGACCCCCCTCTAGCCCGCCCCTGCCCCTACCCCAGTCTTTCACCACCCTATTTGTCTGTGTCCATGGGTTATGCATATATGCTTACAAGGTTTCGATTAATTACCTCCCATCCACCTCAATCCCCCGCCTTCCCTCTGAGATTCTGCACTCTGTTCCATGCTTCCATGTCTCTGGATCTATTCTGTTCATCAGTTTATTTTGTTAATTAGATTCCACATATGAGTGAGATCATGTGATACTTGTCTTATTCTGACTTATTTCACTTAGCATGATACTCCCCAGGTCCCTTCATGCTGTCTCAAAGAGTAAGAGATCCTTCTTTTTTATGGCTGCATAGTATCCCATGGTGTAAATGTACCACAGCTTTTTATCCACTCATCTGCTGATAGGCACGTGGGCTGTTTCCAGGTCTTAACTATTGTAAGTTGTGCTGCTGTGAACATAGGGGTGCATATAGTCTTTCTGATTGGTGTTTTGGGTTTCTTAGGATATGTTCCTAAAAGTGGGATCACTGGGTCAAATGGCAGTTCCATATTTAATTTTTTGAGGGAACTCCATACTGTTCTCCACAGTGGCTGCACCAGTCTGCATTCCCACCTGCAGTGCACTAGGGTTCCCTTTTCTCCTCATCATCGCCAGCACTTGTCATTTGTTGATTTGTTGATGGTAACCATTCTGACAGGTGTGAGGTGATGCCTCATTGTCATTTTAGTTTGCATCTCTCTGATGACCAGTGACTTTGAACATTTTTTCATATGTCTCTTGGACATCTGTATGTCCACGTTGGAGATTTTTTAATTGGATTGTTTGTCTTTTATTAAGTTGTATGAGTTCCTTATATATTTTGGATATTAACCTTTATCAGACGTATCATTGCCAGATATGTTTCCCATACAGTGGGCTTTCTTGTTGTTTTGTTGATGGTTTCTTTTGCTGTGCAGAAGCTTTTCATTTTGATGTAGTCCCATTTGTTTATTTTCTCCTTAGTTTCCTTTGCCTTAGGAGATGTATCCATAAACATCTTTTTTTATAAGAGATGTCTGAGATTTTGCTTCCTATGGTTTCTTCTAGGATTTTTATAGTTCCACAGCTTAAATTTAAGTCTTTTATCCATTTTGAGTTTATTCTTGTGTGTGGTTTAAGTTGGTGGTCAAGTTTCATTTTTTTTGCATGTATCTGTCCAATTTTCCCAGCACCATTTATTGAAGAGACTGTCTTGACTCTATTGTATACTCTTGCCTCCTTTGGCAAATATTAATTGAGTGTAATGGCTTGGGTTGATTTCTGGGGTCTCTGTTTAGTTCCATTGATATGTATGCCTGTTCTTGTACCAGTACCAGGCTGTTTTGATTACGGTGGCTTTGTAGTATAGCTTGATATCTGGTATTGTGATTCCTTCAACTTTGTTCTTCTTTCTCAAGATTGCTGCAGCTATTCCAGGTCTCTTTTAGTTCCATATAATTTTTTGGAGTATTTGTTCTAGATCTGTGAAATATGCTGTTGGTATTTTAATAGGGATTGCATTGAATCTGTAGATTGCCTTGGGTAGTATGGACATATTAATTATGTTGATTCTATGAATCATTGAACACGTTATATTCTTCCACTTGTTTATATCTTCTCTCTTTTTTTTCAATGTCCTTTAGTTTTCCCAGTACAAATCTTTTATCTCCTTGGTTAAGTTTATTACTAAGTATCTTAATTTTTTGGTTGCCAAGGTAAATGGGAATGTTTGTTTAGTTTCTCTTTCTGAGAATTCATAATTAGTGTATAAAAAAGCCATCGGTTTTTGGGTGTTGATTTTGTATCCTGCTACATTGCCAAATTCATTTATAAAATCTAGTAGGTTTTTGGTGGAGTCTTTAGGGTTTTCTATGTACAATATCATGTCATTTGTGAATAATGAGTTTTACTTCCTCCTTTCAATTTGGATTCCTTTTATTTTTTTCTTCTTGTCCGATCGCTGTGGCTAGGACTCCCACTACTATAAGAGTGGTGAAGCCAAAACTGGTTTGGCTCAGTGGATAGAGCATCGGCCTGTGGACTGAAGGGTCCCAGGTTCGATTCCGGTCAAGGGCATGTACCTTGGTTGCGGGCACATCCCCGGTAGGGGGTGTGCAGGAGGCAGCTGATCCATATTTCTGGCTCTCTGTCCCTCTCCCTTCCTCTCTGTAAAAAATCAATAAAATATATTTTTTTTTTTAAAAAAAGAGTGGTGAAAGTGGACATCCCTGTCTTGTTCCTATTCTTACAGGAAATGCTTGTAGTTTTTGCCCATTGAGTATGATGTTGGCTGTAGGTTTGTCATATATGGCCTTTGTCATGTTGAGATATGCTCCCTCTACTCCCACTTTGCTGAGAGTTTTTCTCAAAAAAGGGTGTTGGATTTTGTCTAATGCTTTTTCTGTCTATTGATGTGATCATGTGATTTTTGTCTTTCAATTTGTTTATGTGATGTATCACATTTATTGATTTGCAAATATTATACCAGCTTTGCATCCCCAGGATAAATCCCACTTGGTCATGGTGTATGATCTCTTTAATATGTTGCTGGATCCGCTTTGCTAATATTTTGTCAAGTATTTTAGTATCTATGTTCATCAGGGATATTGGCCTGTAATTCTCTCTCTTTGTATTGTCTTTATCTGATTTTGGAATTAGGATAATGCTGGCCTCAGAAAACGAGCTTGGAAGTGTTCCTTCCTCTTGGATTTTTTGGAATAGTTTGAGGAGGATAGGTGTTCTTTGAATGTTTGGTAAAATTCCCCTGTGAAACCATCCATTCCTGGGATTTTGTTGGCTGGGAATTTTTTTTATCACTGCTTCTATTTCATCAGTTTTTATTGGCCTATTTAATTGGAGTGCTATGAACTTGCCTTTCAGGGCTGCTTTTGCTGTGTCCCAAAGATTTTGGGTGGTTGTGTGTTCATTTTCATTTGTTTCCAGGAAGTTTTTTTTATTTATTTATTGATCTCATTGGTAACCCATTCATTGCTTAATGACATGCTATTTAGCCTCCATGTGTCTGAATGTTTTCCAATGTTTTTACTGTAGTTGATTTCTAATTTCATTCCACTGTGATCTGAGAAGATGCTTGACAAGATTTCAGTCTTCTTGAACTTGTAGAGACTTGTTTTGTGTCTAACATGTGGTCTATCTTTGTGAACAACCCACGTGCACTTGAAAAGAATGTATATTCTGCAGCTTTGGGGTGAAATGTTCTATAAATGTCAATTAAATTCATTGGATCCACTGTGTCATTTAGAGTCAGTATTTCCTTGTTAATTTTTTATGTGGAAGATCTAATCCAGTGAAATCAGTTGGGTGTTAAAGTCTCCTACTATGACTGTATTGCTGTCGATCTCTCCTCTAAAGTCCTCTAGAAGATTTTTTATATATTTAGGTGCTCCTATATTGGGTGCATAGCATATAAGTTTGCCAGGGTTATAGCCTCGTGTTGGATCGATCCCTTTAGTATTATGTAGTAACCTTTGTTGTCTCTTGTGCTGGTCTTCATTTTGAAGTCTATTTTGTCAGATATGATTATTATTACCCCAGCCTTTTTTTCTTTTCCATTTGCATGGAAAAATTTTTCCCATCCCTTCACTCTCATGTGAGTCTTTTGTTCTGAGGTAGTCTCTTATAGACAGCATATAGTTGGGTCATGTTTTAGAGGCCCAATGCACAACATTCGTGCAGGGGTGGGGGGGTCCCTCAGCCTGGCCTGCGCCCTCTCGCAGCCCGGGACCCCTCGGGGGATGTCCAACTGCCAGCTTAGGCCCAATCCTGCTCACCTGCCTGCTTGGCTCACTGCTCCTTAGCGCTGCCATGGAGGTGGGAGAGGCTCCCACCACTGCTGTTGTGCTCGCCAGCCGTGAGCCTGACGTCTGGTGCCCGTCAGTCAGCTGAGCGGCACTCCCGCTGTGGGAGCACACTGACCATTAAGTTCCTGCATTAAGCGTCTTCCCCCCAGTGGTCAGTACGCATCATAGCGACTGGTCATTCGGTCACTTAGCCTTTTATATAGATAGATAGGTACTTACTTATTGCCATCTTAATTCTGTATGCCTAGGTTTCTCTCTCTATTTATCCTTCTCATTACAGCAGCCCTTTAGCATTTCTTGTAATGCTGGCTTGGTGGTGATGAACTCCTTTAGCCTTTTTTGTTGGGAAGCTCTTTATTTCACCGTCTATTTTGAATGACAGTCTTGCTGGATATAGTAATCTCAGTCTTAGATCCTTGCTTCCCATTACCTTGAGTACTTCCTGCCATTCCCTTCTGGCCTGTGGAGTTTCTATGAGAAATCAGGTGTCAGCCTTATGGGAGCGCCTTTGTAGGTAGCAGTTTGCTTTTCTCTTGCTGCCTTTAAGATGCTCTCTCTGCCTTTAATTTTTGGCATTTTAATTATGATGTGTCTGGGCGTGGGCCTGTTTGGGTTCTTCTTCATTGGGATTCTCTGTGCACCATGAACTTGTGTTACTTTTTTCTTCACCAGGTTAGGGAAAGTTTTCTGCCATTATTTCTTCAAACACGTTCTCTATTCCTCCCTTTCTGCCTCTTCAGGCACACCTGCTATTCAAATATTGTTACGTTTCATGTTGTCTCACAGCTCCCTTGAGCTGTCCTCCTTTTTTAATTGTTTTTTTCTTTTTGTTTCTCTGATTGAGTGATTTTTTCAACCCTGTTTTGACTGATCCGATCCTCCTCTTTCCCTAATCTGCTGTACATTCCTTCCAATGTGTTCTTTATTTGTACTATGTCATTCTTTATTTCTGTTTTCATGGTTACTATATCTTTTCTCATGCATCTTTGCCATTATTATTCTCAACTCTGTGTTAGATAAATTTCTTATCTCCATTTCATTTATCTCCACTTCATTCCTCTGGATGATTCTTTTGTTCTTTATTTGGGGGTTGTTTCATTGTCACCTCATTTTGGATGTCTGTTTGGGTTTGTGACTATGTATTGGGTAGATCTGCTATGCTTATCAATCTCCAGTGCAGGACAGTGTCAAACGCTGTTTCTGACTAATTAGATCAGGCCGAGATTTCAAGCCTCCAGAGATTGCCTCTGCCTGCAGACTGAATTCAGTCTTTTTTTTTTTTTTTAATTTATTTATTTATTTATTTATTTTTCTTCAATTTTTTTTATTAAGGTATTATATGTGTACATATCTTACCATTGCCACCCCCCACCCCACTCCCATATATGCCCTCACCCCCCAGAGTTTTGCATCCGTTGGTTATGCTTATATGCATGCATACAAGTCCTTTGATTGATCTCTTATCTCCCCCACCTCTCCCTAACTTTCCCCCTGAAATTTGACAGTCTGTTTGATGCTTTACTGTCTCTGTATCTGTCTTTTTGTTCAAGTTTATAATGTTCTTTATTATCCATAAATGAGTGAGATCATGTGGTATTTTTCTTTCATTGACTGGCTTATTTCACTTAACATAATGTTCTCCAATTCCATCCAGGTTGCTGCAAATGATGAGAATTCCTTCTTTTTTATGGCAGCATAGTATTCCATTGTGTAGATGTACCACAGTTTTCTGATCCAGTCATCTGCTGACGGGCACCTAGGCTGTTTCCAAATCTTAGCTATGGTGAATTGTGCTGCTATGAACATAGGGGTGCATATATCCTTTCTGATTGGTGTTTCTAGTTTCTTCGGATATATTCCCAGGAGTGGGATTACTGGGTCAAATGGGAGTTCCATTTTCAGTTTTTTGAGGAAACTCCATACTGTTCTCCACAGTGGCTGCACCAGTCTGCATTCCCACCAGCAGTGCACGAGGGTTCCTTTTTCTCCGCATCCTCGCCAACACTTGTCGTTTGTTGATTTGTTGATGATAGCCATTCTGACAGGTGTGAGATGGTACCACATTGTTGTTTTGATTTGCATCTCTCGGATAATTAGTGACGTTGAGCATGTTTTCATGTGTCTCTTGGCCTTCCTTCTGTCTTCTTTTGAAAATATTCTATTTAGGTCTGTTGCCCATTTTTTTATTGGATCATTTATCTTCCTTTTATTAAGTTGTATAAGCTGCCTGTAGATGTTGGAGATTAAACCTTTATCAGTGATGCCATTTGCAAATATGTTCTCCCATGCAGTAGGCCTTCTTGTTGTTTTGTTGATGGTTTCTTTTGCTGTGAAAAAGCTTTTTATTTTGATGTAGTCCCATTTGTTAATTTTCTCTTTAGCTTCCATTGCCCTAGGGGCAGTGTCAGTGAAGAATTTCTTTTGGCATATGTCTGAGATTTTGCTGCCTGTGGATTGCTCTAGTATTTTTATGGTTTCCCGTCTTATGTTTAAGTCCTGTATCCATTTTGAGTTTATTTTTGTGCATGGCGTAAGTTGGTGATCAAGCTTCATTTTTTGCATGTATCTGTCCAATTTTCCCAGCACCATTTATTGAAGAGACTGTCTTGACTCCATTGTATGTTCATGCCTCCTTTGTCAAATATTAATTGAGCATAGTGGTTTGGGTCAATATCTGGATTCTCTATTCTGTTCCATTGATCTATATGTCTGTTCTTGTGCCAGTACCAGGCTGTTTTGAGAACAGTGGCTTTGTAATACAGCTTGAAATCTGGTATTGAGATCCCTCCTACTTTATTCTTCTTTCTCAGGATTGCTGTGGCTATTCGGGGTCTTTTTTTTATTCCAGATGAATTTTTGGAGAGTTCTTTCAAGGTCTGTGAAATATGCCATTGGTATTTTAATGGGGAGTGCATTGAATCTATAGATTGCTTTGGGTAGTATGGACATTTTAATGATGTTGATTCTACCAATCCATGAACATGGTATGTTCTTCCATCTGTTTACGTCTTCCTCTATCTCTTTTTTCAGTGTCCTGTAGTTTTCCGAGTATAGGTCTTTTACCTCCTTAGTTAAGTTTATTCCTAGGTATCTTAATTTTTTTGGTGCGATGGTAAATGGGATTGCCTTTTTAGTCTCTCTGTCTGTAAGTTCACTATTGGTGTATAGAAAGGCCATAGATTTCTTGGCGTTAATTTTGTATCCTGCTACATTGCCGAATTCATTTATTAAGTCTATTAGTTTTTTGACGGAGTCTTTCGGATTTTTTATGTACAATATCATGTCGTCTGCAAATAAAGACAGCTTTACTTGTTCTTTTCCAATTTGGATGCCTTTTATTTCTTCTTCTTGTCTAATTGCAATGGCTAATACTTCCAATACTATGTCAAACAGGAGTGGTGAGAGTGGGCATCCCTGTCTTGTTCCTGTTCTTAGGGGAAATGTTTTTAGTTTTTGTCCATTGAGTATGATGTTTGCTGTGGGTTTTTCATATATGGCTTTTATTATGTTGAGGTATGAGCCTTCTATTCCCACCTTGTTGAGAGTTTTTATCAAGAAAGGGTGTTGGATTTTGTCAAATGCTTTTTCTGCATCAATTGATATGACTATGTGATTTTTATCTCTCAACTTGTTTATGTGATGTATCACGTTTATTGATTTGCGGATATTGTACCATCCTTGCATTCCTGGGATAAATCCTACTTGGTCATGGTGTATGATCTTTCTGATGTACTGCTGGAGCCGATTTGCTAGAATTTTGTTGAGGATTTTGGCATCTATGTTCATGAGGGATATTGGTCTGTAATTCTCTTTCATTGTGTTGTCTTTATCTGGTTTTGGTATTAGGGTGATGCTGGCTTCATAGAAGGAGCTTGGAAGTGTTACTTCTTCTTGAATTTTTTGGAATAGTCTGAGGAGGATAGGTTTTAGTTCTTCCTTGAATGTTTGGTAAAACTCTCCTGTGAAGCCATCAGGCCCCGGGCTTTTGTTTGCCGGAAGCTTTTTGATGACTGCTTCAATTTCGTCCATAGTTATTGGCCTATTGAGCTCTTTAGATTCTTCTTGATTGATTTTTGGAAGGTTATATTTTTCTAGGAATATGTCCATTTCCTCCAGGTTGTCCAGTTTGTTGGAATAGAGTTGTTCGTAGTATTTTGTAACAATCCTTTGTATTTCGTCGGGGTCTGTTGTTATTTCACCTCTTTCATTTCTGATTTTGTTTATTTGGGTCCTCTCTCTTTGCTTCTTGGTGAGCCTGGCTAGAGGTCCATCAATCTTGTTTATCCTTTCAAAGAACCAGCTCTTGGTTTTGTTGATCTTTTGTATTGTTTCTTTGGTCTCTATGTCATTTATCTCCGCTCTGATCTTTGTTATTTCCTTCCTTCTGGTTACAGTGGGCTTTTCTTGCTGCTCTTTTTCTAGCTCTTTGAGTTGTAGGGTTAAGTAATTTATTACCATTGTTTCTTGTTTTTTGCAATAGGCTTGTAGAGCTATGAACTTCCCTCTCAAGACTGCTTTCGCTGTGTCCCATAGATTTTGGATTGTTGTGTTTTCATTGTCATTTGTTTCCATGATGTTTTTTATTTCTTCCTTGATCTCTCTGGTGACCCAGTCCTTGTTTAATAGCATGCTGTTTAGTCTCCATGTGTTTGATTTCTTTGGATTGTATTTATTGTAGTTGATTTCCAGTTTTATGCCACTGTGATCTGAGAAGATGCTTGATATAATTTCTATCTTCTTGAATTTGAAGAGACTTTGCCTGTGACCCAGCATATGGTCTATCTTTGAAAATGACCCATGTGCACTTGAGAAGAATGTATATTCTGTGGCTTTGGGGTGAAATGTTCTGAAGATGTCAATTAATTCCATCTGGTCTAGTGATTCATTTAGGATTGCTGTTTCTTTGCTGATTTTTTGTTTAGAGGATTTGTCCAGTGGTGATAGTGGGGTATTAAAATCTCCTACTATGATTGTATTGCTATTAATCTCTCCCTTGAAATCCTCCAGGAGTTTTTTTATGTATTTGGGTGCTCCTATATTGGGAGCATATATGTTTACCAGAATTATTTCTTCTTGTTGGATTTCTCCCTTTAGTATTATGAAGTGGCCTTCTTTATCTCTTGTTATGGCATTTACTTTGATGTCTATTTTGTCAGATATAAGTATTGCTACCCCAGCTTTTTTTTCATTTCCATTTGCCTGAAAGATATTTTTCCATCCCTTCACTTTCAATCTGTGTGAGTCTCTTGTTCTGAGGTGGGTCTCTTGTAGACAGCATATATCTGGGTCGTGTTTTTTTATCCATTCAGCTACTCGATATCTTTTGATTGGAGCATTTAGTCCGTTTACATTTAAAGTTATTACTGATAGGTATTTGTTTGTAGTCATATCTATTTTTGTGTCTGTATTCCTTCTTACCTGTTTATTTCTTCTTTTTACAGTATTCCCTTTAGCAATTCTTGCATTGATGGTTTGGTGGTGATAAACTCCTTGAGCCTTTTTTTGTCGGCAAAGCTCCTGATTTCCCCTTCAATTTTGATTGATAGTCTTGCTGGATATAGTATTCTTGGATTCAGTCCTTTGCTTTCCAACACTTTGTATACCTCCTTCCATTCACTTCTAGCTTGTTGTGTTTCTGTTGAGTAATCATTTGACAATCTGATGGGTGTTCCTTTGTAGGTAACTCTCTGTCTCTCTCTTGCCGCCTTTAAGATTCTCTCTTTATCATTCATATTTGCCATTGAAATTATGACATGTCTTGGTGTGGGTCTTTTGGGGTTGATCCTGCTTGGGACTCTCTGTACTTGCGTAACTTTTATCTTTCCCATATCCGGGAAGTTTTCTGTCATTATTTCTTCAAATAGATTTTCTAATCCCTGCTGCTCTTCTTGTCCTTCTGGCAGCCCTATTACACGTATGTTACTTCGTTTCATGTTGTCCCGAAGCTCCCTTAGGCTTTCCTCCTGCTTTTTAATTCTTTTCTCCAATTGCTGTTCAGATTGAGCTTGTTTCTGTACCTGATCTTCTAACTCACTAATTCGGTCCTCTGCTTCTTGTAGTCTACTGTTGAAACTTTCCATGGTGTTATATCACTTTTCATTTCTTCCTGATTCTTGCATAAGTTGTTGATTTTCTCATCCATCTGATGTATAAATTCCATGACCATTACTCTAAACTCCTTTTCGGTCATGTCGCAAGCTTCAGTTTCACTGATTTCCTTTCTTGGCGACTCCACATTTTCTTTCCTCTGTGAGTTATTTCGTTTCCCCATTCTGGCTATCACCAGAAAGCTCAAGCTTCCGTTTGCGTGGACCTGGGCCGTGTGCTGTGGGGACTTCGCTCCACCCGAGTTTCACTGAAGTGCTCTGACACTAGGACGTGTGGCTGCCTTTGGTTGGTGGGAACCAGACTTGCCCAGGGTCAGTGTCCCCAGTGTTCCGTGTGGTCTCGTGTGCACACTTAGAATCAGGGGTCCTGTCTGCACCACACTGTTGGTATGTGCCGAAAATGAGATCCTTAGCATGTGTCAGGAGTCAGAGTTTCCCTGTTTCTGCACCAAGACTCGAGTGTCAGAGTCTCTGTTGCCTTGTGCGGTTTCTCGTTGAGAATCAGGGTCCCTGTGTGTGCATGCACCAACAATTGGGGTCGCTGGCTCTTAGTGTGAATGCGCTGTGAGTCAGGGATCCCAGGCAGCTGTGTCCGGCGTGCCAAATTCCCTGAAGTGGAGCTGCGTCCTGTGTGTGCTCTCTCTACTGAGCCAAACCGGCTAGGGCGCACTCTCTTAATTTCCTGAAGGTGAGCTGGCTCCGTGCACTCTACCGGAGTCCCGGAAGGGGGGCGGAGTCCGTCCTGTGCGCCAAATTCCCCAAAGGGGAAGCCCCTCTGTGCAAGCACTAAGATTCCCCGAAGGGGGAGCTGTGACCCGCAAGCCAAATTCCCCCAAATTCTCCGAAGGGGAGCCCTCTGTGCGCACTGACAGATTTCCCCAACAGGGAGCTGCTTCTGTCCCGCGCGCGCCAAATTCCCTGAGGGGGAGCGAGTCCCTGCGCAAAGCTCTGCAGCTTGGGCGAGGGGGCGGGTCTATCAGTTAAAATGGCGCTCTCTGCGCGCCTGCGGGAAGGGGGATAGGCTCTTTGACTCACGGAATTCTGCCGGGAAGTCTGGATTCTTGTTGTTCGTTGGTCTGAAGCTGTGATAGCAGTTCTCTGTCCCCAGTGGCTGCAGGGTCCTGGTTTGTGTCAGAAGCCAGGATCCGAGTCTCAGGCAGCTCTGTTTCTCAAGATGGCGTGGTCTCCGCGTCCACAACAGCCGCGGAGATGTGTCTGCTTTGTGCGCGGGGCTCCGCTGTCTAGGACTGCCCGGTTAGGCAGCCCCTTGGAAGACGTGCAGAATCTAACTGACCCTAGCTCATACACACACACACCACACACGTCTACACTCTCCTCTATGGGTTCCTCACTCACACTCTCTCTCTCCCTACCTTCCTGCCGGTCGCCATCTTCCCCCTGAATTCAGTCTTGAATAGCCTTCAGGCAATTGTCCACAGGTGTGGTGAGAGTTTTTCCAACAGGGTGGGGTAATTGCTTTTGCCTGGAGGCTAATTGTTATTCTCAGTCTCTTAATGGGCCTCAGAAATTCCACACCGTGGAGCAAGGTGTTTTCCAATGGGGTGGATCAACTGTCTTCCCCACCACCACCACCACCCCAGGCTAAACCACCTACATAGCAATTGTCTGTGTGAGAAAGATGACTTCTGCAGAGTGAGGGAATGACTCAGCACAGGAAAAATAGACATTAATAAATACAGGTAGTCTGCTTTCTGAGCTCTAGCCCCAGATCCCCCAACCCTGGCTTTCGCTCACACAGCTCCAGTCCACTTTGCCCTCCCTCTGCCAGAGCACAAAGTGAGTGGCTGCGCAGAGAATTTTGTGTGTTGGCCCTTTAAGAGGATGCCTGCATTTCCAGCAATCTCTCCCTGGCAGATAGCAACCCTGCTGCTTTTCACAGCCAGATGTTAAGTGTGTACCCTTCTCAGTTCTGGTGCTCTCTGCTGTGGGGTGCAGCTTACAGTTTAGACCCAAGAGTTCTCAGTGGCACCCCCACAGCTGAGATATCTCTTCAGACCTTCAGCTGCTGTCTGAGGGAGCCCGTCAGCCCGCTCGTGTCTCCACCCCTCCTACCAGTCTCTCTGTGGTCTTCACTTTCTATCCTTGGTTATCAGGGCTCTCTCCAGCGAGGCTTCAGTTGATTATTCAGGAAGTTTTTCTGTATTTCAGTTGTAATTCCAGTTTGTTCCTAGGAGTGTGTGCGTGCACTTACTCCACCACCATTTTTAATCTCTGGGCTACCCTTTTAATTTTTTTTAAATTACAGTTGATATACAAAATTATATTAGTTTCAGGTGTACAACCACATGATTAAATATTTATCTGACTTGCAAAGTGATCGCCCCAATAAATGTAGTACCTGTATTACACTGTATATGTACTCATTAAATATTATAGACTATCTTCCTAATGCTGTGCTTTATATCCCTATAACTATTCTGTAAGTACCAATTTGTACTTCTTAATCCCTTCACTTTTCTCACTCAGTCCCCACCCTCCCTTCCATCTGGCAACCATCAAAATGTTCTCTGTATATGAGTCTGTTTCTGTTCTGCCTGTTTATTTTGTTTTTAAGTTTCCACATATAAGTGGAGTCATGGCATTTGTCTTTTCCTGTCTGATTTATTTCATTTGGGACAATATGTTGCCAGTGGTAAGATTTCATTTCTTTTTTTTTATGACTGAGTTACATATTTCACTAGGGGCCCAGTGCACGAATTCATGCACTTTGAAAGGCTGTGGGCCATGAGGCTGCGGTGGGCACAGGAGTGGGTCTCAGCCCATCCTCCAAGCCCCTGCCCGGCCCCTCCAGCTGCAGCCCTAGGTCCCCTGTCTGCCGGCAGCCCCATCACCATAGCTCCCACGCGTTGACGGTGCCAACTCTGCTCGCACCCTCTGGCGGCACAGAGCAATTGGGGCCGGCACCGTCAGCAGGTGCGAGTGGTGGCTGCTGCCCTGATCGCCCCTCAGGAGGAGGGGGAGGTGGAGAAACCCTCAGGGGCGATCGGGGCCGGCAGCCACCACTCACACCGAGTAATCGGGGCCGGCGCAAGGCACCAGGCGCCGGCAGCGGTGCAAGCGGCAGCTCCAGCACAGGCAGCAGGTGTGAGTGGGGCTGGTGGGGCCAGTGCCGGGCAGAACCACAGCTCATGGGAGCAAAGAATTTTCAGTAACCACCAGAAGCTCACCTCGATGACAGCAACCAGTGCCCTGCCTTGGTCTGGCGCCCCCACTTACCTCTTCCACCATCCTGCCGTGGCCGATGCCCACCGTGTTCCATGTTCTGCCGCCTGCTGCCAACGCCCACCATGTTCCCCGCACACCCCCTGGTGGTCAGCGCACATCATAGCGACCAGTTGTTCAGTTGTTCCACCGTTCAGTCTATTTGCATATTAGTTTTTATAGAGATAGACTAAGGGCCCAGTGCACAAATTGGTGCACCTTGAAAGGAACTATGGGCTGCGAGGCTGCAGTGAGCACAGGGGCAGGTCTCCGCCCATCTTCCATGCCCCCACCTGGCTCCTCCCACCCCCGGTCCCCTGTCTACCAGCAGCCCCGTTCCCACAGCCACCGCTCCCACAAGCTGCTGGCGACAGCCCCACTCACATCGCTGATGGTGTGGAGTGATTGGGACTGGCGCCAGCAGCGAGTGTGAGTGGGGCTGGCGCCCTAAGCAGGTGCAAGTAGCAGCTGCTGCCCCGATCACCCCTCAGGAGTAGGGGGTGGTGGAGAAGCGCCCAGGGGCAGTCGGGGCCGGCAGCCACCACTCGCACCCACTGTCAGTGCTGAGCTGTTGGGACCGGCACCGGCAGTGGGTGCGAGCGGCAGCTCCAGCAGCGGGTGTGAGCGGGGCCATCGCCAGCAGCCGGTGCAAGTGGCCGGTGGAGAAGCCCTGAGGGGCGATAGGGCTGACACCAGCAGCAGGTGTGAACGGCGGCTCCAGCGCTGGCAGCAGGTGTGAGCACCAGGCAATAACGCGGCATGCAGGAGCAAAGAATTTTCAGTAACCACCAGAGACTTGCTCCGATGACAGCAGCTGGCGCCCCACCTTGGTCTGGCGCCCCCGCTCACCTGATCCACCATCCCGCCGTTGCCGACGCCCTCCATGTTCCACACGCACACCCTGGTGGTCAGTGCACGTCATAGCAACCAGTTGTTTGCTTGTTCTGCCATTCAGCCTATTTGCATAATTGGGTTTTATATATATAGATTAGAAGCCTGGTGCACGAAATTCATGCACGGGGGTGGGTGTGTCCCTCAGCCCAGCCTGCACCCTCTCCAATCTGGAAACCCTCAAGGGATGTCCGACTGCCCTCTCACAATCCAGGACTGCTGGCTCCCAACCGCTCACCTGCCTGCCTGCCTGATTACCCCTAACCACTTCTGCCTGCCAGCCTGGTCACCCATTAACCACTCTCCTGCCAGTGTGATCAATGCCTAACTGCTCCCCTGCCAGCCTGATTGCCCCTAATTGCCCTCCCCTGCCATCCTGGTCACCCCTAACTGCCCTCCCCTGCCATCCTGGTCACCCCTAACTGCCCTCCCTTGCCAGCCTGGTCGCCCCCAAATGCCCTTCCCTGCCAGCCCAATTGCCCCTAACTGCCCTCCCCTGCCGGCCTGGTCACCCCTAACTGTCCTCCCTGCAGGCCGGGTCCCCCCCAACTGCCCTTCCCTGCCAGTCCGATTGCCCCTAACTGCCCTCCCCTGCCAGCCTGATCGCCCGTAACTGTCCTCCCCTGCAGGCCTGGTCCCCCCCCAACTGCCCTCCCCTGCAGGCCTGGTCCCCCACAACTGTCCTCCCCTACAGGCCTGGTCACCCCCAACTGCTCTCCTCTGCTAGCCTGGTCCCTCGCAACTGCCCTCCCCTGCAGGCCTGGTTCCCCCCAACTGCCCTCGCCTGTAGGACTGGGTCCCCCCAACTGTCCTTCCCTGCTGGCCTGGTCCCTCCCAACTGCCCTCCCCTGCAGGCCTGGTTTCCCCCAACTGCCCTCCCTTGCAGGCCTGGTCCCTCCCAACGGCCCTCCCCTGCTGGCCATCTTGTGGCAGCCATCTTGTGTCCACATGGGGGCAGCCATCTCTGTGTGTTGGAGTGATGGTCAATTGGCATATTACCTCTTTATTATATAGGATTGTATAGATGTATCACTTCTCTTTATCCATTTATCTATTGGTGGTCACTTAGGTAGCTTCCATATCTTGGCTATTATAAATAATGCCAAAGTGAACATAGGTATGTATGTATGTATCTTTTCAATTTAGTGGTTTGGGTTTCTTCGCAAATTCAATTTAGTATTTTGGATGTCTTTGAACATAGAATTGGAACTGCTGGGTTCTTTGTTTTCTCTTATCTTAATGTCTGTTTTATATCACATAAGTCTCCTTTTTCCCCCATTGACCTCTCTCTGACCTCCCCGACCCCCCAGCACATGCCCTAACCTCCCTACTGTCTGTGTCCATTGGTTATGCTCATATGCATACATACAAGTCCTTTGGTTGATCTCTTACCCCCTCACCCTCCACCTTCCCTCATAGGTTGGACAGTCTGTTCAGTGCTTCTGTGACTTGTTCTATTTTTGTTCATCAGTTTATGTTGTGCATTATATCCCACAAATGAGTAAGATCATGTGATATTTATCTTTCTCTGACTGGCTTATTTCACTTAGCATAATGCTCTCCAGTTCCATCCATGCTGTTGCAAATGGTAAGAATTCCTTCTTTTTTACTGCAATGTAGTTTTCCATTGTGTATATGTACCACAGTTTTCTAATCCACTCATTTGCTGATGGGCACTTAGGCTCTTTCCAAATCTTAGCTATTGCATATTGTACTGCTATGAACATAGGGGTGCATATATCCTTTCTTGGGATAGATTCCTAGAAGTGGGATCACTGGATCAAATGGAAGTTCCATTTTTAATTTTTTAAGGAAACGCCGTACTGTTCTCCACAGTGGCTGCACTACTCTGCATTCCCACCAGCAGTGCAAGAGGGTTCCTTTTTCTCCACATCCTCGCCAGCACTTATCATTTGTTGATGATAGCCATTCTGACAGGTTTGAGATAGTACCTCATTGTTGTTTTGATTTGCATCTCTCGGATGATGAGTGACTTTGAGCATGTTTTCATATGTCTCTTGGCCTTCTGTGTGCACTCTTTCGAAAGGGTCTCTTTAAGTCCTTTGCCCATTTTTTCATTGGATTGTTTATCTTCCTTTTGTTAAGTTGTATGAGTTCCCTGTAAATGTTGGCGATTAAACCCTTATTGGAGATAACATTGGCAAACATGTTCTCCCATGCAATGGGCTTTCTTATTGTTTTGTTGGTGGTTTCTTTTGCTGTGCAGAAGCTTTTTATTTTGATGTAGTCCCATTTGTTTATTTTCTCCTTAATTTCCATTGCCCTAGGAGCAGTATCGATGAAGAAATTGCTTCGGCATGTCTGAGATTTCGCTGCCTGTGGATTCCTCTAGTATTTTTATGGTTTCCTGTCTTAAATTTAAGTCCTTTCTCCATTTTGAGTTTATTTTTGTGTATGGTGTAAGTTGGTGGTCTAGTTTCTTTTCTTTTTTTTTTTTTTTTTTTTGCATGTATCTGTCCAATTTTCCCAGCACCATTTATTGAAGAGATTGTCTTGACTTTATTGTATGCTCTTGCTTCCTTCGGCAAATATTAATTGAGCATAATGGCTTAGGTCCATTTCTGGGTTCTCTGTTCTGTTCCATTGATCTATATGTCTGTTCTTGTGCCAGTACCAGGCAGTTTTGAGAACAGTGGCTTTGTAATATAGCTTGATATCTGGTATTGTGATCCCTCCAACTTTGTTCTTCTTTCTCAGGATTTCTGCAGCTATTCGGGGTCTTTTTTTATTCCTGATGAATTTTTGGAGAGTTTGCTCTAGTCTTTGAAATTTGCCGTTGGTATTTAAATGGGGATTGCATTGAATCTATAGATTGTTTTGGGTAGTATGGACATTTTGATGATGTTGATTCTACCAGTCCATGAAAACGGTATATTCTCCCATTTGTTTATGTCTTCCTCTATCTCTTTTTTTAGTGTCCTGTAGTTTTCTGAGTACAGGTCCTTTATGTCCTTGGTTAAATTTATTCCTAGGTATCTTAATTTTTTTTGTTGAAATGGGATTGTTTTTTTTTAGTTTCTCTTTCTGTGAGTTCATTATCTATACTAATAAAAGGATAATATGCTAGTTAGACCAGACAAATTTCCGGACATCCTTCCTGACAAAACTGGGGCACGGGCAGTGCCGCCTGGGGTCCCGGGTGCCTGCGGCCCGCCAAAGGGAGGGAAGGCTGGGTCCTGGGTGCCTGCAGCCAGCCAGAGAGAGGGAAGCCCAGGTCTCAGTTGCCTGCGGCCGGCCAGAGGAGGGAACCAGGTCCTGGGTGCAGGGGCCGAGGCAGAGGCGGTTAGGGGCTATCAGACAGGGTGGCAGGCGAGCATTTAGGAGCCAGCGGTCCTGGATTGAGAGAGGGACGCCCGACTGCCCTTTTAGGCCCATTGGGATCCCTGTAGGATCGGGCCTAAACAGGCAGTCGGACATCCCCTGAAAGGTCCCAGATTTGCAGAGGGTGAAGGCCGGGCTGAGGACTCCTCCCCCCACCCCCCATTCACAAATTTTGTGCACTGGGTCCCTATTTGGTGTATAAAAAAGCCATAGATTTCTGGGTGTTAATTTTGTATCCTGCTACATTGCCGAATTCATTAATTCTAGTAGTTGTTTTTTTTAATATATTTTATTGATTTTTTACAGAGAGGAAAGGAGAGGGATAAAGAGTTAGAAACATCAATGGGAGAGAAACATCGATCAGCTGCCTCCTGCACATCACCTACTGGGGATGTGCCCACAACCAAGGTACATGCCCTTGACCGAAATCGAACCTGGGACCCTTCAGTCCACAGGCCAACACTATATCCACTGAGCCACACCGGTTAGGGCTCTAGTAGTTTTTTTGAGGGAGTCTTTAGCGTTTTCTATGTACAATATCATGTAATCTGCGAATAATGACAGTTTTACTTCTTATTTTCCAATTTGGATGCCTTTTATTTCTTCTTGTCTGATCGCTATTGCTAGCACTTCCAGTACTATGTCGAACAGGAGTGATGAGAGTGGGCATCCCTGTCTTGTTCCTGTTCTTAGGGGAAAAGGTTTTAGTGTTTGCCCATTGAGTGTGATGTAGCCTGTAGGTTTGTCATATAAGGCTTTTATTATGTTGAGGTATGATCCCTCTATTCCCACATTGCTGAGAGTTTTTATCAAGAAAGGGTGTTGGATTTTGTCCAATGCCTTTTCTGCATCAATTGATATGATAATGTGATTTTTGTCTTTCATTTGTTTATGTGATGCATCACGTTGATTGATTTGCAGATATTGTACCAGCCTTGCATCCCTGGAATAAATCCCACTTGGTCTTGGTGTATGATCTTCCTAATGTAATGTTGCATCCAATTTGCTAGAATTTTGTTGAGGATTCTAGCATCTATGTTTATCAGGGATATTGCCCTGTAATTCTCTTTCTTTGTAGTGTCTTTATCTGGTTTGGGGATTAGGGTAATGCTGCCTTCATAGAAAGAGCTTGGAAGTTTGTCTTCCTCTTAAATGTTTTGGAATAGTCTGAGGATTGGTTTTAGTTCTTCTTTGAATGTTTGATAAAACTCCCCCATGAAGCCATCCAGTTCAGGGCTTTTGTTTGCTGGAAGTTTTTTGATTACTGTTTCAATTTCATCAGTAGTTATCGGCCTGTTCAGGTTTTTTTATTCTTCCTGTTAGAGTTTTGGAAGCTGGTATTTTTCTAGGAATATGTCCATTTCGTCTAGGTGGTCCAGTTTGTTGGAGTAGAGTTGTTCATAGTATTTTTTTTACAATCCTCTGTATGTCTGTGAGATTGATTGTTACTTCACCTCTTTCATTTCTTATTTCGTTTATTTGGGCCCTCTCTCTTTGTTTCTTGGTGAGCCTGGCTAGAGGTTCATCAATCTTGTTTATCCTTTCAAACAACCGGCTCTTGGTTTTATTGATCTTTTGTATTGTTTTTTTTGTTGTTGTTTGATTTGGTTTGGTTTGGTTTGGTCTCTATATTGTTTATTTCCACTCTCATCTTTATTATTTCATTCCTTCAGCTTACTCTGGGCTTTTCTTGTTGCTCTCTTTCTAATTCTTTAAGTTGCAGGGTTAGAATAATTTATTACCATTTTTTCTTGTTTTTTGAGGTAGACCTGTAGAGCTATGAACTTCCCTCTCAGGACTGTTTTCACTGTGTCCCATAGGTTTTGGATTGTTGTGTTTTCATGGTCATTTGTTTTCAGGATGTTTTTAATTTCTTCTTTGATCTTTTTGGTAACACAATCATTGTTTAACACGTTAAGCGCCCAGCCTGTTTTGTCTTCCAGACAGAAAGTCACCGGTGACTGACATGGGGCTTAACATGTTAATAGCATGCTATTCACCCTCCAAGTGTTTGAGTTGTTTTTATTGTTTTTATTGTAGTTGATTTCTAACATTATGCCATTGTAGTCTGAGGAAGATGCTTGATATGATTTCAATCTTCTTTAATTTGGACAGACTTTGCTTGTGGCCCAATATGTGGTCTATCTTTGAAAATGTCCCATGTGCACTTGAGAAGAATGTGTATTCCGTAGCTCTGGGGTGAAATGTTCTGAAGATGTCAATTAAGTCCATCTGGTCTAGTGAGTCATTTAGTATTGCTGATTCTTTGCTGATTTTTTGTCCAGAGGATCTGTCCAGTGATGTCAGTGGGGTATTAAAGTCCCCTACTGTGATTGTACTGTTATCGATCTCTTTCTTGATATCTTCCAGAAGTCTTTTTATGTATTGGGTGCATATATGTTTACCAGAGTTATATTTTCTTGTTGTATTAATACTTTAGTATTATGAAGTGGCCTTTCTTATCTCTTGTTATGGCCTTCACTTTGAGGTCTATTTTGTCCGATATAAATATTGGTACCACAGCTTTTTTTTTTTTTCTTCAATTCCATTTGCCTGAAAGATATTTTTCCATCCCTTCACTCTCAGTCTGTGTGCATCTCTTGTTCTGAGGTGGGTCTCCTGAAGACAGCATATATATGGGTCATGTTTTCTTATCCATTCAGCCACTCGATGTCTTTTGATTGGAGCATTCAGTCTATTTACATTTAAGGTTATTATTGATAGGTACTTGTTTGTAACCATTTTAATTTTTGTGCCTGTGTTCCTTCTTCCCTTTTTATTTCTTCTTTTTACAACAATTCCTTTATCATTTCTTGCATTGCTTGCTTGGTAGTGATAAACTCCCTTAGGCTTTTTGTGTGTGTGAAGCTCCTGATTTCCCCTTCAATTTTGAATGTTAGCCTGGCTGGATAGAATATTCTTGAACTCAGTCCCCTGCCCTGCATCTCTTTGTATACTTCCTTCCATTCCCTTCTGGCCTGATGCGTTTCTGTTGAGAAATCATTTGATAATCTAATGGGAGATCCTTCGTAGGTAACTCTCTGTCTCTCTCTTGCAGCCTTTAAGATTCTCTCTTTGTCCTGAACATTTGCCATTGTAATTATGGTGCGTCTTTTTTGGTTCATCTTGTTTTGGACTCCGTGTTTGTGTGACTTTTTTCTTCCCCAAATCATGGAAGTTTTCTGACATTTCTTCAAGTGGGTTTTCTAACCCTTGTTCCTCCTCCTGTTGTTCTGGCACACCTATTTTATGTATGTTGTTTCATTTCATGTTGTCCCAAAGCTCCCTTAGTCTCTTCTCCTGCCTTTTAATTTTTTTCCCTAGTTGCAGTTTAAATTGGAAGTGTTTTGCTGCCCTGTCTTCTAATTCACTAATTTGGTCCTCCACTTTTAGTCTGCTGTTGAAACCTTCCATAGTGTTTTTTATTGCAGCTATATCACTCTTTATTTCTTCTTGATTCTTACATAAATTGTTGATTTTCTCATCCATCTGGTTTATGAACTGTATGACCCTTATTCTGAATTATTTTTCTGACCAATTGCATGCCTCCGTTTCATTTAGTTCCTTTTCTGGTGCTACCTCCTTTTGTTTCCTTTGGGGGTTTCTTTGTCTCCCCATTTTTGCTCTCACTGAAGGATCTAGGCATCAAGTCGCACTGGAACTGTGACTGCACCGGCAGGCTTGGCAGCAGGTCACACGGTCACCAGGCCCAGGGTCGATGCGTTGGGCTTGGCTGCAATTCACACGGTCGCAGCACCCGTGGTTGCTGCATGAGGCACCTAGTTTTGCTGCATAGGGCTTGGCTGCTCACGCTTGGTTGTGGCACCCAGGGTTGCTGCAGCGGGCTTGGCGGCAGCTAGTGTCCGGGCTTGCTGCATGAGGCACTGGGGGTTGCTGCATAGGGCTTGGCTGCTCATGCTCGGTTGTAGCACATGGGGCTTGGCGGTGGCTAGCACAGTTGTAGCATCTGGGGTTGCTGCATAAGGCTTGGCTATTTGTGCCGCGTGGATGGGGCGCCCAGGGTTGCTGCATAAGGCTTGGCTGTGTGCACACAGACACAGCGCCTGGGGTTGCTGTGTAAGGCTTGGTTGTTCACGTGCAGACGCAGCATCCGGGATTGCAGCGGTAGCAGAGGCTACCCCGCTAGGGGGGCCTGGTCTGCCAACCCCCAAAAGTCCTGCAGAATCTAACTGCCCCTCCCTCACACACATACCCCCCACATGTCCACACATTCCTCGTTCGCTCACTCACACTCTCTCCCTCACTGTCATCCTGCCCTACCGCAGCCTGGCCTTACCTGCCAGCTTGTCAGGCTCTAGCCCACTGTCCGTGTCGATCCCGCACAGCATGAAGTAGTGCGTTAAGCAGCACGCGGCAGGGGAGGGGCCCAGGCCCAGGCTGGGTGTGGCGCCACTCCTGCTCATCCCAGGCTCCACTGCGCCTGCCACCGCTGCCACTCAGGAGGCTCATTGCTTCTCCGCTGCGGTCTCCACACACCCATCCTAGGGCGATACCAGCACGCCCATGACTGAGAAGCAGCTGCAGGCTCATACCCAGTCAGTCCCGATGCCGATCCCAGTCCAGATGGGGGAGGGGTACGCAGGGTGAGTGTCCACAGGAGAGGCTCGCGCCGCCACAGCGGTGCTTGCCAGCCGTAAGCCCGGCGTCTGGCGCCCGTTGGTCAAACTGAGTGGCACTCCCTCTGTGGGAGCACACTGACCACCAGGGGCCAGCTCCTGCATTGAGCGTCTGCACCCTGGTGGTCAGTGCACATCATAGCTACCAGTTGGTCAGCCGGTCACTTAGGCTTTTATATATAGAGACTTTTTATCTTTTTTCTTTTTCTTAATGTAGACCCTTTAACATTCCTTATAATAATCGTTTGGTGGTGGTGAACTCCTTTAAATTTTTCTTGTCCTGGAAGCTCTTTATGTGTCCTTTGATTCCAAATGATAGCTTTGCTGGGTAGAGCAGTTTTGGTTGTTAGGTCCTTGCTTTTCATAACTTTGAATATTTCATGCCAATCCCTTCAGGCCTGCAAAGTTTTTGTTGAGAAGTTAGCTGAAAGTCTTATGGGAGCTCTCTTGAAAGTAATTGCTTTTCTTTTGCTGCTTTTAGGATTCTTTCTTTGTCTTTAACAACTGGCATTTTAATTATGAGGTATCTTGGTCTGGGCCTCTATGGGTTCATCTTGTTTAGGACTCTTGAGCTTCCTGGACTTGTTTGCCTATTTTCTTCACCAGGTTAGGGAAGTTTTCTCTCATTTTTTTTTCAAATAGGTATGTGTTTTTTGTTGTTGTTTTTTATATAAGGGCTCAAGTTGTTGTTTTTTTAATTTAATAAATCTTTATTGTTCAGATTATTACAATTGTTCCTCTTTTTTCCCCCCATAGCTTCCCTCCACCCAGTTCCCACCCCACCCTCTTCCCTTACCTCCCCCCCACTGTCCTCATCCTAGGTGTACACTTTTTGTCCAGTCTCTTCCCGCACCCCCTACACCCCATTCCCCCCGAGAATTGTCAGTCCACTCCCTTTCTATGCCCCTGATTCTCTTATATTCATCAGTTTATTCTGTTCATCAGATTTTTTATTCACTTGATTTTTAGATTCACTTGTTGATAGACATGTATTTGTTGTTCATAATTTTTATCTTTACCTTTTTCTTCTAATTCCTCTACTTAAAGAATACCTTTCAGCATTTCATATAATACTGGTTTGGTGGTGATGAACTCCTTTAGCTTTTTCTTATCTGTGAAGCTCTTTATCTAACCTTCAATTGTGAATGATAGCTTTGCTGGGTAGAGTAGTCTTGGTTGTAGGTTCTTGCTATTCATCACTTTGAATATTTCTTGCCACTCCTGTATGGCCTGCATAGTTTCTGTGGAGAAATCAGCTGACAATAGTATGGGTGCTCCCTTGTAGGTAATTAACTGTTTTTCTTTTGCTGCTTTTAATATTCTCTCTTTGTCTTTTGCTCTTGGCATTTTAATTATGATATGTCTTGTTGTGGTCCTCTTTGGATTCCTTTTGTTTGGGGTTCTGTACGCTTCCTGGACTTGTAAGTCTATTTCTTTCACCAGGTGGGGGAAGTTTTCAGTCATTATTTCTTCAAATAGGTTTTCAGTATCTTGCTCTCTCTCTTCTTCTGCCACCCCCATAATTCTGATGTTGATACACTTGAAGTTGTCCCAGAGGCTCCTTACACTATCTTCAACTTTTTGGATTCTTTTTTCTTTTTGCTTTTCTGGCTGAGTGTTTTTTGCTTCTTTGTATTTCAAATCTTTGACTTGATTCTTGCAGTCCTCTAGTCTGCTGTTAGGTCTCTGTATAATATTTTTTATTTCAGTCAGTGTATGTTTAATTTCTAGATGGTCCTTTTTCATATCCTCGAGGATCTCGCTAAATTTATTGGCCTTTTCTAGGAAATTCTTGAAAAACCTTATAACCGGGTTTTGAACTCTATATCCAGTATTTTGCTTTCCTCCATTTCTTTCATTTGTGATCTGTTTCTTTGTCTCCGCATTTTCACTGCTTCCCTGAGTTGGTAGAGTAGCTTTGTGTGGTTGGTGTTCTATAGGGTACAGTGGCTCAGCCTCCCTAGTTACCTGAGGTGGACACACTTGGTGCACCCCTTTGTGGACTGTGTGCTCAGCCTTGTTGTAGTTAAGTCTTGATTGTTGTTGGTATCACTGGGGGGAATTGACCTCCAGGCCAATTGGCTGTGAGGATCAGCTGTGTCTACGCTGGGAGAACTTCTGTGCTGGAGACACCCTTATGAGGCAAGACTTGCAAAATTGCAAAAGCCTCTGTGCTCAGCTTGGATGGGGCAAAGTTTCAGGGCGGAGCAGACAGCCTTGGCTTCCCGTCAGCCCTGCCCTAAGAGGCCCTTGTGTCTCAATGTCCCTCGGTAATCGCTGCAAGCACCTCTAAGAGAAAGCCGCCCTTGAGTTTCGCCTGCTGCCAGACAGTCCAGTTTCTTCCCGAATGAGTCGGGGTTTCCAGAAACTTGCCCGGAACTGGAGTTCAGCACTGTCGGGAGCTTTTGTCTCCCTCCCGATTGAGAAAGCCAGCCGTGCACTCAGCTTCTCTGTGCGTGCACACACCTCTGGACTTCTGCCTTCCGCAGCTCCCGAGTCTCAGTGTGCTTTCCCTTTTCCTGATAGTCCAGATTCCCCCCGAATGAGTCTGGTTTCCCAGCGTCTCGCCCGGGACTAGATTTCAGTGCAGTCGGGAGCTTCTGTCTCCCTCCCGCTTTAGAAAGCCAGCTGCGCACTCAGCCGCCCGTCCTCTCCGCGTGCGCGTCTCCGTACCTCAGCCTTTTGCAGCTCCTCTGAGTCTAAATGTGCTTTCCTCTTTTCTTCTAGTTGTAGAATTTCCACTCAGCCAGCTTTCCTGTGGTTCTGAATGGTATCCGTTCTGTCTTTTAGTTGTAGTTTTGATATTGTTGTACGAGGCAGCAGTTTAGGTGTTTACCTATGCTGCCATCTTGGTTTCTCCTCTCAAATAGGTTTTTCATTCTTTGCTATCTCTCTTCTTCTGGAGCCCCCATGATGCAATGTATGCTTGATGTTGTCCCTGAGGCTTCTTACAGTAGCCTCATCTTTTTGGATTTCTTTTTCTGTTGGCTTTTCTGATTGGGTGTTTTCTGCCTCCTTATAGTCCAAATCACTGATTTGTTCCTCAGCTTCATCTGCTCTATTGTTGATTCCCTGTAAATTATTCTTCATTTCAGTTTTTATATTCTTCATTTCTGACTGGTTCTTTTTTATGTTTTCTCTCTTCATTTTTATGTTTCCTCTGACTTTGTTGAAGTTCTCACTAAATTCATCTACTCTTCCTCTAAGGTCATTGAGCATCCTTATCACTAGAGTTTAGAATTCTGTATCTGGTAAATTATTTGTCTCCACTTTATTAAGTTCTTTTTCCATTTTTTGTTCTGTTCTTTCATTTGGGACATGTTTCTTTGTCTCCTCATTTTGGCTTCCTCCCCATGTTTGTTTCTGTGTATTACATTGAGCTGCCACATCTCCTGGTCTTGTTAGAGTGGCCTTATGTAGTAGGTGTCCTGTGGAGCCCAGTGTCATTGCATCCCCAGTCATCTGTATGGTCTATATTAAACCTCCTATTGTCATTGAGCCTTGATTGCTTTTGGGACATCAATGGGGAGGGGTTTACACCCAGGCCATTGGGCTACAGGACTGCCCATGACCACTGTGGAGGATCTTCTGGGCAGGGTTCAGCCCGCCTGGAGCAAAACTCACTTCAGCAGGGCTCAGGTACCTTGCCAAGTTCACCCCTTGAGTGTGTCGTTTGTGGAGGTGGTTGGGTCTGAAGCTGTCCATCAAGTGTGCTGGTTCTGGGTTCTTCTGCAAGGTGCTGGCCAAAGTTAGCTGCCATCTATGTACTACTCGGGGCCACCCAGCATGAATTACAAAGTGATCTGCAGGTGTCTTATTACTTGTGCTGGACTTGGATGTGCCAGGGAGAGGCCAAGTTGAGAACCAAGGTTTCATGGTGCTAATGCTAATGTAGGGCCACGTAGCAAGAGGTGTGGAATATGCAGAGACCAGATGCTGCTTGTTTGAGAGATTTTAGGAAACTCGGAAGCATGAGCAAGACAGATCGTTAGCATGGAAAAGCCACTGGAAACTGCTTTGGTGGGCCTACAAGTTGGGTGGTGCGGGGTTTCGGGGAATCACCAGGGCTGAGCAAGCAGTGTTATCCAGGTTGATGGAGACTCCGATATGGCACCTGCCTTTCAGCTCTATGGCGGAAGGGCTAAGCAAAATAACAGTGGCCTCTGACAGCACACTGTGTGAGAGGAAACTGTCCCACCAGTACTCACCCTGATGTTAGACAATTCAGTACCTCTTCATTTGTCCCTGGCACCTTTCGAACTGCTGCCCCAGAACTGGAGCTTAGAGCCACTGAGTTCTAGTAAGTCTGTACGACCCTTTAAAAGGAACACCTGGAATTCCAGCAGCTCTCTTTCACACTTAGCCACAATCTCTGCTGGTTGGTATAGCCACAAGTTATGGCAACTTATTTTCATGGTACTGGAACCCTGGGCTGGGGGTCTGGTGTGGGCCTGAGTCCCCTGACTCCTCAGGGTGGACCTCAGCAGCCGAGATATCCCTCCCAATTTTTAACGTGGTTGTGGGACCAGTTTGTTCTGCATCTGTGTCCATACTACCAGTCTCAATGTGAGTTTTTCTGTATATCCTTAGTTATAGGCTTCTGTTCAGCTAGATTTCAGACTGTTCTGAATAATGGTTGTTCTGTAGTTTAGTTGTAATTTTGATGTGGTTGTGGGAGGTTCCAAGTGCAGTGTTTTCCTACACTACCATCTTGACCAGAGCCAGGGTTGTCTTTTCATTTTGTTGATGGTTTCCTTTGCTGTACAAAATGTTTTTAGTTTGATAAAGTTCCATTTGTTTTTTATTTTGTTTCCTGGGGGCGGGGGTGTGGGGAAATCAGAAAAAAGATTACTAAGAGAAATGTCAGAGATTTTACTGCTTATGTTTTCTTCTAGATACTAGACCACTAGAAGATGGTCTAGTTTTATTTTTTGCATGTATCTGTCCAATTTTCCCTACACCTTTTATGGAATAGACCCGTGGTCGGCAAACTGCGGCTCGCGAGCCACATGCAGCTCTTTGGCCCCTTGAGTGTGGCTCTTCACAAAATACCACGGCCTGGGCGAGTCTATTTTGAAGAAGTGGCATTAGAAGAAGTTTAAGTTTAAAAAATGTGGCTCTCAAAAGATATTTCATTCGTTGTATTGTTGATATTTGGCTCTGTTGACTAATGAGTTTGCCGACCACTGGAATAGACTGTCTTTACCCATTAAGTTTTTTGCCTCCTTTGTAAAATGTTAATTGACCTTATAGGCATGGGTTTATATCTGCTCTCTCTATTCTGTTCCATTAATCTATATGTTTGATTTTATGCCAGTGGTATGCTGTTGTGATTACTATGGCCTTATAGTGTATAGATTCATATCAGGTATTGTCATACCTCTAACTTTGTTCTTAAGATTCCTGTGGCTGTTCAGGGTCTTTTGTGCTTCCATATATATTTTGGATCATTTGTTCTTCTGTGGAATACACCATTGGTATTTTCATAGGAATTGCATTGGATCTCTAGATTGCTTTGGGTAATATGGATATTTTAATGATGTTAATTTTTCCTATCCATTAGCACAGTGTGTGTGTGTGTGTGTGTGTGTGTGTGTGTGTGTGTGTGTGTGTATGCATGCTTCCATTTATTTGTAACTTCTCTAGTTGTGTTTTTTTTTAAGTACCTCATAATTTTCCAAGTATGGTCTTTTGCCTCCTTGATTAAATTTATTTCCGGGTTGTTGTTGTTTTTAATGTAATTGTAAATGGGTTTGTTGTTTTCATTTTCTTTTCTGATAGGTCATTATTGGTGTATGAAAATGCAACCAATTTCTAAATATTTTTGTATCTTGCTACTTTACTAAATTCATTTATACTTCTAGTAACTTTTTGGTGGAATCTTTATGGTTCTCTACAGTATCATCTCATCTGCAAATAATGTCAGTTTTAGTTTTTCCTTTCCAAATTGAATGCCTTTTATTTCTTCTTGTCTGATTGCTGTGGCTAGGACTTCTGGTACTATGTTAAATAAGAGTGGTGAAAGCAGACACCCCTGTCTTGAGCCTGATGTTAAGGGAAATGCTTTAATTTTTCCCCAGTAAATATGATATTAATTGTGGGTTAGTCATTCATGAACTTTATTATGTTAAGGTATGCTCTCTCTATTTTCACTTTGCTGAGAGTTTCTTATCATAAACTAGAGGCCCGATGCACGAAGATTCGTGCAAGAATGGGCGAAGATTCGTGCAAGAATGGGCCTTCCTTCCCCTGGCTGCCGGCACCGCCTTCGCTCCTGCCAGAGCCGCCTTTCCACCTTCCCACGCTGCCCAGAGGCCCAGAGCAGCTAGGGCAGGGCGGGACACTTGTGTCATCGCCATGGCTCGGTGCCTGTGTATGCAAATTAACCTGCCATCTTTGTTGGGTTAATTTGCATACTCACTCCTGATTGGCTGGTGTGTGTCGCGAAGGTACAGTCAATTTGCATCTTTTATTAGTGTAGCTGGATGCTGGATTTTGTCAAATGCTTTTTCTTCATCTATTGAGATCATCATGTGATTATTTATTTTGTTTATATGGTATATCATGTTAATTGTGGATATTGTACCAGCCTTGCATAACAGGAATAAAACACACTTAATCATAATGTATGATAATATTAATGTATTGCTGGATCTGGTTTGCTCATATTTGGTTGAGAATTTTTGCATCTATGTTCATCAGGGATGTTGGTGTATAATTTTCTTTCTTTTTAGTGTCTTTAACTGGCTTTGGAATTAAGATAATGCTGGCCTTGTAAAATGAGCTTGGGAACCTTCCTTCCTCTTGCCTTTTTTTGTTAATCCTCACCCGAGGATATTTTTTCCATCGCTTTTCAGAGAGAGTGGAAAGGTGGGGTGAGGGGGTGGGCAGAGAGAGAAAGAAACATCGAATTGAGAGAGAGAGACCTCGACTGATTACCTTCCGTATATGCCTGACTAGGGACGGGAGTGAACCCGCAACCCAGGTACGTGCCTTGACCAGGAATCGAACCCACAATCCTTTGGTGTGGGGGCCAACACTCTTATCGGCCAGGACCCTCCTCTTATATTTTTTGGAATAATTTGAGGATAGGTGTTAGTTCTTCTTGGATTGTTTTGTAAAATTCATCTGTGAAGCCATCCAGTCCAGGGCTTTTATTTGATTACAGCTTCCATTTCATTAATTGTAATCAGTCTGTTCAGATTCTGTGTTTCTTCTTGATTCATTGTTGACAGATTGTATCTTTTTAGAAAGTCCATTTCTTACAGATTGTCCCATTTTTTGGCAGGTATTTATTTATAATATCTTTTTATAATCCTTTATATTTCTTGGGTGTAAGTTGTTACTTCTCTTTTATTTCTGATTTTATTTGGGTCGTCTCTTTTTTCATGATGAATCTGGCTAAAGGTTTATAAATCCTGTTTATCAGTTCATAGAACTAGCTCTTGGTTTCATTGATCCTTTTTTATTTATTATTATTATTGAGTGTATTGGGATAACATCCTATATAATAAAACCCTAATATGCAAATCGACCAAACGGCAGGATGACTGGCGGAGCAATCAGTCGCTATGACACGCACTGACCACCAGGGAGAAGACGCTCAATGCAGGAGCTGCCCCCTGGTGGTCAGTGCGCTCCCACAGGGGGAGCGCCACTCAGCCAGAAGCTGGGCTCACAGCTGGCGAGCGCAGCAGCGGCTCCGCTGCAGGCGAGCAATAAGGAGCGAGGGGTCCCAGACTACGAGAGCCCCGGACTGTGAGAGGGATGTCTGACTGCCGGCTTAGGCCCGATCCCCCCGGGGACATCCCCCAAGGGGTCCTGGACTGCAAGAGGACACAAGCTGGGCAGAGGGGACCCTTCCCTCCCTCCCCCAGTGCATAAATTTCATGCACTGGGCCACTAGTTGGTTAATAAAATTATACAGCCCAGCCAGTGTTGCTCAGTGGTTGAGCATCAACCATTGAACCAGGAGGTCATGGTTTGATTCCCAATCAGAGCACGTACCCAGGTTGCAGCCTCGATCCCCAGTGAGTGTCCCCCGGGGAACGTTCATGAGGCAGCCAACAATGATTCTGTCTCATCGTTGATGTTTCTCTCTCTCACTCTCCCTTCTTCTTTGAAATCAATGAAAATATTTTTAAAGAGAAAAAAATTATACAGGTTTTAAGTATACACTTCTACAGCACATCATCTGTATTTATCAATCTTTAGTATTGTTTTGCTTAGTTTTTTGCTTTTAGGCTCTATTCTATGAATTTCCCTGTTATGACTGGATTCACTGTCCACCATAGCTTTTGGGTTGTTTTCATTCTCATTTATCTCAGGGTATCTTTTGATTTCTTTCTTGATCTTATTGTTAACCTGTTCATTGTTTATTAGCCAATTATTTAGCCTCCAAGTGTTTGTGGGTGTTTGGGGGGTTTTTGTGTTCTTTTTTTTTTTTTCCAGTTTTTTTCTTGTAATTGATTTTTAGGTTCATATCATTGTAAAATGCTTGATATTATTTCAATCTTCTTAAATTTATTGAGACTTAATTTGAATCCTTACATCCTAGAGAATGTTCCATGTGCACTTGAAAAGAATGTATGTCCTGCTGCTTTCGGGTGAAATGCTCTGAAATTATCAATTAAATTCATTTCATCTAGTGTATCATTTGTAGTTTCTGTTTCCTTGTTGATTTTCTGTTGGGAAGATCTATCCATTGATGTCAGTGGAGTATTAAACTCTCTTACTCTGACCATATTACTGTCAATCTCTCCTTTTATGTCCATCAAGATTTGCTTTATGTATTTAGGTGTTCCTGTGTTTGATGCATAAATGTTTACAAGGGTTATATCCTCTTGTTGGGTTGCTCCCGTTATCATTTTGTAGGTCCTTCTTTGTCTCTTATTTCAGCCTTTGTTTTAAAGTCTATTTTGTCTTTCATAAGTCCTGCTATCCCAGCTTTTCATTTGTATGAAATACCTTTTTTCATTTTTTTACTTTGTTTCTGTGTATCTTTCATTCTGAGGTGAGTCTCTTGTAGACAGTATATATATGGGTCTTGTTTGCTTATCCATTTAGCTATTCTATGTCTTTTGATTGGAGCATTTAATCTATCTTAATGTGATGATTGATAGGTACATATTCATTTCCATTTTATTCTGTATAACTATGTTCCTTTATTTTTTCTTCTTCTTAAAGAAGAACCTTTGACATTTCTTATGGTTTAATGAACTCCTTTAGCTTGTTCACATCTAGGAAGCTCATACACACACACACACACACACACACACACACACGTAATTTCAGAGGAAGGAAGAGGAAGAGAGAGATTGAAACATCAATGATGAGAGAGAATCATTGATTGGCTGCCTCCTTCATGCCCCCCACTGGGGATTGAGCCCACAACCCGGGCATGTGCCCTTGACCAGAATCAAACCCGGGACCCTTCAGTCTGTAGGCCCACACTCTTATCCACCGAGCCAAACCAGCTAGGGCTAAGAAGCTGTTTATCTTGCTTCAATCTTAAATGTTAGCTTTGCTGGGTAGAGTAGCCTTGGTTGTAAGTCCTTGCTTTTCATCACTTTGAATATTTCATGCTAATCCCTTCTGGTCTGAAATATTTCTGTTGAGAAATCAGGTGACAGTCTTATGGAAACTCCCTTGTAGGTAACTAACTGTCTTTCTCTTGCTCCATTTTGTCATAACCTTTTCCATTTTAATTATATGTCTTGGTGTGAGCCTCTGTGGCTTCATCTTGATTGGGACTCTCTGTGCTTTCTGAACTTGTGTGACATTTTCTTTCACCAAGTTAGGGAAGTTTTCCATCTTTATTTCTTCAAATAGGTTCTCAATGCCTTACTCTCTCCCTTGTCGTTCTGGTACCCCCATGATACAAATGTTATTATGCTTGTTGTTGTCTCAGAGGTTCCTTAAACTATCCTCATTTTTTGTTGTTGCTTTGTTTGAATGTTTTCTGCTACCTTGTCTTCCAAATTGCTGATTCATTCCTCTGCTTCATCTAACCTGCTGTTGATTCCTTCTAGTATATTCCTTCCCAGTGGGGTATTAAACTCTCTTACTCTGACCATATTACTGTCATTTTAGATATTATATTCTTCACTGACCATATCTTCATTTTAGATATTATATTCTTCATTTCTGCCTGCTTCAATTTTATGATTTCTACGTCCTTTTTTTATGTTTGCTATCTTTTTAAGTTCTCACTGAGTTCATCCATACTTCCCCTAGGTCCATGGTCAGCAAATTGTGGCTCGCGAGCCACATGCGGCTCTTTGGCTCCTTGAGTGTGGCTCTTCCACAAAATACCACGGCCTGGGCGAGTCTATTTTGAAGAAGTGGCATTAGAAGAAGTTTAAGTTTAAAAAATTTGGCTCTCAAAAGAAATTTCAATCGTTGTACTGTTGGTATTTGGCTCTGTTGACTAATGAGTTTGCCGGCCACTGCAGGCCTAGGTTCTTTGAGCATCTTTATAACCATTGTTTTGAACTCTTTATCTGGTAGAGTGCTTATCTCCATTTCTTTTTAGTTTGTTTTTGTTTTGTTTTTTTCCTGGAGATTTCTCCTGTTATTTTATTGGGGCATGTTTCTTTGTCTCCCCTTTGACTGGTTTTCTGTATCAGCGGTTGCCAACTGGTGGTCCATGGACCACTGGTGGTCCGTGAGGTCCGAAAGGTTGGCGACCGCTGTTCTATATTTTATATTGTTTGTGTGTGTTAGGTAAATCTGCTCTGCCTTGCAGTTGGTATGGTGGCCTTACATACATGGGTGTCCTGTGGGGCTCAGTGGCATCGTCTCCCGGGTTACCTGATCTAGGTGCTCCAGAAATGTGCCTTTGATGGGTTATGTGGGCCTTCCTGTTGCAGTTGAGTCTTGGATTATTGTTGGCCCATCCATGGGTGGGGTTGACCCTTGGGCTGGCTATGAGGATCAACCCCAACCACAGTGTATGAGCAGTATTTGCCCCAGCAACATCTTTTGTTTGCCAAGATCTCCCTCTGCGAGGTCTGTGTTTGTTCTGGGGCCTTTGGGAGGAAGGGACTCTGTTGCAGGTCAATGTCAGGGCACTCTGGCCACCAGGAGAGTCTGCACCAAGGCCAGGCTGGCCACAACTAGCTAACTCTTCTGCAGGCATGAGGTCTGCAGGGCAGGGCAACAGGGAGTCCGGGGAGTGGGTTCGTGCACTCCCCCAGGCTGTATGGAGGGGAGTGTCCAACCAGAAAAAATGGCGTCTGTAAGCTGTGTGTACTGGCCCTTGGAGAGGATGCCTGGGTTTCTAATGGACTCTTTTCTCTCTTTGGCAGACAGAGTCCCAACTGATTTTCATAGCCAGGTTTTATGTGGGCCCCTCTTCCTGGCTTGGGTGCTCTGGACAGGGGAGCCTGGCATGGGGCTGCTGGTCCTCACTGGCACTCAGCCCCTCTGGGAAAAAGGCTCTGAGCTACCCTCAGTGCCCATGAGGCACTCCTCAGAGGGACCTTTGCAGCTGAGATAGCCCTTCATTCTCATGGCCACACATGCGAGCGGGACCACCCTTTTTGTGTCTCTGCCCTTCCTGCGAGCCTGATGTGGTTTCTCATGGAACTCCTGGGTGATGAGACTTCTGTTCAGCTAGTCTTCAGTTGGTTGTTCAGGTTCGTTTTTTGTAATTTAATTATAATTCCAGTTTGGACCAGGGAGGATGTGAAATAGCTTGCATCTACTCTGCCACTATCTTGGATTCCCCCAAGAAAATAATTCTTTGACAATTCTCTCTGAATAAAGGGCTGGTGTAAGGAGCTCTTTCAGATCTTACAAGCCTAGAGCCAGGCCTCCAGCTCTCTTTGACCACCAACACGTCCAGTTACATGTGAGCGGCTATCCCAGCTTCATCAGTCCCATTAGGGCCCTTTGACCTCTGCCCAGAGTTGCCTGTAACATCAGAGTACAAAGAGTTTGTAGCTTCTACCTGGCAAAGAGCTTTGTCACAGAGCCTGTGAGCTCTTTCTGAGAAATCACAGTGCCCTTGGTTCAAGTCGCCCCCTTTATGTCATTGTGCTTTATGGTGGTGTGTTATTCTAGTGCCCAGGAAGAAATAGACTAGCCTGGAAGCGTGCTTGGGTTGTAAACTGATGCTTGAATTAACATATATTTAATCAGTTTGGTGCTCATTTAACATCAGAAGAACAAATGAACCTGCATCCACCCTGAGAATGGGTTTTGGGAGAGGCCAGCCCGCCTGCCGATGGGGAAGCATTAGCTGTGGGGAACTGCCATATCTGTCTCCCTGGCCACCAGCCCAGTGCTGACGCCTGTGTCCTTGCCTGCAGCCATCGAAGCCATGAAGAATGCCCACCGGGAGGAGATGGAGCGTGAGTTGGAGAAGAGCCAGCGGTCCCAGATCAGCAGCATCAACTCAGACATCGAGGCCCTGCGGCGGCAGTATCTGTAAGTGGGCTTCCCGCCCTCGGGAGGGTGGGGATAGCCCTTCAGGTGGGAACCGGTGCCTTTCCTGTGTGTTCGTGGGAGCCACACAGATACAGGGCCTGAGGTGGCATTTGGGGGAGGCCCTGGCACTGAGGGCAGCTCAGAGCCTGTTCTCCAGAGGCGCTGGGCTAAGTGCCAGTGAGGGTCAGCAAGCCACTGACCCTTGTGGCCCCTGTGGGTGTCCTGTCACTAAAAAACAAACACATAGAAACTAATTACCAAAATCTAAAGAATACGGTGTAGCGAAGGAAATTGTAGCACTACTAGCCACTTTTCAAGACTGACCTCAGGCCGTCCCCAGAATGTCCTCTCTCCATCAGCTGCTGCTGCCTGAGTAGCGAGGGGGAAGGAGTCTGGCCTGGGGCCTGGGGCCTCGCGCTTCATGCTGTGCACGGCAGAGGCGGCACACTCCCTGCACTTCCCAGAAGCGTGTGTGCTGGGCCCTTTGCCTGAGCACGAGGCTGGAGGGCACGCATGCGGCAGCGGAGCTGCTCGATTTTCCCGTGGAGCTGACACCACTTGGAGCCTTGAATTGGGTGCTGTGAGAGCCCCGCAGAGCTGGCCTTTGCCAGGATCTTTGTGATGTAAAAGAATCAGGGTCCCTGCCTCTTCCAGGCTCCCGCTCTGGGGCTCAGGGCAGTCAGGGCCGGGCTGAGGGGTAGTGCCCTGTGGACTGCGGTCATCCTCCTCTGGGCTAGAGAGGTCTGCCAGGCTGGGCAGCTGGCCCTGAGGCTCCCCCTTGTGCCACCAGTGGGAGATGGAGCCCCTCCCGAGGAGTCCCCGGGGACGGGAATAACACGGCGAGGCTTTGGTTTTTATGGGTCGGTAGACCTGGTCCTGGGTTCTGAGGCACAGATTGCCTCCACAGTTAGTGCTGAAAACAAAGTACAAACCTGCCTTCTCAGAAGTAGGACATGAGTAAAGGAGCTTTCTCCTGCCTTCACAAGAGAAGTGTTGTCTGTGGGCTCTTGGGTTGTTTGAAAGAGGACCAGAGAAGGACACAGAATAGATTTCTGTGAACCTGAAGTACTTGTGAAGTTTTCTCTTACTCAGCCGGGTACAGACTTTCTGAGACAACAGGATGCGCAGGGCCTGTCCTCTGTTGTCCCGTCGTCCCTCGAGCTTCACGGCGGGGACCGGAGCCTGTGGAGCCGGGGCTGGGGGCGGGCAGAGGAGTGAGGGTGCCTCTCCACAGGGAGGAGCTGCAGTCAGTGCAGCGGGAGCTGGAGGTGCTCTCGGAGCAGTACTCACAGAAGTGCCTGGAGAACGCCCACCTGGCCCAGGCGCTGGAGGCCGAGCGGCAGGCCCTGCGGCAGTGCCAGCGCGAGAACCAGGAGCTCAATGCCCATAATCAGGTGAGCCACAGCCGAGGGAGCCCAGGTTCGAGTTGGGAGCCAGGCCTCTCCAGCGTGTGGGGGGACGCTCACTGCCGGAGGGGAGCTGTGCCATCCACTGCAGGAACTGGGGTGACATTTGGACTGTGCTCACAGGAAGCTGGTGGGGGGCTGCTGGCTCGCCTCTTGTGTCTCAGGTTCTCCTCCTGAGCTTCCTGAATTTCTGCTTTGTCGTCGCTGGGCAGGGCCTGGCAGGGTTATCGCACCCTGTCTGGGTCTCCCATCCCCAAGGCTCAGACTTGTGTTTAAATGTCTCCCAGTCAAGACCATACACTGCTCACATTTATTTTTGTCAGAGTATTCTCAAAATGTGCCTGCTTCTCAGAAAATTGGGGTGCATTTAAAATCCTGGCTAACGGACAGGCTCGAGGTGGGTTCAGTGTGAGGCCCAAATTGGGGCTCCGTCCTCCTGACCCACCACTCACCTCCCCGGGCACTGAGCAGCCACGTGTTGGCCTGGTTCAGGCTCAAGGCCTCCAGGCCCGGGGCCACCCGTGGGAGGGCACTCCGGCCGGGTTGGTTTCACTGAGTCAGAACACGAGCAGGAGGACCTGATCTTGTAGAAACTCAGATGGGACAGCCATGAAGCAGTGGCACTGCTTAGTGATGAAAAGGTGTTCAGGGCCAGGAGACCCTGCCTGCACCGCTCTGCCAGACGCTCAGGGCCCACACTCACAGCTGTTCCAGGACGGGAGCTGCGGGCTGTCCCACTGCACGTATTCGCTGTGACAGGCAGCCGGCGCCCAGGCACTGCTGCTGCCTGGTGTTGTGAGGAGAGAGCCTCTCTGGGTTGTGATGCAGCCCCAAGGATCTCTGCTGAGCGCCCCTGTTTGTTGTCGCTGTCCCCCAGGAGCTGAACAACCGCCTGGCTGCGGAGATCGCCCGGCTGCGGACACTGCTGACGGGGGACGCTGGTGGGGAGGCTGCTGGCTCGCCTCTCACGCAGGGCAAGGACGCCTATGAGTTAGAGGTACCGCTCCGAGCCGCTCCCTCTGTGCCCAGCTCCGAACTGCAGAAGCCCCAAGAGGGGGCACCAAGGAGTGGCCATAGCTTAGAGTCTTTACAGGGGTGAGTCCGGGGGCAGCAGGAGGGAGCGAACATGGAAAGACCTCAACACCCAGGACAGCAGGAGAAAACAGCGTCCAGACAGCATGGGACCCAGGGGAGAAGAGGGGACCCCTGGAGAGACCAGGGGGCCTTTAACCCCATCTTCACTCAACTACCCTCCTCCCCTCTGTTTCTCCCACACCTCACAGTGACCACCGAAATGAAACATTTAATAACTGTGTGAGCACTGTAGCTGCTTGAGACTCTGTAAAACTATTACTCAGGGTCAGGTAGATTCATCTTAAGCTAGAATGATTGGTTTTCATGTATGAGACATCCTTTTATGAAAGCACTTAGATTTCTTCCCATTCAATTAAAATTTCATCATGGAAATATCTCCCACTCAATGATGTGGAAGAGGCAGAGTGCATTCAACAAGTTCCAGCAGCGCCCTTCACGGACCCTCACAGGCTCAGTCCCAGGAAACCGCAGTGGCCCCGGGCTGAGGAAGAGGGGGCACAGGTCTAGGGAGTTGCAGCAATTCTTTTCTTCTTTCTATTTCTGTATGTTAGCAGTGTTTAAATTTTATTTGCTTGCATTTTCAATTGCAAATTGGTGAGAATGAGAAGAAATTTGTCTACTCCTCAGTGTGTGGAGGGGAGTTCTCTGCTCAACTTTCAGTCTTTGCTTTCAAGACTATGGAAGTCCTCTTGCTCCTGAATGTCAGTCCCTAATTGCCCTCTCATTCTAGGTCTTATTGCGAGTCAAGGAGTCAGAAATACAGTACCTAAAACAGGAGATCAGCTCTCTCAAGGATGAGCTACAGACAGCATTGCGGGTATGGGCACACCGCCGAAGGGCTGGATCTGCAGCATGGGCTGGAGGCGGGGGTGGGGGAAGGGGAGGGACGCGGGTCTCACAGAGGTCCCTATGCTCAGCAGGTATCTTAGGCTGTTCTAGAATAAATTTTATTTTCATGAGGAATGTGGTTTGATACTCGAGTTCTCTTAAAAACCAGCCTTCATGCGAGCACCGTAAAAACGAGGAGCCCACGCGGGCGTGCTGTGTGCTTGGCCTCCCGCCTTCTTAGTGCTTGTGGGGCGCTGAGACCCAAGAGCGCTGTCTTCCTGGGCAGTGAGAGCTGGGCCAGCCGCCAGTCTCCTCCAGGGCATTCTTGGGATGAGAAGAGATGCCAGGATCCCTTAGGAAATCTAAGTCAGGAGGAGTGGGGGGTGTTTCAGGCTGAAGTTATGGGGTGGTCCTTGGGGGTTAGGTTGCGCCAGCCTGCACCATGCCTGCACCCACAGCAGCCCCGGGGATCCTGTGCTGTGTTCAGAGAGTCTCGGCCCTGCCTGTTTTGGTTTGTGTCTAGTTTCTGCCTTTGGAAAACCAGGCAGGGTCCACCTGCCTCCTCCTCTGCCAATGACATTCCTCAGTCAGTCCCCAGAAGTGTTCCAGCCCCAGCGAGACAGACCCTGGCCTGGTTGTCAGCACCGTGTGCTCTGTCCTGTTCTTCTCAAGGATAAGAAGTACGCCAGTGACAAGTACAAGGACATCTACACGGAGCTCAGCATCGCGCGGGCCAAGGCCGACTGCGACATCAGCAGGCTGAAGGAGCAGCTGAAAACCGCCACGGAAGCACTGGGCGACAAGTCCCCCGAGAGCACCCCCGTGGCGGGATACGGTGAGCTCTTCCTGCCCTGGGTGGCGACGCGTAACTTGGGGGCTTTGTTCATAGAGCTACTGGGACTTAAGTCAAAGCAGAGAATTGGTTTTCGTTTTTCTGGTTTTAGACTTCTATTTCCTGCAAAGAGCAGCCTGAGGTGCCGGTCCCTGGGGCTGGCCGGTGCGGGGTGGAAGCTTCTGGAGGGGCATGTGGCAGGCACCGTGCTGACGCGCTGCGGGGCAGCCACACGGGGTTCCTTTTATTGTGGAGACATGGTGTGTTTTCCATTTTCCTAAAGAACGCAGCGTTTGGTGGGAGAGGCTCTCCCTAATTGCTTGATCCTGGACTTTTACCATGAAACCTGCAGAAGGCCATGGGGAGGAGCCAGGGAGGGCGCTCCCTCTGAAAAGATGTCCTAGCTCCCTGATAGCCAAGGAATTTAACTTTTCTCTCATCTGCCCAGCATTCACGGCGCGGCAGCATTGAGGGGTGGGTGGAGAGAAGTCGCTTGCATTGCTTCTGGGAGGGTAAGGCAGCCCTTTCTGGAAGGCAGTGAAGCGATATGCAGCACAATTTAAACTCAACTGTAGGCTGACTCTGGGTAGGTGAAGCAATGGTCTCAGTGGCTGCTGCTCAGGGAGCCCCAGGTGCCAGGAGACCGAGAAGACGACTTAGAACCGGGAAGAGTGAGTGTATGCTGTGACCTCCCAGTTGAACTTCTGAAGGAAACCAGTGCACAGGCATGTGCCAGCCAGGGCAGTTAGCGCGGTGCACAGAGCAAACACTGATTCCACCGCAGCTGTCCTCTCTCGTCTTCAGACAGGATTCTTTCCACCATGACATCACAACACAATGAAATGCAATGCATGCCCTGGCCAGCTTGGCTCAGTGGATAGAGCATCAGCCTGCGGACTGCAGGGTCCCAGGTTCGATTCCAGCCAAGGGCACATGCCTGGGTTGCGGGCTCAATCCCCAGTGGGGGTCTTGCAGGAGGCAGCCGATCCATGATTCTCTCTCATCATTGATGTTTCTCTCTCTCTCTCCCCTCTCCCTTCCTCTCTGAAATCAATAAAAAATATATTTAAAAAAAAGAAAAAAGAAATGCAATGCAGTTCTTAAAAGAGATCAGGTAAAGGAGCTTCTGTCAAGATGGTGGCATAGGTGAATGCGGACTTCCCTCCCCACAACCACATCCAAATCACAATTAAACTACAGAACAGCCATTATTCAGAACCACCTGCGACCTAACTGAACAGAAGCCCTGCAAATAAAGATAGAAGGACGCCATATTGAGACTGGTAGGAGGGGCGGAGGTGCAGAAGGGGCAGGACCCACACCCACTTGGGGCGTGTCGGAAGGGACATCTCAGTTGTGCAGGTGCCCCTGAGGAGTGAGGGGTCCCAGCCCCTCCAGGCTCCCCAGCCCAGGGTTCCAGAGCTGGAAAGAAGTCCTCACCTTCCAGCCTTGAAACCCAGTGGGGATGGCGGCTGAGTGAGATGGAGGCTGCTAAAGTCCCGAGCATTCTTCTTAAAGGGCCCGACAGACTTACCCATACATCGATTGGTAGTCTCCTGCATGTAACCCAACGAGGGCCAGGATTGAACTGCAACCCAGGTACATGCCATTGACCAGGAATCAAACCTGTGACCCTTCGGAGTGTGGGCTGACGCTCTAACCTCTGAGCAACACTGGCCAGGGCCTAAGTCGTCATTTTCAGGAAACCTAAAGAACAGCACACCAGACTGTCAGTGGTGCTTGTCTTGGAGGAGTGGCTTACGAGAAGGCGTTGGACCTGGGACCTCAGAGGAGAGGCGGCGTAAATGACTAATGGGGACTGTGGGTCTGCTCTGTGGGTCGGGGGCGCTCCAGAGTACGGCGTGCCGGCCCACCCCACACAGCATGGCTTTGCCTGCAGTCGGGCCCATGCTGGGAAGATTTTTTTTTAATCCTCACTTGATATTTTTCCATTTTAGAGAGAGTGGAAGAAAGAGGGGAAAACAGAGAAACACTGATGTGAGAGAATCACATCAACTGGTTGCCTCCTGCATGGGCCTGGGTCCAGGGGGAGACTGCAACCAAGGTACATGTCCTTGACCGGAATCGAACCCAGGACCCTTCAGTCTGCAGGCTGACGCTCTATCCACTGGGCTAGACCAGCTAGGGCTCAGCCTGGGAGATGTTTAAAGCTCTAGTCTGGTTCCAGAGGGCTCTAGAAAACAAAGTAATGGGTCTACTTGTTCCTTCAGATATAATGAAATCTAAAAGCAACCCTGACTTCTTGAAAAAGGACAGATCCTCTGTCAGTCGGCAACTCCGAAACATCAGGTCCAAGGTGAGTCTGGGACCCAGCCTGGGTGTGTGGGGCTCAAGACGCTGGGAAGAGGAGCAGGAGTCCACGCCCACTCCAGGCGGCAGCAGGGCGTCCCGGTCCCAGGGCGTGCCTAGCCCCTCGATGGCCCTGCTGGGCCAGTTCAGTGGCTTCGGGCCTCGGGCCCCGTGTGCGGCAGTGGAACCAGCTCCTACAGCGGCGTGGGAGGGCCGGGGCCGGGAGCGAATCCCACCTGGGACCTCCAGGGCCAGATCTCACCTGTCCCTCCGGTGCGGCCCCAGCTGTCTGCAGTGTGTCGCACACCCTACTTTAGTGCCGACGCTGCCTGCCTTGGAGAAAGGAAGCCACCTGCACCCTCCCCTCGGCCTCATAGTGCCAATCCCCAGCATCCATCCCCTGCCCCGTGCGCCTCTCCAGGGCAGGGCGGGCAGGGTGGGAGTTGAGCTGTGGCATTGGGGATTTACTGAGTGTGTCTTACTGTTTGCTCTTTCCTCTGACAGTCCGTAATTGAGCAGGTCTCATGGGATAACTGAAACGAGCCCGCTTCCAGGTCCCTTGTCATGTAGGTAAACCACCTCTCAGCATCCACCCGCCCGCCGCCCTGCGAGGGCGCTGCCTGCATGCACGGCTCACACCTCCATAGCAAGCTCCTGTTCCTGTGCCTTATCATTCCTGCTGCCGAAGCGAGCACAGACGCAGCCCCAGGGCGTGTCTCTGACCTGTTCTGGGAGTTAACTGGCACTACGGCCTCATAAGAGAGTTGACCCCAGCACTGGGGAGCTCCCCTCCCAGTGTGGCGAGCGGCCCACAGAGCCAACACCGTGGGGGGCTCGCGCCGGTCAGCATGCATGTTGAATGCTCTGCGCTCCACACTCTCTGGAGAACCCTCTTGCCCAGAAGCCACTGCCACGCAGTCTCCCAGCGCTGCAGAGCCCCCTCCGGCATACGGCCAGGCCGAGACGGCCCAGGTGGGGTGTGCGGGGAGCAGATCGCAGGTGGAGCAGGGACCCAGCTCAGTAGAGCAGGAGGAACACGTGTTACTGGGGTGCTCTACCAGCACACTTTCTAGCAAAGCAAAAGCTTTTCCCTGGGTTCCGTTACAGACAGTGCTATACGGAAAGGAGTGGGGAGACTGGAGGCGGCAGTCTGCTTGGAAATGACCAGGACCGTGGGACCCAGCCTGGCACCCCAGTCTTCACAGGAGGGCACGTGTCCCTCGCTCTAGGCTGGAGTGGCCTCTTACTCCCGGGTGAGGAGGGCACGGGCAGCAGGAAGACCTGGCACGGGCCGGGTCCATGGGGACCGGTGTGGCCGCAGGCCCAGTCCTGCAGCCAGAGCGCCTCTGCTGGCTGAGGCCCGCCCAGCGGGGGAGAGGCTGCTCCTAGGAAAAGCTTTGGAAACCCACGTATTTTAGACTCCTTTTGCTTTTCTTTATTCTTCTACAATCATGTTACCAAATACAGTTTAGGCTTAATTGAAAACTTAGTTTGGGCTTTTTTATTGAAACATGAAAAATATTTTTTAGCAAAAGGAAAACTTGTTCTTTGGTTTATGGTTTTCTTACTGAAGATTCTACTCATTTGAAGCTTAACTGCAGCTGCTAGGTCCCCCCACGCCTGTCAACAACGGGTGACGAGCTTCTGCCAGGCCCTTCTGGGTGGGGTGGGGGAACCCCTGGGCTCTGGACAAAAGGCCAGAAAATCACTGACAAGGCCTTTGTCCACAAAGACTTTGAAGCAGGGCACGCTGGGAACCTGTCAGGCTGGCCAGGAGCCAGCTGTTAGGGCTCCCAGAGCCCGTCTGAGCCCCCAGGGGGCGCGGCCGTGTTTTCAGAATAGGGAGCAGGCCTGGTGTGGAGGCAGCCTGCTGCCCGAGAGGAGAGGGGCCGCGGGGGTGTTCTCGAGGACTCCTGTGTCCCAGACCCTGCCTCCACGGGAATGACGTGATCTAGAAACTCCCACCTGTCGCTGGTGCTTTTGACACAGGATCTGCCGTGTGTGGATTTATATCTTTCATTTATGCTGTTTCTACCTCATCCCTCACACAGAAGTGTAGACAGTCTCAGCACCGTCAAGTCAAAGCAAGCTTGTTGCTTAAGAACAGCCCAGCTTTTCTGGGATTGCAGCTAGAAAGCGTGTCCCCGGGGGCCTCGTGGAGACCATCTGGTGGTGTCAGCGTGGGGTCATGGGAGTGTCCCGCAGAGGATTGGCCCTGTGGGAGGAATGAGCCCCAAGGGAGCCAGGTGCACCCCAAGGGCCTTCCTCGGGTTGGGATGTACCTTTAACAGCTGGAGTGTGCACGGTGCATGGCTGGGGCCTGTTGTAGCCTCAGGCTGCCCGTCACGCCACCGCTCCCTGCCTTCCTGTGGCAACACTGCTGCCTCGGGAAGAGACCGGCTCTGTGCACAGCGGCTCCTAACTTGGGAGAAGAGACTCGAGAGCGGGAAGCCCGGTGGGGTGGGATGTGGGTCGTCCTCACCCTCTGCCCTGCTCAGGGGCCAGCTTCAGGACCCAGCCAACTGCTTCCGCAGAGGGCCACCTGGACAGTGAGTTCAGAAAGGTTAGCAGTCGCACCCTTTGTTTAAGAGAGAATTTATTCATTTACACACACACACCTCCACAGGGTACAGCAAGAGCTGTTCTGGGCGAAACTGAGGGGACAGCAGGGCCCACCCACTCCCTCAAACCCAGATTCTCACCACACCCGCTCTGAAGCCTCGGGCTGGGCTCTCCAGGCCCCGGACCCGCGCCCCAGCTCTGGCTGCAGCCGGTGCGCTCCCTGCGCTTCGCCGGGCCACCTGGGGCTCGTGTCTCGTGAGGCCTGGGCTCTGGTCGCCTCCCGCCAGGGAGCGGGGGAACGGGCAGCTCTGGGTCTGGTGAGGGTGAGTGAAGATCAGACGGCAACTAAGGAGCCCAGCCCATCCTCACCAGGGCTGGAATTCCATCCTCTTCCTCATCCAGAAATTAAATCTTTGGGAAGAGCCTCCAAGAGTAGTCACTCACATCAGGCCACACAGGTGGACACTTCCCCGGGTCCCACAGAGGAAGATTGGTTTTACGTTGGAAAGTCTTAGGAGCTATGGTGACATGTTCCCCACCCCAGGAGAGGAGCTGCAGCAGGGTTCCCCTCAGGGGGGGCGAGGGGCTGCTCCGCCCCGCCCCGGTGCTCAGGGCTCTGGCCTCCTCGCAGGAGGCGGTAGACGGGGGCAGGTTCGCGGCCGGGAGGAGGGTGGAGACGGGTTCTGGTTCTGGGCACCGTCTTTTCCTGGCTGACCCGGTCTGACTGCTGCTTCTCTCGAGAGCCCTCAGCTCGGAACTCATCTTCTGTGCCACGGACTGGTTTTTCCTCTCCCATCCGGATAACACCCTCTCACAGGAGACGGCTCTCCTTAGCATGCCCACTAATCTGAGGAGCCCCCACCTCCCCTGCCTGTGCTGCCGCTGCACCCAGCACGGGCTCCGCGTGTAACTGGTTTCTCCGCTCTCCACCCAGAGTCTGAAGGAAGGCCTGACGGTGCAGGAACGCCTGAAGCTCTTTGAATCCAGGGACTTGAAGAAAGACTGACTGTCCCGTTCCATTTGAACACACACCCTTCCCAGCTTGTGGCTGCACAACCCAAATGCTACTTTCCGTCTGTACCTTTATTTTTTATTATTATTGTATTGTCATTGTTAACTGTGGGTATGGATGCATGAGAGACAGGTTTATGGGTTGCTCACGCCATCCCCTGCTGTGTTGATGGAACTTCCTGTTGTCTTTATCCAAGCTTGTTTCCATGGTGATCTACAGTAAGCCGAGGGGGCGGAGAGGGCGGTCTGCTTCAGCTGGCTCTGTGTTGGAATCCTTCCCACGGTGGCCGCCTCCCTCCCTCATGTCAGTATTAAGGCCCGGCAGCCGACAGATAAGCTAGCTCTGCCTCGGGAGCTGAGCGCACTGCGCTGGCCCGCTCTGCTGCACACGGGTCGCTGGGGGGGACAGCACTGGGTGTGGCTGGGCCTGGATCGCAGCCGACAGCTCGTTGACCTGCAGGAGAGCGGGGCAGCAGGTGCGGTGTGGCCTGGGCCCCACCTTTGAGCTTGGGAGGAGGTCAGCATTTGGGGTCTGTCCCACTGATGCAGCTCAGAACCACAGCCCAGGTGTTCGTGGTAAACTTTTCACAACCTTGAAAATGTCGGAACAGCTTTTCCTGGTTTTGTCTGTTTTTTATTAAATCTGGCACAAAACCCCACCCTCTCATTCCTTCCTACGCTCACTCTTTCCTTGGTCACCAGTCACCCTGTCTTTCCATACTAGTTGGCTGTGGACCTGTGGCCTGGGGTTTCAGACTGCAGTGGCAAATAATGATGAATTCCCTCTGAAAACAAACCTCACACTGCTTTGGAAAAGGCTAAGAGAAGACCCCTATGTTAAGTCAGGAAGAAAGTGCAGAGGATGTCAAAATCAGATGAAAATTGCCCATTTTGTGTTCTTTAATTTAATTAATCTAGGGTCTGAAGAGTTCCCTTTTAGCATTTAGAGAGCCTAAAGCAAACCTATACTAATAGTTCCGCTTTTGCAACAAGTTGAGGAAGACTTTCTAACGACCACAAAACACTCGACAGCAGCGGTCGCCAACCTTTCGTACCTCCCGGACCCCCAGTGCCCGCTGCTGTACAGCACTTCTTGAAAAGATCGTAAATTGGAGTTTCTGTTATAGACCCATGGAAACCATTAACCCTAAGAGGAGGAGTGTAAAACCAGGTGGGACCACCGCTGCCTTGGGATGGGGCGGCGCGCTGCCTCACGGCCTGGGATCGGATGCCAAGAGCCTGCTTTCGCTCTCTTAATGCTCGAGCTGGGCTGATGGTCTCTGGGTGCACAGAGGCTTTGGGGGTAAATTGTAGAGATCATCTTGCTCAGTTTCTAGATTAAATGCGTGAACAAGGTCATCTGGGAAGAGTCCTGAGAAGGCCCGGCAGGAGCCCTCGTGTGCTGTCTTCTCGCAGGATAGACTCATGCTCTCTGCTGGCATGAGTCTGCCCTGCTCTCCAGTTTTAAGAGTCTTAACCCAAACCTGTCGCTTCCATGTTTTTAAAAGTAAGAGAATGTCAGCTCTGGTTCCTAATCATACTGACCGACGCCCCTTGGCACGCAGACTCGCGGTGTTTCTATAAAGGATCGTGACTTTGTGTCACGTGCAGGATTCCTGGCGTGCACAGAACTATGGGGACCCGTGTCCATGCACATCCTCTAGGGCAGAGTGACGGGACCCTCAGCCTGGCTCTGCAGGCTGGCTGGGCACTGTGCTTCGTGGCCTGCCTTCGGAGAACTCGCCCCTGAGGTTCTGGGCAGGTCACGCATGGAGTCCAGCTCCACCTGCCTCCAGACTGCTGGGCGGGTCTGAAACCCGCGTGCTTTGGAAGAGGCCCATAGAGCAGTCACTGTACCCGTCCCTTAGGTTAGGGCTCGGGAACCCTGGGAAGCCAACGTGCTGAGTGCGCATTTGGGAGTCGAAGGCAGAGGCCAGGGAAGACCTCTGGGCCTGCAGCCTCTGTAAGGGACCTTCCTGCTCACCCACTTGCTCTGCTGGGCATGGGCCGAGCTGGGGTTACCAGAACTCGGGCCGGGCGTGCTCAGCTGGCTGAGAAGCGGGCTCCTTCAACACGGGCTGGTCCCGCTGCATCCTCCCACAGAGCCGCGAGCTGTCTTGGCCTCGCTGAGTGTCCGTCCACAGTGACCTCCTGCTGCTCGGGCCTGCTCTCCGGCTGGAGAGCACGCAGGACCGAACACAGCGGCGTTACTCCAGCCTGCGTGTCCCCGGGCCCTGCCGCCGGCTCCATGTGCTCCCTGCAGGCACCAACCCCCAGGAAGAGGTCAGCCACCGAACCGCTGAGGAAAGAGCAGCAGCGTGGAGGCAGGCCGCCTGCAGGGGCTGTGGGAGGGGGAGTAGGGGATCGGGAGCCCGCTGCTCTGGGCTTCTGATCCCAGCACGAAGCAAGCAGTGCGAGTGTCCACTTTCCCAGGAAGGAGAACGGGACCATGGGCCAGCTCCTCACGCTGTAACTGTTCTCCTGTCCACGTGCACCCTCACCTGTGGTCTGCGAGCACGAGTGAGCCCGCTGTGACAAGCTCGCCAGTGGGAAAGGTGTGACTGTAACGAACAGTTGTGCCAACACTCACGTTAACTACAGGAGCACGTGCAGTGGGCCCTTCAGGCCTGGCCTGCGTGCTGCCCGGCAGCCTCCTGGCAGCGGGGGGGCTGAGGCGGCAGAGAGCGCTCTGCCACCGGAAATGGAGCTTGGGCACCAAGGCGGCAGGAATGAAGTGGTGGCAGTCCTGGAGTGACTGGCAGCGGCCACGTGGGAACCTGTGGGTTTGTCAAGAGCTAAGGTCAGAGGCCCCTCCTTAGGAGCCCACCCAGTGGGAAGCAAGGAGAACCAGGAGGGGCCCCAGGCTCTGGCTGGTGACGAGAAGTTGTCACACCACAGCGTCCAGACCCAGTCACCCGCTCACTGACCCAACATCTGGGCACTGGGGCCGGCTCAGGCCACACGGGAAGAGGGGCTGCAGTTTTTTAAAAACACAGTTGTGATTCTGAGTCTGCCTGAAAGAAAATCTGACAAGTAAGGCCAGGACACAATGGCCCGGAAAGCACTTGGCATGGAGATGCCTTTCTAATACCCTCTCCCACCACAGAGGCTTCTGTCTGGCCTCCCTGCTGCCAGGTGGCCCCGTTAGCAGGCCTGTGCTAAACTCATCCCGAGGGCGAAGCGGCACAGGCCAGCCCTGCCTCGAGCGCCTGGAGGCTGGGCGCCACCCGTGGCCTTTTCTCAGCTGCAAGTGACCAGGGGTGCCGGTCGCCGCGGGCCCCCAGGCGTGTTCTGGCAGGCAGGGTGCTGCTCCTGGGGAAGGTCTTTCTCCCTCGTTGCTGGTAACACTGGTTCCTAAAGCCCAGGTCTCTTCGGCCTCGCAGCTTACAGTAGGGCCTGTGGCCTGATTCGGGGTGGTGTAGGGTCGGCCTTTCTGTTCCCGACCTGCTGATGCCTGCGTGCTGCCTTCATGGCTAACCACATCCTCCACCTCTCCCTCCCGTGTGTCTGAGTCTAAGCCAGTTCTTCAGGGAGTCAAAGCTGTTCTCAGTTACAGTGAAAAGAATGCAACCCATCAACATTTATTTTTCCTGAAAATAAAATTTGTTCATCGTTGTCCTAGGAGCCCTAGAATTTAACATTTCCCTTTATAGACACAATTTCAAAAAACAGGGTTCAGTGACACCCCTTTATCACCAAAGGAAGGAGAAGGGAATTTTAAGTATTTTCAAAGTTTTACAAAGAAGATGGAAGTATGTAGTATTATACATAAAAAGTTTCTCTCATAGGAAAAGTTTCTCTTGCCCTTTTGAGAACCTAAGTTTCACGTCTTCTTGCTTCTCTGTGAAGTCAGAGGCCTACCTTCTCTGAAGTCTTCCAGCAGAAAGCAGAAGTAACAGCTCCACACGACCACCCCGCGGGGGCCCATCGAGCCCCTCTCCTGCGGGTGCTCAGGCAGGACTGTGTGATGACCTGAGCTCAGTGTGGCTCCCGTCTCCTTGTTTTAAAGCAGCTGTATTTGTCTTCAAAATAACCTGTACATTATTCAGAGCAAGCAGTGGAAATACTAACCAGAAGTTACCATAGGGATTTTGGTGACAGAAAGGGATGTCTGTAAACAATTAAGCAACATCACACTCGAAGAGCGAGAACAACTTCGGACAGCATTGAACCCCACCCGACATTAAGAGGCAGTGCTTTCAATGACCTTCCCAACGCTGTGGTCACTGAACAGGTGGTTTTAACGGCTGTATACAATGTCTACAGTAATGATAACCCTGCACCCAAACGTTGTTTTTCATTTAAAAAAAACACACTCTGTAATAATTGTTCTTGGTATAGCTATTTAAAACCCTGGAGGAAAATCGAGAGAATAAAGAGCATGGTAGCTCCATCCTGACCACATCCCTCTCTGCAGTAACTTCAGACTTGTAGGGAGACGGCCCTGGCCTTGGGCCCTGCACACAGCAGGGCTGCGTGCAGGGTCCCGCCGAGGGGGACCCCGGGTTTTCCCAGCCCTTGGGGTGCTAGAAGGGTGCAAACCCGTAATGCTGGTATTTTGTAGTGCACATCTGTCAAACAGGTCAGGGAACATAGTCACACAACACTTAGGAATCGGATGGTCCCATGCAGGGGAATGTTGGAAGTCTCCGGTAAACAACAGCTGGGCTCCAGTTGCAGTCTGCGGGGCCCTGCCGGGTGGATGCGAGTGCACAGCGAGGGACCACCAGACACCAGCCCGCCTGCTGCCTTCACGGTTCCCACGCCCTTTGCTCTTTCCCCCTTTACAACTAGTTATATCCCATATTTCAGTTTTATTTTATAGAAAGCTAGGAATAGATTAAGAAGAACACTAAATTATTGTGTTACGTTTATATCACAAAACTTCAATTAAAATGGATTTTAGGATTTACCTTTAGTATTTACAACATATCTACTGACTTTTTATTAGGATTCAAACTGGTTAAGTGATAAGAATTCATATGGTTTTCCTAAGTAATATTTATAAAATTGTTCCTGAACAATTGTAATTAGTGGTTTTTCTATCAGGGTGAATGTCTCAGTTCAGCTCCTAAAGACAAAAACACTGCTAACCTGCTGGGAGAGCTGATCACGAACAAAGTGAACACTGTACATAACTCTTCTGCTCAGAGGAGTTCGGAAATAAATCACAGCAGTCACTTCTGTCGCCACTAATTATTTCAACAGTTAGGTGACACGTGTTTAAAGAACAAACTTGTGTAATTTTAACTGGTGTTTAATTTCTGTACTAATGCTAAATGATAACGTTCACCCGACGAAAAGTCACATGCGGAAGAGGGCAGGGGCCTAAGCAGCCCAGGTGACCACACACATGGAGGCTCCACCAGAGACCTCAGAGGAGGCAGCGCCCTCAGGGGCAGCGCCTGGTCAGGGAGGCTGCTCTGTTTGACAATTCAAATTGTATGGTTTGGTTTGAGGCTTAAAAAAAAGTTTCTGATCAACTTTCACTACAACTGAAGTATTACTTTGTCAAAATATTTATTCCTTTGTGTGACATGCTAGATTCCTATGGATACAGCTGGTCATTTCTATTTTGTAAATACTACCTAACTTTACATAAACTATATCATAATAAACTATTTTTGCATCACCTTTTGCATGCTGTGAATGAGGTTTTGTTTAATGGAGACAGATGCAAATTAGATTTCATATAAAAATCATTTCACATGTTCAACAAGTTTTCAGGGTACAAGATTCATACACACAAAAAAGTATTTCTATACACTAGTAATGAACAATCAAAATGAAATTACAAGTGTAAGACTTGTACACTGAAAACTACAAAACATTAAAGAGTTAAATGGAAAGGCATTTCATATTCATGGATTAGAAGACAAAATTATTATTAGAATGGCAATACTCCCTAATTCGATCTACAGATTCAACATAATCCCTATCAAAATTCCAGCTGCTTTTGCAGAAGTTGATCAGCTGATCCTAGGATTCATATGGAAATATAAGAGGATCCAAAAAGCAAAAACAATGATGGAAAAGAACAAAGAGCACTCATGCTACTGGGTTTCAACACTTACAAAGTTGCAATAATCGACACAGTGCACATGGATTGGCAATGGAACAGAAGTGAGTATCCAGAAATAAGCCCTTACATTTATGACTAATTGGTTTTCAACAAGGTTCCTAAGAACAGTCATTGGAGAAAGAATAATTTTTTTCAACAAATGGTACTCGGACAACTTGCTATCCACATGTGAAAGAATAGAGTTAGGCTCCCTAAGTCAGACCATACACAAAAACCAACTCAAAATTGATCTAAATATAAGAGCTCAGAGTCTAAGATTCTTAGGGGGAAAAATAGGACCAAATCTTTGTGACCTTGGGTTAGGCCATGGTTTCTTAGATAGGGCACCAAAAGTAAAAACAAACTGAATTCTATCAAAATTAATAACATGTTGCAGGGATCACAATACTGGATATCAAGCTATACTACAAAGCCATTGTAATCAAAACAGCCTATTACTGGCACAAGAATGCATACAGATCAATGAACAGAACAGAGAGCCTAGAAATCAACCCACGCTTTTATGATAATATGTGACAAAGGAGGCAAGAGCATACAATGAAGCAAAAACAGTCTTCAATAAATGGTGTTGGGAAAATTGGACAAGTATGTGCAAAAAAATGCAACTAGACCACCAATATACACCATACACAAGAATAAACTCAAAATGGATAAAAGACAAATATACGTCAAAACCATAAAAATCCTAGAAGAAAACATAGGCGGTAAAATCTCAGACATCTCTCAGAGCAGTATTTTTGCCAATATGTCTGAAGGCAAAGGAAATACATGGAAAAATAAACAAATGGGACTACAAACTAAAAAGCTTCTGCACAGCCAAGAAACCAACAAAACAAAAAGGGAGCCTATGATATGGAAGAACATAACTGCCAGTGACTCATCTGATAAGGGGTTAATCTCTAAAATATATAAAGAACTATTTTAAGTCAACACCATGAACACAAACAATCCAATTTTTAAAAATGGGCAAAGGACTTGAATAGACACTTCTCCAAAGAGGACATACAGATGGGCAATAGACATACAAAAAAATGCTTAGCACGTCACTAATCATTAAAGAGATGCACATTAAAACTACAAAGAGATATTACCTCACACCTGTCAGAACGGCTACTATCAATAAACAAGTGCTGGCGAGGATGTGGAGAAAAGGGAACCATAACACATGCTGGTGGGAATGCAGACTGGTGCAGCCACTGTGGAAAAAAACAGTATGGAGTTTCCTCAAAAATTTTAAAATGGAACTGCCTTATGACCCAGTGATCCCACTTCAGGGAAGATAGGCTAAGAATCCTAAAACAGCAATCAGAAAGGATGTATGTACCCCTATGTTCATAGCAGTGTTATTTACAATAGCCAAAATCTGGAAAGAGTAAGTGCCCATCAGCAGACGAGTGGATTAAAAGGCTGTGGTACATCTACACAATGGAACACTATGCTGCTACAAAAAGGAATGAACTCTTATCCTTTGGAACAGCATGGAGGGACCTGGAGAGCATTATGCTAAGCAAAATAAGCCAGTGAGAGAAAGACAAACACCATGTGATCTCACTCATATGTGGGATCTTTTTTATTTATTTATTATTCTAGATAATGTCACTGTTTTGTTTTTTTTTATTGTTTAAAGTATTACATATAGTAGTACATATATCTTTTTTTTTTCCCCATTGACCTTCCCCCAGCCACCCCTAACCCCTGTTGCATGCCCTCATCCCACTTCCCCAGTGTCTTGTGTCCATTTGTTGTGCTTATATGCATGCATACAAGTCCTTTGGTTGATCTCTTTCCCCTCCTCCCCAGCCTTCCCACTGTAATTTGACAGTCTGTTCAATGCTTTACTGCCTCTGTATCTATCTTTTTGTTCATCAGGTTATAATGTTCTTTATTATCCACAATGAGTGAGTTCATGTGGTATTTTTTTTTCATTGACTGGCTTATTTCACTTAACATAATGCTCTCCAGTTCCATCCATGTTGCTGCAAATGGTAAGAATTCCTTCTTTTTTATGGCAGCATAGTATTCCATTGTGTAGATGTACCATAGTTTTCTGATCCAGTCATCTGCTGACGGGCACCTAGGCTGTTTCCAAATCTTAGCTATGGTGAATTGTGCTGCTATGAACATAGGGGTGCATATATCCTTTCTGATTGGTGTTTCTAGTTTCTTAGGATATATTCCCAGGAGTGGGATTACTGGGTCAAATGGGAGTTCCATTTTCAGTTTTTTGAGGAAACTCCATACTGTTCTCCACAGTGGCTGCACCAGTCTGCATTCCCACCAGCAGTGCACGAGGGCTCCTTTTTCTCCGCATCCTCTCCAGCACTTGTCGTTTGTTGATTTGTTGATGATAGCCATTCTGACAGGTGTGAGATGGTACCGCATTGTCGTTTTGATTTGCATCTCTCGGATAATTAGTGACTTTGAGCATGTTTTCATATGTCTCTTGGCCTTCCTTCTGTCTTCTTTCAAAAAGTATCTATTTAGGTCCATTGCCCATTTTTTTTTTATTGGTTCATTTATCTTTTAAGTTGTATGAGTTCCCTGTAAATGTTGGAGATTAAACCTTTATCGGTGATAACATTGGCAAATATGTTCTCCCATGCAGTGGGCTTTCTTGTAGTTTTGTTGATGGTTTCCTTTGTTGTGCAAAAGCTTTTTATTTTGATGTAGTCCCATTTGTTTATTTTCTCTTTAGTTTCCATTGCCCTAGGAGTAGTATCGGTGAAGAAATTGCTTTGGCATATGTCTGAGATTTCGCTACCTGTGGATTCCTCTATTATTTTTATGGTTTCCTGTCTTATGTTTAAGTCTTTTATCCATTTTGAGTTTATTTTTGTGTATGGTGTAAGTTGGTGGTCTAGTTTCATTTTTTGCATGTATCTGTCCAATTTTCCCAATACCATTTTTGAAGAGACTGTCTTGACTCCATTGTATGTTCATGCCTCCTTTGTCAAATATTAATTGAGCATAGTGGTTTGGGTCGATATCTGGGTTCTCTATTCTATTCCATTGATCTATATGTCTGTTCTTGTGCCGGTACCAGGCTGTTTTGAGAACAGTGGCTTTGTAATTCAGCTTGAAATCTGGTAGTGAGATCCCACCTGCTTTGTTCTTTCTCAGGATTTCTGCAGCTATTCAGGGTCTTTTTTTTTTATTCCAGATGAATTTTTGGAGAGTTCTTTTAAGTCTGTGAAATATGCCGTTGGTATTTTAATGGGGAGTGCATTGAATCTATAGATTGCTCTGGGTAGTATGGACATTTTAATGATATTGATTCTACCAATCCATGAACCTGGTATGTTCTTCCATCTGTTTATGTCTTCCTCTATCTCTTTTTTTCAGTGTCCTGTAGTTATCCGTGTATAGGTCTTTTACCTCCTTAGTTAAGTTTATTCCTAGGTATCTTTATTTTTTTGGTGCGATGGTAAATGGGATTGCTTTTTTAGTCTCTCTTTCTGTTAGTTCACTATTGGTGTATAGAAATGCCATAGATTTCTTGGCGTTAATTTTGTATCCTTCTACATTGCCAAGTTCATTTATTAAGTCTAATAGTTTTTTTGATGGAGTCTTTAGGGTTTTCTATGTACAATATCATGTCATCTGCAAATAAGCACAGTTTTACTTCTTCTTTTCCAATTTGGATTCCTTTTATTTCTTCTTCTTGTCTAATCACAATGGCTAATACTTCCAGTACTATGTCGAACAGCAGTGGTGAGAGTGGGCATCCCTCTTATTCCTGTTCTTAGGGGAAATGGTTTTAGTTTTTGTCCATTGAGTATGATGTTGGCTGTGGGTTTGTCATATATGGCTTTTATTATGTTGAGGTATGATCCTTCTATTCCAACCTTGCTGAGAGTTTTTATCAAGAAAGGGTGTTGGATTTTGTTAAATGCTTTTTCTGCATCAATTGATATGACTATGTGGTTTTAATCTCTCAATTTGTTTATGTGATGTATCACATTTATTGATTTGCAGATATTGTACCATCCTTGCATTCCTGGGATAAATCCTACTTGGTCATGGTGTATGATTTTTCTGATGTACTGCTGGATCTGATTTGCTGGAATTTTGTTGAGGATTTTGCATCTATGTTCATGAGGGATATTGGCCTGTAATTCTCTTTCATTGTGTTGTCTTTATCTGGTTTTGGTATTAGGGTGATGCTGGCTTCATAGAATGAGCTTGGAAGTGTTCCTTCCTCTTGAATTTTCTGGAATAGTATGAGGAGAGTATGTTTTAGTTCTTCCTTGAATGTTTGGTAAAACTCCCCTGTGAAGCCGTCTGGCCCTGGACTTTTGTTTGCTGGAAGCTTTTTGATGACTGCTTCAATTTCTTCCATAGTTACTGGCCTATTGAGCTGTTTAGATTCTTCCTGATTGAGTTTTGGAAGGTTGTATTTTTCTAGGAATATGTCCATTTCCTCCAGGCTGTCCAGTTTGTTGGAATAGAGTTGTTCGTAGTATTTTTTAACAATCCTTTGTATTTCTGTGGGGTCTGTTGTTATTTCACCTCTTTCATTTCTGATTTTGTTTATTTGGGTCCTCTATCTTTGCTTCTTGGTGAGCCTGGCTACAGGTTCATCAATCTTGTTTATCCTTTCAAAGAACCAGCTCTTGGTTTTGTTGATCTTTTGTATTGTTTTTTTGGTCTCTATGTCGTTTATCTCAGCTCTGATTTTTATTATTTCCTTACTTCTGCTTACACTGGGCTTTTCTTGTTGCTCTCTTTATAACTCTTTGAGTTGTAGGATTAGGTAATTTATTACCATTGTTTCTTGTTTTTTGCAGTAGGCTTGTAGAGCTATGAACTTCCCTCTCAAGACTGCTTTCACTGTGTCCCATAGATTTTGGATTGTTGTGTTTTCATTGTTGTTTGTTGCCATGATGTTTTTTATTTCTTCTTTGATCTCTATGGTAACCCAGTCATTGTTTAATAGCATGCTGTTTAGTCTCCATGTGTTTGATTTTGGGGGGCTGTTTTTATTGTAGTTGATTTCCAGTTTTATGCCATTGTGATCTGAGAAGATGCTTGCTATGATTTCTGTCTTCTTGAATTTGAAGAGACTTTGCCTGTGACCCAAAAATGGTCTATCTTTGAAAATGGCCCATGTGTGCTTGAGAAGAATGTATATTCTGTGGCTTTGGGGTGAAATGTTCTGAAGATGTCAATTAATTCCATCTGGTCTAGTGAGTCATTTAGGATTGATGTTTGTTTGCTGATTTTTTGTTTAGAGGATTTGTCTAATGGTGATAGTGGGGTATTAAAGTCCCCTACTATGATTGTATTGCTGTCAGTCTCTCCCTTGATATCCTTCAGTTGTTTTTTTTTTATGTATTTAGGTACTCCTGTATTGGGTGTGTATATATTTACCAGAGTTATTTCTTCTTGTTGGATTTCTCCCTTTAGTATTATGCAGTGGCCTTATCTCTTTTCATGTCCTTCACTTTGAGATCTAACTTGTCAGATATAAGTATTGCTACCCCAGCTTTGTTTTCATTTCCATTCGCCTGAAAGACCTTTTTCGATCCCTTCACCCTCAGTCTGTGTGCGTCTTCTTTTCTGAGGTGGGTTTCCTGTAGACAGCAGATATATGGGTCATGTTTTCTTATCCACTCAGTTACCCTATGTCTTTTGATTGGGACATTTAATTCATTTACATTTAAAGTTATTGATAGGTACTTGTTTGTCGCCATTTTTATTCTTTATCCCTGTTCCTTCTTTGCTTCCTATTTCTTGTTTTTACAGCAGACCCTTTAGCATTTCTTGCATTGCTAGTTTGATGGTAATAAACTCCCTTAGTCCTTTTTTGTCTGTGAAGCTCCTGATTTCACCCTCAATTTTGATCGACAGCCTTGCTGGGTACAGTATTCTTGGATTCAGACCCTTCCTTTGCATGACTTTGTATATTTCAGTGATGGGCAACCTTTTGAGCTTGGTGTGTCAAACTTCGCCAATAAACTGAGCATAACTCGGGTAGTGTGTCACTTTGAGGAAAAAACATTATTTCGCAAATGTTTCATCCTCGGGATGCAGCCGCCTCAGCGGCCGCGTGTCATCAGAAATGGCTATGCGTGTCAGTGCTGACATGCGTGTCATAGGTTCGCCATCACTGGTATATTTCATTCCATTCCCTTCTGGCCTGATGTGTTTCTGTTGAGTAATCAGTCGCTAGTCTGATGGGGGATACTTTGCAGGTAACTTTCTGTCTCTCTCTGGCCACTTTTAAGATTCTTTGTCGTTGGTGTTTGCCAATTTAATTATAATGTGCCTTGGCGTCGGTATTTTGGGGTTCATTTTGTTTGGGACTCTGAGCTTCTTGGATTTGTGTGTGTTTTTTCTTCCCTATATCAGGAAAGTTTTCTGTCATTATTTCTTCAAACAGGTTTTCTATTCCTTGCTCAGTTTCCTCTCCTTCTGGCACCCCTATTATGCAGATGTTGTTTTGTTTCATGTTGTCCCAAAGTTCCCTTAGGCTCTCCTCCTGCTTTTTAATTTCTTTCTAGAAGCTGCTCTAATTGGGTATTTTTTCCTACCTTGTCTTCTAGCTCGCTGATGCAGTCCTCTGCTTCTTCTAGTCTACTGTTGGTGCTTTCTATTGAGTTCTTTATAGCAGCGATGTCATTTTTCATTTCTTCTTGGTTCTTCTTCATTTCCTCTTGGTTATTACTCATATTGTTGAATTTGTCTTCCATTCTTTTCATTCACCCTATGACCATTTCTCTGAATTCTTTCTCTGACAGGTTGCTTGCCTCCATTTCGTTTACTTCCTTTTCTGGTGATGCCTGCTTTTCTTTCATATGCGGGCTGTTTCTTTGTCTCCCCATGGTCTCTCTTCTCTGGGTGTCTGGTTATGTAGTTCTCTCTCTCCTTTCCATAAGGGGGTGCAGAGCTCCTCCAAATCCACGTGCTCATGCCACTTGGGATCCGGTGTTCTCGAGTTCGCAGCGTTCGCTGGTTGCCGTAGTTGTAGATTTTCAGGCTTCCGATAACATCCACTTTCCCCTTCAAGATGGCGCGGTCTTCATGTCAGAGCTGGTCGCTCCGGGAGGGATCCCAGCAGCAGTGGGGGCTTCCTGGTTAGGGGAACCCCGTCCGGCCGTCCCCTACAGTCTCCTGGAGTATAGTTGTCCCTCAACTCACCAACAAACACTCCCCGTGCAACCACACACTCTCCCTTTGTTCTCTCACTCACACACTATCTTGCAGTTTGCCTTCCCATCGGCAGCCATCTTCCCTTCCCATATGTGGAATCTAATGAACAAAATAAACTGACAAACAAAACAGGTCCAGAGGCATTATACATGGAACAGACTGACAGATGGCAGAGGGGAAGGGGCTGGGAGGGACTAGAGAAAGGAAGGGGAAGGGATTAGCTAAAGAATATATATGCATAGCACTGGACAAGACAATAATATGGTGAGGGCCAAGGTGAGGGGCAGTGCTGGGGCTGGGTGGAGGTGGGCAAGGGGGGTGGCACAAATTGGGGACATCTGTAGTAGTGTCAATATAAAATTTAAATTAATAACACGCTGCAAATAACTTAAAAAGTGGAAGACTATCCAAATAATTGGAGAAAATATTTACAAACCGTATTTCCCGTAAGGGACTTTTATCCAGAATATACAAAGAACTCTTATAACTCAACAATAAAAGGGCAACCCAATGGAAAAACGGGCAGAGAACATGCACAAATAGACATGTCTCCAAAGACAAGATATAAATGACCAGTAAGTACATGAAAAGTGCTCAATATCATTAGTCATCAGAAAAATGCAAGTCAGAACCACAACAGACAGCACCTGAGAGGCTGGTGGTGATTGAAGTCCGGTAACTTTTTGTTGGTGATGATGTGGAGAAAGAGAAACCCTCACACAGTGCAGGTGGGTATGTAAAATGGTCCAGTCGCTTTGGAAAACAGGCTGGCAGTTTCTCAAGGGGTTCAACCGTTATGTGCCCCAACAATTCCACTCAAGAGAAATGAAAATACGTCCCACAAATGTGAATGTTTGTAACGTCATTATTTGTAATAACCAAAAGGTGGGAACCCAAATGTCCATCAACTGATGAATGGGCAAACAAAATGTACACCCACAGAATTGATATTTTTCAGCTATAAAAAGAAGTACTGACACATGCTACAACACGGTAAATGAAAAACGGCAGACACAAAATGCCACACATTGTTGGTTCCATTTCTATGAAATCTCCAGAGCAGGTAAACCCACAGGAAGACAGGAAGCAGACCAGTGGCTGCCAGGGGCTGGGTCGGAGGGAATGGAGAGAGGCTACTAAGGAGGCAGTTTCTGGGTTGATGAAAGTGTTTGGCTGCACAACTCTGTTTAATACTAAAAACCACTGAATTGCATGCTCTGAAAGGATGCATTTTATGAATCACAATGAAGAATATATGAATCTGGAAGTGTCATTTTAAAAATAATCAGTTGCTTTAAAAAACTAGAACTAATATAGTGTTTTAAAATACAATGTAATTGTGTCGGTTCATTCAAACACTCCTGCTGTGATAGCTGTTGGCAGACTCTATGGCCATATCGACTACCATGACGATTTTTTTTAATCACAAGGGTTGCAAGAGTTTAAAATATTTTAAACTTAATTGTGCCAATGTGTGATTCTCTTTGCACAACATCAGATTTGTTAAGCTGCCCCATAGTTTAAATGACAACCTTGAACTGAAACCATGAGGCTGACTGAGTCTCTGGGGTGGGGGAAGGTGTCCTTGACTCCTCTCAAGAAGTAACTGCCTCGCCTCCTGAGGAAATTACTTCTTTTCACGTTTTTCTAGGGGCAGCCATGACAGGACCTTGTAGGCACAGAACAGCTTCAGAGCACACAGTACACAAGCCCCTCCCAGCCTTCCGTCCACACTCAGGCTGTGCCACCGACAGAGGGCAAACCACAGTTCTAGGGTCTCTTCAGTGTGACTGCCCATTGCTGGACTAGTCCCCCAATAACTGCTATCAGTGCAAAGCCACTTACTTGGCCTGACATAGCTCCTGAATCAACTAAAGATCAACTACTTGGTCAAGTTTACTCTCATGGACCCTGAAACCTGATGTGAACTCTATCTGGCCGACCAGACATGCCAGTCAGCTCCCCTGGCCTGGCCTGGCCTGGCTGCCCTGGGCACACTGCTCCTGTCAGAGCAGGGGCGGCCAACCCAAAGGTCAGGGGCTCCAGGTAATTCTGTGCAAACACCTCATCTCCATGGAAACCAAGCAGCGTTGTTTGGAAGTAGATTTCAGTGCTGTCCTTCCTCAGCCCCGTGCCTTCAGAGGGAGTTTTCTTTCATGGCAAGCTCTTTTCAGAAAAGTTAACTGTTATCTAAAATTCTTCCCGCCACTGCAAAGATGTTGAGAACAAGATAAGCAATATAAATAGGATAAGACATCAATCTGATTAGTTTGGCTCATCTGCCGGAGCTGTACTCCATATCTGAAGCCCATCGTGCTTCCGAGACCAGCAGCGAGGGGAGTGGGCTGCACGGGTGCCCGCCACACAGCTCCGGCAGATGAGCTGGAAGTTGGACAGGAAGTGGGGGTGTCTTGGAAACACTTGGGGGCATCCCTAAGGAACACCTTCAGGCCTTGCTCCCTGCAAGACTACCATGCTCACCAGCAGTTTCTAAAGAGCTGCGTATCGCTTTCTTCCCCCTAAGTTTCACTTGGTTATTAGAGAGCAGCCACAGTTTGAACGGCTGAGTAAAAGGCAGACACAGCACTAACATTCCAGAATGAGAACATATTTATTCCATGTGCAGCGTCCAGGACACTGTACAACTTCTCCCTTTTCCAGAACACACTCCGCTCGAGTACAGACTCCGATAAAAAACACATTTAACATAAAACCATTTCTTGTGATTTCTGATCCACATAGTATACTTTATAGCTTCAATTAAATAAGAAAAAATAACTTTGCATTTACTTGCCTGACACTGTAAGTCAAAGGTAACTTTAAAAAAGAAGAAACAGGCAGCACCCATGGTCTCCAGGTGGCGCTGTGAGCGCGACAGGGAAGGAGAAACCACACACCAGCCTGGGCACCGGCTGCACCGCGGACAGAGGACAGGGGTCCAGCCGCCCGTGCTATCAGCCATCTGCACGTCAAGATGCACGCTCTGAAAGAGGAAGCTGCAAAGCTCACAGATGTAAGACACCCGGTCTCCTCCTCACCTGTGGGCGTAACCCTGAGCTGAGGATAAACTAGATCTGCAGATACGACCCGGAACTGCCTTCTCTCTCGTGGATGATCACACGGACCCAAAAATGCAGCTTGGCAAAGTCCACGGTTATTACAGTGAAGGCCACTTCTAAACACAACAAAACCACTTTGGATGTGGGAACGTTAGAAATGAGAAGCACAGCCCAGGGCACAGAGCAGGCTCTGTCCTTACAGCCCTTCCTGGCAGACCACACCCCTGGCCACGTGGGCATCGCAGGGAGCTGCCACGAGAGGTAATGCTCACGGGTGGGGGTGGGGCGGTGCCTGGAGGTGCTCCCAGCAGGCCTTGCTCACCTGCTTTCCTTCCTGACCTCCTTTCCCGCTTCTGACAGACCGCAGGTTCGGCCGGCCGAGCTGCTAGTGCAAAGGGGAGAGGGAACATTTCAGGAGACACCGGAAGGGCTGCCGAGGTGGAGTGGCCAGAGCAGGAGGTTCCCTGGACTCGGGAGCCCGCTCGGGGGCATGAGGAGCAACCCCTGCTCTGAACCCGGTGCCAGCCAGGCTCCTGCCAGCACGTCCAGGCGCTGTGGCTGCGCGGACTCTGGGAGCGAAACCCCAGCTCAGTCCAAGCAACTGGCCTAACGTGGCAGGAGCCCCTCCCTGTTAACCCTGCGCACCGGGTCCTGTCAGTGTCGTAATGAAGGAGAATTCAGTCGTAATGATTTTTTCTCACGTTGAGGTTTATCTCAAGCAGAACGCAGAGTCGGACACCGCAGCGCAGCAGCTCCAGGCGGCACACGGGCCACCCTCGGTCCGGGCCTTGCAGGTTTGGTCTGGTTTCCACCGGAGGCACCAAAAGTTCTGGCATTAACCCTCCCCTCCGACTCCAAGACCGGTGAGAGCACGGCTTCAGTGACTCCTCCTCTTCTGTGGGAAGAAGGTGTACTTGGCAGGGTTGAACTCCTCCCAAATGTGCTCGAATTCCTCCAGGAAGAGCCGCACGTAGTCTTCGTCCTCCATAATCAGCACGTTCTCCCGATTGTTCTGAATGGCCTGTGTGGTCCAGTTGAGGGAGCCGGTGATCAGCACCTTCTTGTCCACTATGGCAAACTTGTGGTGCATGTAGCCCAGGTCCTGGTCGTGCCGAACCTGGATACCTGCAAAAGGCAAGTCAGCCTTGCTGCCCCCTCACTGCCCCCCTCTCCCCTCCTCCCTCACTGCCCCTCCTCCCTCACTGCCCCCTCCCCTCCTCCCTCACTGCCCCCCTCTCTCCCCTCCTCCCTCACTGCCCCCCTCTCTCCCCTCCTCCCTCACTGCCCCCCTCTCTCCCCTCCTCCCTCACTGCCCCCCTCTCTCCCCTCCTCCCTCACTGCCCCCCTCCCCTCCTCCCTCACTGCCCCCCCTCCCCTCCTCCCTCACTGCCCCCCCTCCCCTCCTCCCTCACTGCCCCCCTCTCCCCTCCTCCCTCACTGCCCCCCTCCCCTCCTCCCTCACTGCCCCCCTCTCCCCTCCTCCCTCACTGCCCCCCTCCTCCTCCTCCCTCTCTGCCCCCCCTCCCCACCTCCCCCCCCCCCTCCCCTCACTGCCCCCCTCTCCCCTCCTCCCTCACTGCCCCCCCCTCTCCCCTCCCCCCTCACTGCCCCCCTCTCCCCTCCTCCCTCACTGCCCCCCCTCCCCTCCTCCCTCACTGCCCCCCCTCCCCTCCTCCCTCACTGCCCCCCTCTCCCCTCCTCCCTCACTGCCCCCCCTCCCCTCCTCCCTCACTGCCCCCCCTCTCCCCTCCTCCCTCACTGCCCCCCTCTCCCCTCCTCCCTCACTGCCCCCCTCTCCCCTCCTCCCTCACTGCCCCCCTCTCCCCTCCTCCCTCACTGCCCCCCTCTCCCCTCCTCCCTCACTGCCCCCCTCTCTCCCCTCCTCCCTCACTGCCCCCCTCTCCCCTCCTCCCTCACTGCCCCCCTCTCTCCCCTCCTCCCTCACTGCCCCCCTCTCTCCCCTCCTCCCTCACTGCCCCCCTCTCTCCCCTCCTCCCTCACTGCCCCCCACAGCTCTGGGGACCATTTGCTAGCAGCCACTAACTTTGCTATCTGTTGACAAATTGATGGGAAAGGGGCAAATCTTGGCACTTGGCAGGTGATGGTGGCTGAGCCAGACAGTGACCACCACACCAGCTCCAGGGCATTCTGGCCCAGGAGGGGACACAGAGTCCTCCCGGCCGCAGGGACCATGGCAGACACTACGGTGTCCTCTGAAAACCGACCCGCACCCTCCGCACACTCTGGAGTCCGTACCAGCCGGCAGAGCCTGCGAGGCACTGCCCACCCGTCACTGCCGGCTTTCCTCGCTGTGGACAAACACCCCCTGGCTGGGAGCTGCACCCCACTCTGCAGGAGAGGACCTGAGCTGAGGAGGAAGGAGCACAGGAACCAGCCCTGGGCGGTGGCAGCGAGGCCTGAGGGTCCCCGGAGCAGCAGGTCTGGGGGGGGGGGGGGGGGGGCGGCGGCTGCATCAGCCTCCGGTGTTGAAGCAGGAAGCGCCCGGCACGGACCAGGGCCTCTGCCTCCACCCCGCCCGTCTTCAGCGGCCCTGCCCTGGAGCGGGCCTAACCCTGCTCAGCGAGGGAGGCCCCGGAACCGTGCTTGACCAGCTTCAGGGCTGCTCTGCAGCAGGTCCGCACAGGAAGGCAGGGGCCAGATAAGCTGGGATTTCAGGTCAGCAACGAGCGGCGTCTGAAGGGCAGTGTGTCCCCGGCCCGAACCGCACCGCCCGCGGGCGCCCGTGTTCTGTTCTGCTCAGGGTGCGCGGCCCCCCCATCCCTGTCCGATCCACCTTCCGAACCGGTTACATCGGCCATTCCTGACCCCACCTCGGGTTCACCCCACCCCTTCTCTGCCCAGTGCCCATTCTCCCAGCACGGCCCGGCCTCTGAAGGCTCCCATCACAGACCGGGGTCCGGCTGCCCCTGCAGGTGATGGCGGCTGGGCCGGGAAGCGCCTCCATGCCTGTGGGCCCTGCACACGCGTGGTCAGGGTCCAGCTCTCCACCCGCTCCGTGCGGAGCACAGGTTCCTAACGCCTGCTGACCGCCTCACCTCCGGCCAGGGACACCTCGCTGCTCCTCCAGCCTGGAGGCTCCTCCCCTGCTTTGTCCCATTCCCCGACCCTTCTCACTGCCTTCACACTCAGCTCCGGTCAGACTCCCCCGGTCGTCTCACTCCCCACCGTGTCCCTGGAACCGGTCCAAGCAAAGCCTGACACAGAGGTACGTGTTGAACAGGAGGCGCCAGCGGAGGGGCCAGCCTTAGAGGGTCTGGTGCAGCGCCCTTGAAGGTCCTCTCCGAGCCTGAGAGCTGACGGTTCTCCAAAAGCTGACGGAATGAGAACGGCCCACGCCTAGCATTTCCATGTGAAGGGCCAGCAGGTTAGGACAACTGACGGCCAGAGGATGGAGTGAGCATCCTCATCTGAACCGCTGCCGCCCGGGATGCAACAGGCGCCGGAGGCCGTGCCAGCATCCGGAGAGCCCGAGCGGGGCGGGAGCTGCGGGCGCCGGGAAAGCTCTGCCTGCGGGTCAGCAAGGCGCTGGGGGCCTGTGCGGCTCGGCACCCGGACACCGCGCAGCAGCAGCTCCCGGGGTTCTCTCCGTCACTGGGGCGACCAGGACGGGGGTGGGAAGGGGGTTCCTGCAGGAATGACGTGCCGAGTAGCTGAGAGACAGGAAGCAGGCATGCGTGCAGCCAACATACAAGGCGGAGCGTGCCTGCAGGACACTCATCACACGAGGTAGAGGGCGAAACAGGGAACTCGGTGAGACCAGGATCTGATCTTAGAACAAAAGGCCTCCGACTTCCCGTCCACCGGTCCCCGGCCCTGGGAAGAGGCCAGCTGGCCAGAGATATGTCTTCCCAGGTGTTTGCGGCTGCAAAAACATATTAGCTTCTCACCAACTAAATACTATAGTCCCACTTTTTAGAGTATCATTTTTATTCATTTCAGAAGCCCCCGCATGCAAGCCAAGAGTGTATTTAAGGTGCAACGCCTTTTCCTCCTTCAGCCGAACCGGCTGCAATCCCTGTGCGCCTGCTCCGCTGGAGCGCACCTGGGGCCTGGCTCCCGCCTGCCCCCCATTCCTGAGACTCGGGCGAAGCCACACTCCTTCAGCTGGCCGCGCACACCCCAGCTCTACCCAGACACAGTTCCCCACTCGGTCCCACGGGAATGTGGGGGCTCCCCGAGGCTCTGCCCCTGCCCGGTGGCCCTGGGCACCCCCAGCCTCTCGGAGCCCCGAGGAACTTCCCCCGCTGGCGGAAACACAGAGGCGGCTCACCCGCACCAGGCGCCCTTCACGGAGGGCCCTGGAGCTTCACGGGGTAAAGCCTGCCTGACCTCACACAGCCACCCAGGGAAATAAATGGGGTGTCACCTGTACTCAGACCCCTGACCCCACATAGGCGCTTTTGACCTTCTCCCTTCCGCCTACGGTCCCAGAGGCCAGACCTTCCTCCCAGCCTGGGGCTTGGGCCCCCCAGCGGGCTCCTCCGGCCCGCGCCCGGCCCGGGCCCTGCGCCTACCTGCCTTGCGGAGCAGACCGATCTGCGAGCCTTTGAGGGCCATGTAGTCGCAGTCGGTGACGACGCGGACGCGCACGCCGCGCTGGTGCAGCAGCTGCACGGCCCGGCCGAGCTGCGGGCTGGAGAAGGCGAAGAGGCAGAGCTCGAGGCTGGCGCGGGCGGCCAGCAGGGCGCGCAGCAGGCGGCTCAGCGAGCTCTCGCCGTGGGGCAGGCTGCACTGGCAGCCCGCGGGGGGCGCCGAGGGCCCGGGCCCCGCGGCCTGCAGCAGGGCCTCGGTGCAGGTCACCTGCGACGGGAAGAAGAGCACCTCGTGCCGCGGCCTCCGCCGCCGCCCGACACGCAACCAGCGCAGCGCCGCGGGCAGAGCCTCCAGGGCCAGCGCCAGCCCCACGGCCGCCACCGCCACCACTTGCCAGCGCACCCGCTCCATGCTGCCCGCCTGCCCGCCGAGGCCGCAACCCAACGCTCAGGCGCCCGCGCCTCGTGCTGCGGCGCCCCGCCCACCGCGCCTGCGCCTGCGCATCCTGCGCCTCGTGCTGCTGACCCCTGCTCTCCGCCCACCGCGCCTGCGCCTGCGCCTGCGCATCCTGCGCCTCGTGCTGCTGACCCCTGCTCTCCGCCCACCGCGCCTGCGCCTGCGCCTGCGCATCCTGCACCTCGTGCTGCTGACCCCTGCTCTCCGCCCACCGCGCCTGCGCTTGCGCCTGCGCATCCTGCGCCTCATGCTGCTGACCTCCTGCTCTCGGCCCACCCCACCGCGCCTGCGCCAAGCGCACGGCCGGCCCACCACCCGCGAAGCTCGCAGCAGCCCCGCCCCTCAACCCTGGGGGCTGCAGAGCGGTGCGGTTCCGGGTCCGCACCTGCCATTCACCTAGGTCCTAGGAGGAGGCGCTGGCAGGGGGCGGGCAGCAAACCGAATGTCAAACAGCCGGCGAGGGTCCCGCTGTGCTGTGGGCAGCGGGGCGATGTGCGCGGCCCACGTCCTGCGTGAGGCCCCTGCGCTGCTTCCGACCCGCGCGGTCTAAGCCTCGGTGTTGGAGATGCGGTTCCGCTCTCAGCAGGAACATGGACAGCAGGTCCGCGGCCCCGTCTGAGCAAGCACTGGGCCGGCAGTGCCGCTGGGGAGGAGCTGTTACATTTCACAGGAAGAGGAAGGAAGGAGAAGGATTTTTTTCTGTTGCATCTTTCCTGAATCCGGTCTTTAAGTGGAAATGATATATCCTCTACAATCCCTGTCACCGGCCGGTAGTCCCCTGACTTTCATCTGTTAGAAAAGCAGACCCTGGATGGAAGAGGCTGACCTCAGTGACTTGGGAAACTTGTTTTAACTGGAGACTGTCGGGCTAAACACAAGAGGAACCACACACGGAACCTGTGCTCCCCACGGAGCGGGTGGTGAGCGGTGCTGGGACCCTGACCACATGCGGGGGAGCCCGGCTTCCCCTGCTGGGTGGGCGTTCGGGAGAAGGAGCGGGGAGGCCAGGGTAGTCCTGGTGCTGGGCTGGTGTCGGAGATGCCGGTGGGACTCGTGTAGCTCAATATGTATATTAATATAGATGACACCAGCAGCAATGCGAACACCTGGCTCCCAGATCTTGGTTTCCTAAAAGAACCCCCAAAGGCCAAATCTGGAACAATTTGAGGAACAAAAAGATTACTGCAGTATTGGATTATAACCCAAGTATAAAATAAACATACACGAGTCTATACTGATATACGTAAATGACTAAAGCAGTGGTCGGCAAACTGCGGCTCGCAAGCCACATATGGCTCTTTGGCCCCATGAGTGTGGCTCTTCCACAAAATACCACGTGCGGGCGCGCACGTACAGTGCAATTGAAACTTCGTGGCCCGTGGGCAGAAGTCAGTTTTCAGCCCTCAAAAGAAATTTCAATCGTTGTACTGTTGATATTTGGCTCTGTTGACTAATGAGTTTGCCGACCACTGGACTAAAGAAATGAAAAAGGCCCTAGCTGGTTTGGCTCAGTGGATAGAGCATCCGCCTGCAGACTGAAGGGTCCCGGGGCCAATTCTAGTCAAGGACACGTGCCTGGGTTGCAGGCTCAATCCCCAGTAGAGGGGGTGCATGAGGCAGTGATCAATGATATTCTCTCATCATTGATGTTTCTAATTCTCTGGCCCTTTCCCTTCCTCTCTGAAATCAATACAAATATATATTTTTAAAAGAAGACTCAAGTGTCCTTGCAGAAGAATTCCAAATAACGTCTGTAAATACTCCTGCCCCACACAGGAAGTTGAACCAAATCTTCCACCTCCTTGAGGGTAGGTGAGACTTAGTGACTGGTAGGGAAAGCGGGAAGATAGCTTTTACATGGAGAAACCTGGTAAATGCCGCATAAAAGAAGTGCTGGCTGGCAGCACCAGAGATGCCATGTAGATGTCATGTACCCCTGAATACTGTGAGGAAAGGGACCCTCACCTCTGTGGGATTGTTTCCCAGTCCCATCACCCCAGTTCAGTAATGAGGAAAACCAGATTGGACGACATGCTATCACATTCCACAGGATACCTGGCCAGTATTTTCCCAGGTGGCCAAGGTCATGAAAAAAAAAAATTTAGAAACTATTTCAGGCCAGAGGAGACTGGGGATATAGGACCACTAAGTCCAATGGGGTGCCCTGGACAGAACAATGACATTAGTGGAAAAACTGGCACAACCCAATAAGGTCTGAGGATTAATTAATAGTAATGTACCAATCAATGTCAGTTTCTCCATGGATAGTAAGATAAGATGCTAACAGTAAGGGAAACTGGGTGACAAGAATGTGGGGACTCTCTATACTATCTTTAAAACTTGGTTGTAAATCTAAAATTATTTCACTTCTGCCCTAGCTGGTTTGGCTCAGTGGATAGAGCGTTGACCTGCGGACTCAAGGGTCCCGGATTCGATTCCAGTCAAGGGCGCATGCCCGGGTTGTGGGCTTAATCCCCAGTGGGAGGTGTGCAGGAGGCAGCCAATCAATGATTCTCTTTCATCATTGATGTTTCTATCTCTCTCTCCCTTTCCCTTCCTCTCTGAAATCAATAAAAATATTTTTTAAAAATAAATAAAATTATTTCACTTCTGGGCAAGATGGTGGACTAGATAAACGCTTTACTGGCCTCCTCCCACAATTACAACTATCATTCAGAAACACCTGAAGTCCAGCTGAATGCAAGTCCTACATCTAAGGATTTTTTTTAATATCTTTATTGATTTTAGAGAGGAAGGGAGAGGGAAAGAGAGATAGAAACATCAATGATGAGAGAGAATCATTAATTGGCTGCCTCCTGCATGCCCCCTACGTGGGATCAAGCCCACAACCCAGGCATGTGCCGTGGTCCAGAATCGAACCTGGGACCCTTCAGTCCATAGGCTGACGCTCTATCCACTGAGCTAAACCAGGTAGGGCCTACATCTAAGGATTTAAAGAAGCCACATTGAGACTGGTAGGAAGGGTGGAGATGCAGAATGGCTGGTCCCACACCCATGTGTGGCAGATAAAAATCTGGAGGGATATCTGCCCCCCCCCCCCCCCCCCCCGCTAAGGAGCAAGGGGTCCCAAATCTACACCATGCTTCCCAGCCCAGGGTTCCGGTGCCAGGAAAAGACGTCCCCATAACTTCTGACTATAAAAACCAGTGGGGATTGAGGCTGAGAGAAATGGAGGGCTGATAGAGTCCTAAGCAGTTCCTCTTAAAGGGCCAGTGCACGGACTTACTTGGACTCACTCCCTCTGCGCTCCAGTGCTGAGGCAGCAGCCTGAAAGGCACCAGAGACATAGGGGAGTGACTGACTGTCTAGCATCAGGGCAGCTTTCTCCCAGACAGACGTGCCAATGAAGGTCACTGTTCCTTAATTTTGAAAACCTGCTGGAGCTTAGGATAGTAGTAGCAGGAAATGTGGCCTGTTGACTGAAGCTGCTCCCATATCCTCGCCCCCCAGGCTGGTTGGAAAATAGGCTTAACACGGTGTGACTGGCTGCAAAACCCTACACTTTTCTAGCTGATAGTGGTGGGAATGGACAGAAGAACTTCAGTCTTACGAGTCCAAGCTTCCACTCCAAGTGGCAGTGAGTATGGGATGAGTAGCAGACCAGCCATCAATGTGACAGGTCCTGGGAGAAAGCCGTAGAAGACTAAGCTATGCTCTTCACATGTTCCCAGCTAAATGGGAAGCTATGCGTGAGTGAGAGAAGGGCCCCGGGAACAGGGAAAGCCACGAGCGGTTGGTAAGTGTTACCCAACCACAGACACAGTGGTCTTCCAGGCTCCAAGTATTTAGGTTCAACACCTACCGAAATCATTGGCTGAATGCTACATTAGGAAGAGATAGGAGAGACCCCTAGGAATAAATAAAAATAAGAATTTAAAAAACCCAAACCCGATAGGACACACCTGAGGCTGTGCACTGCAGGGGAGAGAGATTCTGCAGTTTAAGTCCCAGCAAGTTTCCAAAGAATAGCAACCTCCGGAAAATAAAACAGGATTCAGAGTTGCTACACTATATTACCTAAAATGTCCAGTTTTCAAAAAAGGCTTACCAGACATGAAGAGACCGAAAAGTGTGCCCACATCCAGGAAAAGCAGCAGCCAACAGAAGATAACTTTGAGTGGGGCCAGATGTTGGATTTAGTAAAAAAAAAAAAACAACACATTTCAAAGCAACTCATAACTATGTTTAAAGAATTAAAAATATACATATAATGACAATGAATTATGAGAGCCTCAATAGAAAAATAAAAATTATTTTTGTAAAAGTCTATGCCAACTGCCCTGGCCAGATTGCTCAGTTGTTTGGAGCATTGTCCCATACACCATAACATTGTGGGCTCGCTTCCCAGTCAGGGCACAAACATAGGTTCCAGGTTTGTTCCCCAGCTGGAGCTGTGTACAGGGGACAACTGATCAATATTTCTCTCTCACGTGGATATTTCTCCCCCACCTTCCTCTCTCTCTAAAAGCAATGAACACATCCTCAGATGAGAATTTTTTTTAAAAAGTACATGCGAACTGTCAATGTAGGTTCATCTTGTAACAAATGTACCATTCTGGTGAGGAATGTTAATAATGGGAGGCTATGCATGTATTGGAGCAGGGAGTGTATGAGAAAAAAAATCTCTGTACCTTCCTGTCAATTTTGCTGTGAACCTAAAACAGCACTAAAAAATAAAGCCTTTTTAAAAAGTCTATGCAAGCCATATATCAGATAAGGAGTTAGAAAATATTATAAGAAATGCTTACAACTCAATTGCAAAAACAAAAACAAACCCACACAATTTTAAAATGGGCTAAAGACAAACAGAAATAAAAGAATAAATAATCCCCTCCCCCACAAACAGAAAAAAAAGAAAAAATAATCCCCTCCCTACAAATGGGGCATTATCAAGAATAAGAACATTCATATGATAGGGATACCAGACGGAGGTAGGAAAGAGCATGACCAATGACTGAAAGCATCCTTAAACTGTTAAAGAAAATGGACATACAAGTCCAGGAAGCACAGAGAATTCCAAACAAAAAGAACCCAAAGCCCAGCTAGCAATGTGGCTCAGTGGTTGACCATTGACCTAATGAACCAGGAGGTCACTGGTTCAATCCCCAGTCAGGGCACATACCCAGGTTGTGGGCTCGATCCCCAGTGTGAGGTGTGCAGGAGGCAGCCAATCAATGATTTTCTCTCATCATTGGTATTTCTATCTCTCTCTCCATCTCCCTTCCTCTCCGAAATCAATAAAAATATATATTTTTAAAAAAGAACCCAAAGAGGCCCACCCCAAGACATATCATAATTTAAAAAAGCAAAGGTTAAAGACAGAATCTTAAAAACAGCAAGAGAAAAACACTTATTATCCACAAGGGAACTTCCATAAGACTATTGGTTGATTTCTCAACAGAAACATTTCAAACCAGAAGGGATTAGCACAAAATATTCAAAGTGATGAAAAGCAAGGACTTAGAACCAAGATAACTCTACTCAGCAAGACTATTATTTAAAATCAAAGGATACGCGCCCCTGGATCTGGGTGAGGCCGTGCGCCCCCGGGTCCGGGTGAGGCTGGGTCCCGGGCCCGGGTGAGGCCGCGCGCCCCCAGATCCGGGTGAGGCCGCGCGCCCCTGAGTCTGGGTGAAGCCGCACCCCTGGGTCCGGGCGAGACCAAACCAGAGGGAGTCGGACCTGCATTACCACCATTTGTCCACCATCCAGAGCTGAAAAGTCAGTGCTGACATGTACACATCAGGAACTGGTGGACATTGATATTGGGTCTCAAAAGAACTGTTGGTCCAGAAAGAAACTCACTACAGACTGATTCATTTGCCTGTCAGCGTAACTATTATTGCTCGTCTCACATTCGGTTCTTATAAGTATATTTCTAGTAACACATGATCTCACTCATCTAGGGGAAATGATGAACAACATACACTGATGAACAAGAACAGACCCAGAAACAAGGAGGCATCGATCGGACTGTCGGGCCTCAGAGGGAGGGTAGGGGAGGGTGGGGGTAGTGGGGAGAGATCAACCAAAGGACTTGTGTGCATGCATATGAGCCTAACCAATGGTTAAGGACAACAGGGGGGTGGGGGCGTGGGATGGGAATGGGGGGATGAGGACAAATATGTGACACCTTAATAAAGAAATTTTAAAAAATAATAAAAAAATAAAATAAAAGGATAGCTGAAAGGTTTACAAGAGAATAAAAAGTTAAATGAGCTCATTATCGGATTTAAAATGGCGGCAGAGTAGGAGGATGCTGCATGGACATGCTCCCAAGCAGGAACAAGCTGGAATTACAACTGAAATATGGAAAGGCTTCCTGAATAATCAACTGAAAACTCACAGGAGAGAACCCAAGGACCGAAGGTGGAGACCGCACAGAGACTGGTAGGAGGGGCAGAGACACAAAGGGCTGGCCAGGCACCCACAGACGGCAACTGAAGTCCCGGAGAGATATCTCAGCTGTGGTGGGTGCCACTGAGAACTCTAGGATCTAATCCCGAAGCTGGGCCCCCCAGCAGAGAACACCAAACGGAGGAGGGTAACCCACGTAACATCTAGCTGTGAAAAGCAGTGGGGTGCTGTCTGCCAGAGAGTGGCAGCTGAAAGTTTGGGCACTCTCTTAAAGGGCCAAGGCACAAAAATTCCCTGTGGAGCCACCCATTTTGTGCCCTGGCAGAGGGAGGGTGAAGTGGAGTGGAGCTGTGAGAGCAGAACCCAGGACTGGGGACTCGGGGAATAGAGCTCAGAAGGCAGACACCCCAAGTTTCCTGGGCTGAGTCATTTCCTCATGCAGTGGAGGACATCTTTCCCACATAGGCATCTGTCTTGCCTGGGGGAAGACAGTCGACACACCCTATTGGAAAACACCTTTCCCTGAGGCCACTTAAGAGATTAAAAGTAACAATTAGCCTCCAGGCAGAAGCAACTGCTCCAGGCAGTTGAAAAAACTCACCACACCTGAGGACGATTGCCTGGGGACAATTCAAGTCAGAATCCTATAGTCCAGTGATGGGCAACCTTTTGAGCTTGGTGTGTCAAATTTTGCCAAAAAACTGAGCATAACTCGGGTAGTGTGTCACTTTGAGGAAAAAACATTATTTCACAAATGTTTCATCCTCAGGAGCAGCAAATGTTTCATCCTCGGCATGCAGCTGCCTCAGCGGCCGCGTGTCATCAGAAATGGCTACGCGTGTCATAGGTTCGCCATCACTGTAAACTAGTCTGTAGACAGATGCAGTCTCTGGAGGCTTTGAGTCTTTGCTTGATCCAATTAGTCAGAAAAAGCCTTTAACACTGTCCTGCACTAGAGATTGAGAGGTATAGAGGATCTACCTAAAACATAGTCACAAACCCAAACAGACAACCAAAATGAGGAAACAAAGAAACAACCCCCAAGTGAAAGAACTAGCAAATTCTCCAGAAGAGATAAATGAAGCAGAGGTAAGAAATTTATCTGAAACAGAGTTCAGAGTAATGATGTTAAAAATGCTCCACAGTATGAAAAAAAGATATAGTAACTATGAAAAAAGAACAGTCTGAGATAAAGAATGATATAACACAAATAAAGAACACATTGGAAGGAATACACAGGAGATTAGGGGAAGCTGAGGATCTAATCAGTGAATTGGAAGACAGACTTGAAAATATCACTCAATTAGAGAACCAAAAAGAAAAAAAAACAATTAAAGAACAGGAGGACATCTTAAGGGAGCTGTGGGACAATGTGAAATGTAACAATATTAGAATAGTAGGTGTGCCAGAAGAGGCAGAAAGGAAGAAATGGAATGAGAAGATGTTTGAAGAAATAATGGTAGAAAACTTCCCTAACCTGGTAAAGGAAAAAGTCACACAAGTTCAGGAGGCACAGAGAACCCCAAACAAGAAGAACCCAAACAGACCCATGCCCAGACACATCATAATTAAAATACCAAAAATTAAAGACAATCTTTTTTTTTCTTGTTTTTAAAGACAATCTTAAAGGCAGCAAGAGAAAAGCAACCTGTTACCTACAAAGGAGTTCCCATAAGGCTGACACCTGATTTCTCATCACACACTCTACAGGCCAGAAAGGAATGACATGAAGTACTACTCAAGGGAATGGAAAGCAAGGATCTGAGACCAAGATTACTATATCCAGCAAGGCTGTCATTCAAAATAGACAGTGAAATAAAGAGCTTCCCAGACCAAAAAAAAAAGGCTAAAGGAGTTCATCACCACCAAGCAAGCATGACAAGAAATGCAAAAGGAATTGCTGAGAAGAAGAAACAGAGAGAGAAAGCTAGCCATACAGGATTAAAACAGCTATAAATAAGTACCTCTCATTAATAACCCTAAGTGTAAATGGATTAAATGTTTCAATCAAAAGGTGTTGGGTAGCTGAATGGATACAAAAACCTGACCCAACTCTATGCTGTCTACAAGAGACCCACCTCAAAACAAAGGACACACAAAGGATGAAAGTGAAGGGATGGAAAAAAATTTTACATGCAAATGGAAAAGAAAAAAAAGCTGGAGTAGCAATACCTATATCTGACAAAATAGACTAAAAGCATCATGCTAAGTGAAATTACCCAGTTGGAGAAAGATAAATATCGTATGATCTCACTCGTTTGTAGAATATAATGAACAACATAAACTGATGAACAAAAATAGAGCGGGGGGAGAATATACTAGAAGTAATCCTGCTATTTACAGATTTTTAATATTTCCTACAATTTTTGTGATATCATACTATACAATTTTTGTGATATCATACAGTTTTGGTAATATTATACTTAAAATCCTTTTATTTTTGAAATATTAATGTTTATTGCATGTGATATTATATGTAAGATCATTTTTCTTGAATAATTGGTGTTTATTGCATGTAACATTTAAAATAGTTTTTCTTGAGATATTAATGTTTATTGCATGTAACATTTAAAATAACAAGGTTTAGAAAACTCTTTAAAAAATGAGCTCATTATCACCACCAGTATTACAAGAAATGTTAAAGGATCTTCTTTAAAAAGAATGGGGGTGGGAAAGAATATAAATCTGACAATAACTACATACCTGTGTATATGGATTAAATGCACCAATCAAAGGACACAGGGTGGCTGACTAGATAAGAAAACAAAACCCATGCACAAGCTGTCTACAAGAGATCCATTTCTGGTTGGAAGACACACAGGGATGGAAAAGACATTTCACGCGCGCGCACACACACACACACACACACACAAAAGCTGGGGTAGCAATTCTTATATCAGACAAAATAGACTTGAAAGAAACCAAAAAGGACATTTCATAATGATAAATGGATCAATCTAACAAGAGGCTATAACCCTTGTAAACATTTACTCATCCAACATAGAGCACCTACATATATAAAGCAAGTATTGACAGACATAAAGGGAGAGGTCAACAACCATATAGTAATTAAAGGGTACTTGACATCATTGACATCAAAGGATAGATCATCCAGAGAGAAAATAAACAAGACAATATAGGCCTTAAATGACACATTAGACTAGATAGATTTAATGGATATTTTTAGAGCATTTCACCCCAAAGCCAAAGAATATACATTTTTTAGAGCTCACATGACAAATTTTCCAAGCTGTTATGCCACAAAATAAGTCTCAATAAATTTAAGAAGATTGAAATCAAGTCAAACATCTTCTCTCATCACAGTGTATGGAACTAGAAATTAGTTACAAGAAGAAAACTGATGCCCTAGCTGGTTTGGCTCAGTGGATAGAGCGTCGGCCTGTGGACTGAAGTGTCCCAGGTTTGATTCTGGTCAAGGGCTTGTATCTTGGTTGCGGGCACATCCCCACTAGGGGGTGTGCAGGAGGCAGCTGATTGATGTTTCTCTCTCATAGATGTTTCTAACTCTCTAACTCTCTATCCCTCTCCCTTCCTCTCTGTAAAAAATCAATAAAATATAAAAAAAGAAGAAGAAAACTGAAAACATACCAAAAAAATGGAGGCCAAATAACATATTACTAAACAATGAATGGGTCAACAATGAGATCAAAAGATGCGGCCGAAACCGGTTTGGCTCAGTGGATAGAGCGTCGGTCTGCGGACTGAAAGGTCCCAGGTTCGATTCCGGTCAAGGGCATGTACATTGGTTGCGGGCACATCCCCAGTGGGAGATGTGCAGGAGGCAGCTGGTCGATGTTTCTCTCTCATCGATGTTTCTAGCTTTCTATCCCTCTCCCTTCCTCTCTGTGAAAAATCAATAAAATATATTAAAAAAAAAAAGATGCCTTGCAAAAGACACAAATGCAAATGATATCACAACAACCTCAGATCTATGGGACATGGCCAAAGAAGTTCTAAGAGAGAAATTCATGCAATATAGGCCTACCTCAAGGAAAAAAAGTCTCAAATAAACAACCTAACCTTACATCTAAAGGAACTAGAAAAATAAATGTAAACAAAAGCCAAAGTGAGTAGAAGGAAGGAAATAATAAAGATCAGAATGGAAACAAATGAAAGAGTCTAAAAAGCAATACGAAAGATTAATGAAACCAAGAGCTGTTTCTTTGAAATGATAAACAAAATTGATAAAACTTTAACCAAGACTCATCAAGAAAAAAGAGAAGGGTCAAAATAAATATAATCACAAATGAAAGAGAAGTAACAACTGACACCACAGAAATAAAAAAAAATAATTTTTAAATACTATGAACAATTATATGCTAACAAATTAAACAATGAAGAAATGAATAATTCCTGGAAGCATACAATCTTCCAAGACTGAGTCAAAAGGAGACAGATTATCTGAACAGATAGATAACTACTAACAAAATTGAATCAGTAACCACAACACTTTCTCTTTTTTTTGTTTTGTTACTCTTCATGCAAAGGTATTGTTTCCAATGATTTTTAGAGAGCATGGAAGCATGGAAGGGGTAGAGAGAGGGAGAGAGAGGGAGAGAGAGAGGAGAGAGAGAGAGAGAGAGAGAGAGAGAGAGAGAGGCATCAATGTGAGAGAGACACATTGATTGGTTGCCTCCTGCACATGCCCTTGGGGATCGAACCTGCAATCCAGTTACATGCCCTTGATGGGAAATCAAACCTGTGTCCCTACAGTGTGTGGTCCAGAACTCTAACCACTGAGAACCACTGGCCAGGGCTATAATCACAACACTTTCAACAGGCAAAAATCCTAAACCAGATAACTTCACAGGTGAATTTTACCAAACATTCATAGAAGAATAAATACCTATCCTTTTCAAACTATTCCAAAAAAATTCAAGAAGAGGGATGGTTTCTAGTCAGGCGTATTGTATGAGGCCATTACCCTGATTCCAAAATCAGATCAACACACGAGGAAGAAGAAGAAAGAAGAAGAAGAAGAAGAAGAAGAGGAGGAGGAGGAGGAGGGAGGAGGAAAATTATAGGCCAATATTCCTGATGAGCATAGATGCAAAAATTCTCAACAAAATGTTAGCAACCAGCCCTAGCTGGTCTGGCTCAGTGGATAGAGCATCGGCTTGCAGACTTAAGGGTCCCAGGTTCGATTCCAGTCAAGGGCACATGCCCAGGTTGGGGGCTTGATCCCCAGTGGGGGGCATGCAGGAGGCAGCCTATCATTGTTATTTCATCATTGATATTTCTATCTCTCTCTCTCCCTTCCTCTCTGAAATCAATAAAAATGTATTTTAAAAATATATATATTAGCAACCAAATTCATAAATATATTTAAAAGATCATACACCATTATCAAGTGGGACTTATTCTTGGGATGCAAGTTTGATTCAATATCTATAAATCATTTAACATGATACATCACATAAACAAAATGAAAAACAAAAAGTATATAATTATATAATTAGATGCAGAAAAAGCATATGACAAAATCTATCACCCATTATGATAAAAATTCTCAGCAAAGTATGAATAGAGGGAACATACCTCAATATAATAAAGGCCATGTATGATAAATCCATAGCTAACAACATACTCCACTATGAAAAGCTAAAAGCATTTTCCTTAGGATCAGGAACAAGACAAAGATGTTCACTTTAGTACTTTTTTTCAGCATACTTTTGGAAGCCTTGGCCAAGCAATCAGACAAGAAAAATAAATAAAAGGCATCCAATAAAATATTATATCCTAGGTTGAAATTTTACCACACATAGTACACAGACACACATACACATAAAGACTATAATATATTTTGAGCTACTAATTTTTCAGAGAAAAAGCAAGAATTATATTTCTCAAAAACGAATTTCTATACTTCATGTATTCTATTATCACAAGTATATAATTTCTCCCAACTTAGTTTGAACTTTTAACTTTTAGAAGCCTCAAATTTTAGGTGGCAAGTTAAATACTTAGCATTTCTCAGATTAGTAATATACCCATATTTCAAGAGATATTTCAAATAAAATACAAGACATTCAATTAATAGATTCAAATCTATTCTTTAGATTTTTCATATGAGGCAAACTCAGACTAATTAATATTTCAGTATCTGTCATTTCAAAATACCTAGATATTTAATATTTTTTCATTTAATTCAGCAAACTCCAAAGTTTTAATTTACCAAAGACTTTGGGAAACTATGTTCTGGTCATTACAGCATTCCAGTTGCTGGCTTTTTATATATATATATATAGATTATGCTTGCTGTATTATGGCTCTTATGTGGAGGTAGTTGTCTTCAATTCCTATTTTGTTGAGTGTTTTTTATCATGAAAGGGTGTCAAATGCTTTTTCTGCATCAATTAAGATGACCATGTGGGGGTTTTCTTTGTTTTGTTGATGGGGCGTAGTACATGGACAGATTTTGTATGTTGAACCACCTTGCATTCCAGTAATAAATCCCGCTTGGTCATGGGGTACAGTTCTTTTGAATATGCTGCTGAATTCTGATTGCTCATATTTTATTAAGAATTTTTGCATCAATGTTCATAAGGGATATTGGCCTGTCCTTTTCTTTGGTCATAGTGTCTTTTCTGGCTTTAGTTAGGGTTATGCTGACCTCAGAGAATAAGTCAGAAAGTGTTCCCTCCTCTTCAATTTTTTGGAAAAGTTCGAGAAGGATTGGTATTAAATGTTTGGTAGAATTCACCAGTGAAGCCATCAGCTCCAGGGCCTTTCTTGGAAGATTTTTGGTTACTGATTCAATCTCCTTACTAGTTATAGGTCTATTTAATTTGTCTATTTCTTCACGATTTAATCTTGGTAGGTTTTATGTTTCCAGGAATTTGTCCCTTTCATCTAGCTTATCCAATTTGTTGGCATGTAATTGCTCACAGTACTCCCTTATGATCCTTTTTATTTCTTTAGAATAGGTAGTAATGTCCCCACTTTCATTTCTGAGTTTAGTCATTTGAGTTGTCTTTCTTTTTTAGTCCATCTAGCTAAAGTTTTGTCCATTTTGTTGATCTTTTTGAAGAACCAACTTTTCATTTCATTGATTTTTCTCTGTTGTTTTTGTTCTCTATTCTGTTTATCTCTGCTCTAATCTTTTTAAATCTATGGGCTAGAGTGAAGGAAAAGGGTGTAGGAAAACAGCTTGATCTTTCTTTTTTTTAATATTTTTATTTTTATTGATTTCAAAGAGAAAGGGAGAGGGAGAGAAACATCAAAGATGAGAGAGAATAATTTATTGGCTGCCTCCTGCACGCCCCCCACTGGGGATCAAGCCCACAACCCAGGCATGTGCCCCTGACCGGAATCAAACCCAGGACCCTTCCGTCTGCAGGCCGACGCTCTATCCACTGAGCCAAACCAGCCAGGGCAGCTTGCTCTTTCTTATCGTTCATGTCTCATCTGCCCTAGATGTGATCTGCCTTCCCTCACCTTCCAGTACAACATTGCACTGCTCGCTCAGTGCTGTCTTGGCCTATTCATAGTGAATATTTTCACTTAACTTGTTTATTTATTTATTTAATCCTCACAAATAATATGTTTTCATTGATTTTGAGAAAGAGAGAGAGAAACGTAGAGGGAGGAAAAAACATAGACTGGTTGCCTCCCATATGCACTCTGACTGGGGATCAAACCCACAAGCTTTTGGTGTACGGGACAATACTCCAAACAACTGAGTCACCTGGCCATGTCTAAATTGTTTATTCCTTATATTCTTCACAAGATGGTAAGTTTTCAAGAGAGCAGAGAACTGTATTTCTAGCCCCTAGAATAATACCAAGAATACAGTAGGTACTTGATAATATTGAGTGAAGGAATTAAATGACAGGAGAAAGGAGAGAGGCAAGATATAAAGAGTGGTCTACATAAAAAAGGACAGGAATCCTATATAATAAAAGCCTAATATGCTAAGTGTCCGGTCGACCAGTCAGCCATTCAACCAATCAAAGCGTAATATGCTAATGATATGCTAAGGCCACTCAACCACTCACTATGACGTGCATTGACCACCAGGGGGCAGACAATCGACCAGCTGCTATGACATGCACGACCACCAGGGTGCAGACAGTCAACTGGTCGACCAGTCGCTATGATGTGCACTGACCACCAGGGGGTAGATGCTCCAACCAGTAGGTTAGCTTGCTGCTGGGGTCCAGTTGATCGGGACTGAGCAAGATGGGCTGGACATGCCCTGGAGCCCTCCCGCGTTCTCTCCCCTGCTGGCCAACCTCCAGCATCTCTCCCCAGCCCCGATCATGCACCGGTGGGGTCCCTCAGCCTGGCCTGCGCCCTCTCGCAACCTGGGACCCCTTGGGGGATGTTGGAGAGCCAGTTTTGGCCCAATCCCACAGGCCAGGCTGAGGGACTCCACTAGTACACGAATTTGTGCACCGGGTCTCTAGTACAGAATAAGCTATTGTCTCAGATGTCACCCAGGCACCAATCCCTCAACTGTCCTAGAAATAATTTTTTAATGTGCTCTAATTTTTTTTTCTGCTGACTTTGGGTTTAGTTTGTCTTTGTTTTCTAGTTCCTTAGATGGTAAAGTTAAATTGTTGATTTGAGATTTTTCTTTTTTTAAATATAATTGTGTGTGTGTGTATATATATATATATATATATATATATATATATATATATATTCTACATAATAAAAGCATAATATGCAAATCGACCGAACAATGGAACAGTCGGTAGGGGGTGGGTCTGGTGAGCAGGTGGCACCAGGCCAGCCAAGGCACATGCCAGTGGGCAGAGGGAGGGGATGGTGATCAGGGGGCGGCAGCAACCAGCGGCGGCAGAGGGGCGATCCATCAGTCGGACATCCCCTTAGGGCTCCTGGACTGCAAGAGGACACAGGCCAGGCTGAGGGATCCCCCCGAGTGTACGAGTTTTCATGCACCAGGCCTCTAGTACACACACACACACACACACACACACACACACACACACACACAATTTCACCCTCAGTACTTTCACTATGTCCCATAGTTTTGGTTTGTTGTGTTTTCATTTTCATTTATCTCTAAGTCTTTTCTAATTTCCCTTATGATTTTTCTTTGATCCATAAAATGTGTTGCATAATTTCCACTATTGTGTGTCTTATTTATTCCTAACTTCATGTTGTCAGAGAAAATACTTTGTGTATCTCTTTTCAAAGCTACTGAGATTTAATTTGTGACCTAACATATGGTCTATCCTGGAAAATGTCCCATGTGTACTGGAAAAGAATGTGTATGCTGCTACTGTTGGGTGGAATGTCTGTATGTGTCTGTTAGATCTAGTTCATTTAAGTTAAGCTCCCTATTTTCTTTCTCATCTTCTGCCTGCTTCTTCTATCCATTGTTGTGAGTGGGGTACTAAAGTCGGCAATTATTATTGTAGAACTGTTTCTCTTTCAATTCTGTCAGTTTTTGCTTCATAATATATTTTGACTAGAGGCCCAGTGGACGAAATTCATGCATGGGTAGGGTCCCTAGGCCTGGCCAGTGATCAGGGATGATCGGGACCTTCTGGCTGCCAGCTAGGGCCTTCCTTCCCCGGCTGCCAGCTGCCGGCTGGGGCCTCCCTTCATTCTGCACCGCCCCCTGGTGGTCAGTGCATGTCATAGCAAGCAATCGGCCTCCTGGTCAAACTCCTGTGGGACAATTTGCATATTAGGCATATATATATATGGTCTGTCTTTAGGTGCATAAATATTTATAACTGTTTTATCTTCTTGCTATATTTGGTCCTTCTTTGTCTCTTGTGACCTTTTTTTTATTTTAAGTCTACTTTATCTGATATTAGTATGATCACTTCTGCTTCCTTTTGGTGACTATTTCTAAAGAATATCTTTCTCCATCCTTTCACTTTCAACCTATTTGTGCCTTTGGATATCTTGTCGATGGTATTTTGTTAGATCATTATGCCAGTCTCTGTCTTTTAATTGAAGAGTTTAATACATTTACATTTAAGGTGATTATTGGTCAGAAGGGACAAGCTTCTGCTGTGTTTTGTTTTCTATATGCTATATACCTTTTTTGTCACCTATTTTCTGTACTCCTGTCTTTTTTGTTAATTTTTTTGTAGTAAAATGTTTTAATTTCCTTTTGTATATATTCTATAGCTATTTTCTTTGTGGTTACCATAAGAATTACATTTAACATCCTAAAACTATAATATCTAATTTGAATTTCTAGCAGCTTACCTTCAATAACAAAAACTTTATAGCTCCATCCCTACCCCTTTTGTTTGTTTTTCTCACATAAAAGTTCTTAGTTTATTAATCTCATGAAAAATCTGCACAATCACCCCAGATCAAGTCACTGAAGAATCTTTACTCAGTCTGTTGTCCCATCTCCAACTCACTTTGCCAGCACCAACGTTGGCCATTGAAGTCCCCCTGGACTCCTTCATTCTGTTTTTTAGTTCCTTTCTGTTTTCTTGAGGTCTTCTTCCCATACAGGTCATGTCTTGCAAGTCTATGCTTGGGTTCATTTTTCTTTGCATAATCCAAGGGATCATAAATCATGCCAAAACCAGTTGTCTTGCCACCACCAAAATGGGTTCTGAGTCCAAACACAGATGACATCTGGAGTGGTCTTATATACCTGGGCTAGTTTTCCCTAAATTTCTATCTTGGGTACTGTTGCCTTTCCAGGGTGAAGGACATCAATGCCCATTTGTTTCCGCTGAAGTAGTCTGTTGGTCATGAACGTCCTAGTCCAGATAGTTACTGTGTCATTCATGATATGAGTTTCATCCCCTTTTGGTTGTTGATGTCACAAAATTACATCTTTCCACAGTGAACCCACAAACATAAACTAATTCTTCTAAATGCATTAGTCTCCTAAATTATGTAGAAAACAAAACTTGCAGTTACAAATCAAAGTTATAGTAATATTAGCTTTTACATTACTGATTTTTTCTTTGTTTCTTAAATTGTAGAAAAAAAGTACAGTTATAAACTACTGTTACAATAATACTAGCTTATGTAATTGCCTATGCATCTACTTTCATTTAGATCTTTATATGTCTACATGGCTTTGAGACACTGTCAAGGTGAATGAATTATTTCACCATGCAGTACTCCGTGAGCAGTTCTTGCTGGTATGTCTAGTGGTCATGAACTACCTCACTTTTTATCTGGTAAAGTCCTGACTTCTCCCTCACTATAAAGGACAGTTTTGCTGGATATACAAGTCTTGGCTGAATTTTGTTGTTTTGTTTTAGTACTCTGAATATATTAGCCCAGTCTTCTGGTCTCCAAAGTTTCTGATGAGAAATCTGAAGACAATCTTATTGAGGATTCCCTGTATGTAATAATTCATCTCTCTTCCTGCTTTCAAGACTTGCTCTCTTTTGAAAGTTTGATTATGTTTCTTGGTGTGGGTCCTTTAAAATTTTAATTGGAGTTTGGTGAGTTTCATGTATGTTTATATTTATATTTTTCATCAAATTTAATAAGTTTTCAGCCACTTCTTCAAATATTCTCTTCCTCTTCCTTTTTCTAGGACTTCCATATGTATATTGGTCCTTTGGATTGTGTTCCATGGGTCTTTTAAGCTCTATTAGTTTTTCTTCAATCTTTTTTCTCTCTGTTCCTCAGCCTTGAAAATTTCAATAGTTTTATCTTCAAGTTCACTGATTCTTTTAATTGTTCAAATCCGCCTTTCAATCCTAGTAAATTTTTCATTGTAGTTTTCAGATCTAGAATTTCTTCTTGATTTTTTTTTTTTTTTGGTCTGATATTTTCATTTTGTTCACACATTCTTTTCTTGACTTTCTCCACATCTTCCTTTAGTTCTTGAATGTTAAGACAATTGTTTTAGATCTTTGTCTAATATATTTGTCATTAAGTCTTTTTCTTTTTTTTTTTTATTGAGGTATTATATGTGTACATATCTTACCATTACCCCCCCCACCCCACACCCACACATGCCCTCCCCCCCCCAGAGTTTTGCGTCCATTGTTTATGCTTATATGCATGCATACAAGTCCTTCGTTTGATTTCATAACTCCCCCACCTCTCCCTAACTTTCCCCCTGTAATTTGAAAGTCTGTTTGATGCTTTACTGTCTCTGTATCTATCTTTTTGTTCATCACTTTATAATGATCTTTACTATCCCTAAATGAGTGAGATCATGTGGTATTTTTCTTTCATTGACTGGCTTATTTCACTTAGCATAATGTTCTCCAATTCCATCCAGAAGTCTTTTTCTTAATGGACCATATGAATGGGGCCACATGTTCCTATTTCTTTGTATGCCTTGTGATTTTTAAAACACATCTAGTAATGTGTTAACTGAAAATCAGATACTCCTCCCCGAAGTTTTGTTGCTTTTTCTTATTTTCACTGTTGTCAGCTGTCTCTTTGTCAAGACTAGGCCAGAGTTGTAAACTTGTTTTTCTCATAGGCCATTAAGTCTCCTGCTAGTCACTTCAGCTAGAGGAGGGGCTTGCAACAAGGGGAGAAGTGCAACAACAATGGCTGCCAACCTCTTTGCCTGTACCTTTGTGATCAAAAGCAGCAATCAGTGATGGAAGCACAGATCCCTGATAGTTAGGACAGGGTCCCTTTTACCATCCTAGCTCCCACACTGTGTGAAAGCTGCGGAACACTGCCTGCTATGCAGCTGGGGGTAGGAGACGGGTAGCTGCTAGTGTGCCAAGAGCTGAAATTGACCAAAATTAACCAGTTTACCAGTCTTTCCCTGGAAGTTGTAAGCCTTTAACAGATTCAAGTTCCAAAATAATTATATCATTACTGGTGTTATTTTAACCATATTTTCTGTGATTGATCCCAAGAAAACGTTAGTTATGAAACCATGTGGAATAAAGGAGAAGCAAGAGAGAGCCAAGATGGCGGCGGAGTTGAACGGCTGATCGGTTGCCTCACATGGCAGTTTTGGAAATACAACTAAAAGATGGACTGGTGAGCGCAGCGACTCCTGCTCACATCTCCCCAGGCCGGGCGGCTGCTCCTCTCAGTCAGCACCTCAGCCGGGGCCATGGGCTCTTCGGCGGCCGCGGCAGCTGCTGTGGCGGCGGCCGCGGACTCGGCGCAGTGGCTCTCGGTGAAGGAAGAGACCATCTTTCTGCAGGAGGGGCTCATCCGCGTCACCAACCTGGCCGAGCTGCCCAGTGAGATCCTCGGGGCCCCGGAGGCCACCGACACCGACTTGGAGGATTCTTAGGATTTCCCGTCTTACATTCAAGTCCTTTAGCCATTTTGAGAGAGGAGAACCAAGAAGACGGCAAAGTTAAACAAATGAACTGCGCCGCGCACAGCAATTTCAAAAATACAACTGGAGGACAGAGCGTCTGCCACCCAGAACCACAGGAGAGCTGGCTGAATGGTGGATTGACAACTAAGAGGGAAGAGGAAAGAGCAAACGCGGAGGGGCGAGGTGCGGAGGCGCGTGGGTCGGGCTGGTGGCGGGGGAAGGGATGTGCGGCTTTTTTTTCCAACCCTAGGGGAGATTAGCTCCCCATCACCCTGAAATCCAGCTTCTGGGGACTCGAGGGAGACCCAGACGCTTGCAGGGAGAGGCTGGACTCTCGGCCTTCGTGTTGGAGAGTGGGAGTAACTTCCTTGCGGAGGTGCGCCCAGCAATCAGTGTTTGCTGCGCTGGAGTGCGGAACGAGGGGGCTTAGAAACGTGGAAGGCAGAAAAAGCAGACTTGCAGCCATTGTGGTTCGCCACGCCATGGCCTGGTGGCGCCCTGAGACCCCACCCCGCCCTGAAACCCGCCCCGCCCTGGGACCCGCCCCGCACGTTTTGCAGGCCCACCCGGGCTCCAAGCAGCGGCTTTTGCATGTAGCAGCTTGACCAGATGAACTGTGGTTCTTGACCAGATGAACTGCGGTTCTAGTTGGACTGCTCCAGGGCCGCTCAGGCAGGAGGAGGAAACTGCAGTTTTTGCTGTAACTCCTGCTGAGTGGCGTCAGACAGTAGCTGACCTACACTCCATTGGAGACCCAGAAACGAGGGCATCTAGTGGTCGGTGTGAGATGACACCAGATTTCAACCACTCGCATAAGGGACACATTCAAGAGGCAGACTCAGTGAGCACCAAAGCCTTGCTGCAACAAGACCCGGCCCATAAACGTGTCTCCTGCACAGCAACTCTTCCTTTATAGACACAGAGGGTCCTCACGACCAACTGGCCTGGAGGACAATTCCTCCCAGTGACACCAACAACAATCAAGACTTAACTACACAAAGGAGGACCAAGATGGAGGCATAGGGCGGATGCCTGAGTGTTGCCTACCACAACAATTTTGAGACTACGACGGGAGAGCAGAGCAGACACCATCCAGAACCACTGGAGGGCTGGCTGAGCAGATGGCTCTACAACTAGAATAAAAGTGAGGGGTACGCGGGATGATGCTGATGCCGGTGACCCAAAGACCACACTTTAAGAACTACGGCTCAGGCGACACAATGGCGGCCTGGAACGTGCTCGGCGCAGTTCCCCCGGCGGTCTCCGGCTGAGGGGACGGCTCCACTGGCTGCCGAGCACGGACAGACGAGCCCCTGGGAGACATGGGGTGGGAGACTCCACGCTTGCTGACCTCCGAGTCCTTCAAGAATCTCAACGCCCCGGAAGCGGCCAGGTGCGCACGCTCGGCGACTGGCCACCGCTGCAGACCCAAGGGCCGACACAGTGACCCTGGACCAGCCCGCTACCGTGCACCGGGCACACCGGAGCTTCGCCGAGCCCGCCGCCCAACGAGTTCTGCAGCAGCCGCCCTGGAGCTCTGAGAAAATGGCCAAAGGAATTGCTGAGAGGGAATTGACCAACAGGAATTGGGATCAAGAAGACGAAGCCCCACTGGGTCCTGGGTCCGGGTGAGGCCGCGCGCCCCTGGGTCCAGGTGAGGCTGGGAACTGGGTCAGGGTGAGGCTGCGTCCCGGGTCCGGGCAAGGCCACATGCCCCTGAATCTGGGTAAGGCCGCACGCCCCTGGGTCCGGGTGAGGCTGGGTCCCGGGTGCAGGTGGGGCCGCCCCCCTGGGTCCGGGTGAGGCTATGCGCCCCTAGGTCCGGGTGAGGCTGGATCCTGGGTCCGGGTGGGGCCATGCGCCCCTGGATCCGGGTGAGGCCACGTGACCCTGGGTCTGGGAGAGGCCACGTGCCCCTGAGCCCGGGTGAAGCCGTGCCCCTGGGTCTGGCCGAGACCAAACCAGAGGGAGTCGGACCTGCATTACCACCATTTGTCCACCATCCAGAGCTGAGGGGTCAGTGCCGACATGTACACATAAGGAACTGGTGGACATTGATATTGGGTCTCAAAAGAACTGTTGGTCCAGACAGAAACTCACTACAGACTGATTCATCTGCCTGTCAACATAACTATTATTGCTCGTCTCACATTCAGTTCTTATAAGTATATTTCTAGTGACACATGATCTCGCTCATCTAGGGGAAATGATGAACAACATACACTGATGAACAAGAACAGAACCAGAAACAAGGAGGCATCGATCGGACTATCGGGCCTCAGAGGGAGGGGAGGGGAGGGGGGGAGGGGGGAGAGATCAACCAAGGGACTTGTGTGCATGCATACGAGCCTAACCAATGGTTAAGGACAACAGGGGGGTGGGGGTGTGGGATGGGAATGGGGGGATGAGGACAAATATGTGACACCTTAATCAATAAAGAAATTTAAAAAAATAAAATAAAAAGAAACCATGTGGTCAATGTTTTATAAAAATACATATTTATTGTTTCAATGTTCTTACATCATACAAATACCTAGTCATATACTTAGTCTTCATGTTAAATATAAACAAACAGAAAACTAAACAAATCAGCAAAACTGCTAGAAAATCCCTCCAAACCATGAACCCTTATCAAAAATGCACACTGAGAGGATGAAATGATCTTATCTTAAATCACCATGCTCTGAAGGTTAACTGCAGCCAAATGTGAATGTGTAAAGAAGCAATAAAAATAAAGTGGCGTAGAATAGTACACAGTGGGCTAGGCAAGTCAAATGGCTCCACTGAACATTTCGGCAAAGTGTCATCTTTGTGTAACAAAGATCAGGGGCTTGACCTCAAACTACAGGGTAATTTCAAAGCAATACTAGGAGAGCATGGCCAGAAGACTTGGTAGTCACATGACTTCAGAACATGAGTTCCCAAGGATCCACCAATGAGGAACACCTCCCCTTTACTCTGAAAGCCTGTCCCAGAGCCCTAACTCAAAACCAGGTTACTAAAAATGACTAAGGATCAGCACCTGTCTTGAGAATTCACAACTGTAGCGATAATACATGCGTGCATTTAATACCTGGAGAACTCTTGCTGAATTACAGAACCGAAAGTTTTGAATGTTAACCTCAAGAGAAAGTATGATGTTGTGGCTAAAATACCCAGGTCAGGACTGGCCTGACATGTCTTCCTATAAAAGGTGAGATCTAAGTCCATGAGATAGGAGACACAGCTTCCTTAGTCTTCTATCACGGGCTGCACTGCTGCAGGGGCCTGTCCTTGTCACAAGTCTCCCACGGTCCTCTTCAGGCCGGAGCAATGGAAAAAGCCGGGGTGATCCCAAGAACTCACCACACCCAAATCCCACACAGGCATAGTTCAGCCCCAACAGTTCACATTCTCAGCTAGGACACAGCTCCATGCCAGCAGTGCAGGATGGGACAGCCTATGACGGCCACCAGACACCCAATCTCTGAGTATAATGGCAAGGATGGCCATCACCACTTCCCAGAAGGCATCACAGACAGATTTCCATGGTGGGTCAATTACGAGGCTCTGTGGCCGGGGGGCTCCGGACCGTGGACATGAGGTGGGACTTATAGGTTTTGCTCAGGCCTGTCATCCAGAACTTGAGCAGTTTGACGTTGTCCTCCTCGGACGCTCCGAGGATACTCAGGAGCTTCTGCGTGTCCTCTTTGGGCCGACTGTCCACCTTGGTGAATTTGAAAAGGACCTTCACTTTGCTGCAGAAAACCAAACAAAACACTCAGATGCCACAGCACAATCACTGAGCTCTAGTCTGCAAGCAGAGCTGGAATTCAAACCCTCAGAAGGGACAGCACAGCAGGGCCGAGCCCACCTGCAACCTTAGGGTCTCTAGTTTGCCCATCAGTCACAGCCTTGGGCAATATGGCTGGTGTATCAAAATGGAAAAAAAGGAGAAAAAAAATTCCCTTAAATTCATTAAAGGATTTCGTTGATCCTAAGCTCTGCTGTATTATTTGAAATCAGGATAATACTTTACTAATTAAATTGGACAAAAAATTACTAAGAAGGCAGAAGGAAATAAAGTAAATTGCTTTAGTGAAACAGAAATATCTATTTATCTGACTTTCAAATTTTTAAAGTTAATTCAGCAGCAAAAATAAATGCTTCCCTTGGAGGCAGGTGTCACCCCCGTCTCACAGAGGAGCAGCCTGAGGCTTGGGGCACCTGGTCATTTGCATGGTGTCACCCAGCTAATATATTCATGGCGGAGCTGGTGTTTGAACTCACCCTTAACCTGTGCTCTCAACTGCCTCTCTGGTAGCCACAGCCTCACCTCTTTCTTTGAAAACAGCTTCTGGTTCTCCTTAGCAGACACACTGCTGCCGGCAACCACCCTCTCATCAGCAGTGAACACCCCGGAGTGCAGTGGCCAGTACTTACTTCATCCACTCTTCTTTGAGGCAGATGAGGCACTGGTCAACCACATCCACAGACAGATTCTGGTTGGTCAGAGCAGCTTCCATCTTATTCAGAATGGTCGGGCCCACTGGGAACAGGGAGGGGCACAGCAGGCGGGGGAGGGGAGTCAGCACAGGAAGGGAGGCACACGCCCTCTCCCGCTCTCGTTCGGGTGCAGGCAGCCCACCCAGAAGCACCCACCTCGGTCTGCAGCCACAGGACTCCCACTGGTCACCACAAACTCGTATTTGCTGAGAGACAGGTCGTCCTCACACCCAGCCGGGGGGAGGCTGGAGGGAACGGCTGTGTGGACCTCCACTATGACAGCGAATTCTGTAGCAATACAAACGCACTGCTCCAGTGAGTGTCCTCCACTCGGCAAAGCCCATCTCTGCTTGCTGCTCAAATCACCTGATCACCCAGGGAAAACCCATCTCCGGAGATGAACACTTGGGCATTTAAAACTATCTGTGGTTTATTTGTAAATAGTTAAGGTTTAACTTTGGCCTCAGTTAGACTAACAACATATTATTTTACAGTAACTACTAATTATATGCCTCAATTTGCTTACTACTGAACAGCCCTATGACCGCTAGAGAGAGGTGCCACAATTCCCCCATTTTATAGACAGGGAAATGAACTCAGAAGCCAAGTGACTCGCCTGAAGCCACTAGAAGTGGTAAGACTTTCAGCCTGTCCTGAAACCAGAGCCTGCAATCTGAACTGGACCCAGGACAGAGGCTCTGCCTCTCGAGCGCTCAAGACCCAGCCCCGGTGCTGAATGGAGGCTGCTCAGGGCTGCTGAGGCCAGACGCTCTGCACTGCCCCTCCCACCACCCGAGCGCAGGGCTGCTCCTTGTAGGTGCTGGAAGCCCCAGCCGCCTTGGCAGCTGCGATGGCACCCAAGCTGACTCCTGAGCTTCCTAAACCAAAAGTGAGGGGTGCTGATGAGCTTCTTGGTAGTAAGCTTGTTGGCGCTGAGGGCGGAACCGGCTGAGCAATGGATGCGAAAGATGCATTTAAGGTCTATAAAAGGGGATCCATCTGAGATCATGCTCCCCAGCATGTCCTCAGTTTTGGCTCAAACAAGCTGTTTAAAAAAGGCATGTAAAAGGAAGAAAACACTTGGAGAGGACAAGGAAGTACGACAGAACCTGAGAGAACAAAGGAGCCCATGAGACGCATGAACTATGAAGGCGGCTGTCGCAGCCCAGCAAGCCCCCAGCTCGACAGCATCCCTGACTCACCTGCCTAGACGCAACCACAGCCCTTTGACAGCCACTTGTGTTGGTCCCACTCCCAGACTGTGGCCTGCCCCCAACTGAGAACCATGCCCCGTAAGCCACCCTTACTACGAACTTGTCCAGTCCAAACCTCCTCCATTGTAAAGGCAGAAACCAGAGGCCCAATGACACTGGGAAAGCTGATCCTGCAACGTGGGTCCCCTGCTCCCAAGGCCAGCAGGTGACATCCTCAAACGCACACCAAAGGCCCAGGTCCACGTCGAAGCCCTGAGTGCTGGGCCTCAGGTGAGGAGAGCACGCACCTGAGGAGAGCACGTGGGCGGGGATCTGCACGTGGGGGCTGAGCCCCAGGAAGTTGCAGCGGTAGGCCTCCTCGTACTGGCTGCTGTAAGGGATGATGCGCACACAGCCCACAGGCAGCATGGTCTGAAGAGGAGAGAGGGACTCAGAACCGACAGCTTGTGCTGCCTTTTGCTTTATGGTGTTAATCCTATCTAATAAAGAAGGAGTCAATCCTATTTAATAAAGGAGTTAATCCTATCTAATAAAGAAGGAATATGCTAATTGACTGCCATGCCCTCAAAGATGGCGGTGCCCAGTCCCCTCAGTGCCACTGGGGCGGGCGGGCGTGTGGCACGGCCTGCCTCCTGAGTCCCCCAGTCTCCTCAGCCCCCCTGCTGCCCAGGGCCAGCCTGAGGCGCAGGCAAGCCTTGGATGGCAGCTGCCCAGCTGCCCAGGGCCGCCTGAGGCTCAGGTAACCAGGGCCGGCTGAGGCTTGCACTGCCGGCAGTGGCAGCAGCAGAGGTGTGATGGGGGTGTCGCCTTCCCCTGATTGCCAAGTCTCCTCCTGCCCCTGAGGGCTCCTGGACTGTGAGAGGGGGCAGGCCGGGGTGAGGGACCCCCCCTCCAGTGCATAAATTTTCATGCACCAGGCCTGTAGTTCTTAAATAATTATTTTATTTCTCAGATAACTGTCTCTTCCCTCACCCAACAGAGATTATAGGCTTTCTGAGAGACTGTCATATTCATTTTGTGCCCTCACAGGCCTACGCAGCAGAAGGCAGGCATTCACACTTTCTGGTGACTTAAATACATGCGAGCCAAACCCGGCCGTGGCACCCATCGCACCTCTGGGAGGGAACAGCATGCTGCCCCTCGCCCCCCTCATCGGACTGCTGCGCAGAAGCAGTGCAGCGACACAGAGCTGCTCCCACAGCAGCTGTGACCACTTCAATGGCTTCTGCGAGTGACTCAGGGGGTGAGGACAGGAGAGAGGGTCATTAGTTCTCAATCTATCAGGAAGCATAGACTCCTTCCACTAGAAATAAAAGCCATAAATAACTGTCATTTTTAATAGAGGAGGGAAAACACGGATCTCAGAAAGGAGCATCAATGCACCCGAAGTCAGGGTGTTTTCAAAACCACTCAACAAACACTGTCCTGCTATAAAACAAGTAAGGAAAAGAGACACCCTTACCCGGAGAACTTCAAACGCTGACAGGACAAGGTCTGTGTCCCTACTTTTCCAGATCACCTGGTTCCCCATGAGAACGTGCCAGGCCAACATGCGAAAAGACGAGGCACCCAGGACCTGAAAGACAAGAGCCCAGTGCTCTCTGCCCTGAATGTGCATCCTGTCCAATGGATGCTACTTGTGTGTCCATCTGGAACCTTCTCTGTGTAGTCAAGGAAGACAGGTCAGAGACAAGAAGCCACTTAGCTCCTCGGGGAGGCTGAGCGGCTTGCCCAAGGTCAGAAGAAGGCAGATAGTAGTCCCGAGATTTGTACCTAAAAACCAGATCCCAAAACTCTTGCACATTTCATAAGATCTTTCTCCCATTTTTATTTTTGAAGACTTGAAGTAGAAAAAGTATGAGCAACATTTACCTTCTCTCGCGACACACTTTACTTTGCTGAACCACTTGAAAGCAAGTGGCAGGTCTCAGGACACTGCAGGCTCGGAAGAGCAGGGTCTCCACACAGCCCTCATGCCACACCCAGACGCCGCCCCACGAGGCAGACCCAGCATCCAAAGCCAGATCGCTCCGCGTCCTCTCCAGCCAGCGCTCTTTCCACCAGGCCTCGTCCTCGCTCCACGCTGACCCCGCCCTGCCCGTACTGCTCTCATCCAGACCAGCCTCCCCACCCCCGTGTTTTTAATCTTCTCAAGGATATGCTTTTAGTTACTGCTTCTTTAGAGAGAAACATCCATTTGTTGTTCCACTTATTTACGCATTCACTGGTTGCTTCTCGCATGTGCCCTGACGGGGCATGGAACCCGCAGCCACAAGGAGGTTGCTGGTTACTCCTAACCACCCGTCCCTGCCAGTTCTTGAACACCATGAGCCCCAAGGACCAAGTGTGCTGGAGGGAGAAGTGAAGAACAGGACTCTACCCCTCTGCTGCCTACCTGTCTCATGTGCCGAAGGGACTTAAAGACGGACAGCTTCCGGGGCTGCCAGCTCTCACAGTCTGAGAGCGAGGAGGAAGCTGTGGGGCATTTGGTCAGCTCCCGCCTCTGCGCACCCTCTGGCAAGACAGAGGCTTTTTCCTCTTCAGCCTCAGAGTTGTCCCAGCTTTCTGATTCCTCTTCTAAATCTGCAAGACGGACAACAAAGACAGCTATGAAGCCTGCTGCCCCCTGGACTCCTCCACTTCCTGGCTGCGATGGTCTCCTTGTGTGACCACTTCAGCCCAACACACCTCATGGTTAAGCTATTAGAGACCGTGGGTTTCTGGTTTGGGCCAGCCATCTCTACTACTCCTTACTGTTGTTGTTAATCCTCACCCGAGGATATTTTTCCCATTGATTTTTAGAGAGTAGAAAGGGGGGTGGGGGGGAAGAGAGACACATCGATTGATCGATTGGTTGCCTCCCCCACACACCCCAACCAGGGCTGGGGATGGAAGCTGCAACCCAGGTACATGCTCTTGATGGGTAATCAAACCTATGACCATCCAGTGCACAGGCCGAAGCTCTACCCACTGAGCACACCGGCAGGGCTATACTACTCTTAACCTAGAAGCCTTGTGGTGGGCTGGGAGGGCCCGGGGCCTCACTGCGTTGTCAGGCACCTGCAGGACTGCGAGCTGTTCCCACAGGGGAAAGGTCACGCAAATGGCACGGAGGACAGAGCCTGGCTGCCGAGCTCCTCCACAGCCAGGCACTATTCCAGGGCTTCCTCACCTTCTTCACCCTTTCACCCTCAATACCAGGGGTCCTCAAACTTTTTAAACGGGGCCAGTTCACTGTCCCTCAGACCGTTGGAGGGCCGGACTATAGTTTAAAAAAAACGATGAACAAATTCCTATGCACACTGCACATATCTTATTTTGAAATAAAAAAACAAAACGGCAAAAGCACCCGCATGTGGCCCGCGGGCTGTAGTCTGAGGACGCCTGCTCAATACCATCCTCCTCATTTTAAAGATAAAGAAATGTCTGTTATTTCAATTAGTCTTCATACAATCTTCACCTGGTGAGACCCGTGGGGAGAGCTGTGCCCAGCACACGGAACAGAGCAGAAAGCAGGCCCTGCAGATGGGTCAGCCACCCCCAGAGCCTGTGCTCTGAGCCTCCTATGACCAGGACACCGACCAACATGTGACAGGAAGCCCTGGTCTGTCCGGATGCACGGGGCTCTCTGTGCAAGTACCTCTCACCCTCTTCACTAGCCTTGAAACTCAGAATCACTACAATAACGGACTAGTCTAGGGCCAACCTGTCCATGATTGCAAAGTTTTCTCTCTTCTGAGCATCCTCTGCTCTCACTGGAACTCTATTTTCTCTTCCCCACTCAGGAGAGGGTTTGAGTGCAAGTGTGTGGAAGTCACCTGACTACAGGAGGGGCCTTGAGACAGCTCCACTGTTTTAAGGTCAATTATTTGCCACCGCAGCACACCAGCAGGGTTAGTAACAAGCTATACACACACGCACCACGGTCAGATCTACCAACCACACCGCTGAGACTAGACCTCAAGCACCAAGTGACTGCCCTCTGGAGTAAAGCACAGCGGGCGAGACCAGGGGTTCCCGGGCTGCTGTCCTCGGCACCAGCCCCTGGGGAGCTCCTCAGCGCACGGGCCCTGCGCCCAGACACCAAGAGCTGACCCCACCCCTGAGAGGGCGGCCCAGAGACAGTGAAGTGTGGGAACCGCCGCCTTTGATGGAGCCCTGGGTCTGGCGGCAGCACAGCACTCTATTGACGAGCACAGAGGAAGAGAGTCTGGAAAGGCCAAGCACTTGGTTAACGATAAAACAGGGACAAGAAAGCTTCCCATCAGCCAATCCTTACAGACAGACGACCCGACAGTGGGTTTTCCCGGCGGCCTGGGACACAGCCTCTCCTGGACTGTCCAGGAAAATGAGACAGGAAATGAAAACAGGAGCGCCTGGGTTAAAGGGCAAGCTCCTCTGCAGAGGCTCCTCATGGGCTCATCCCCAGGGTGCCCTGGTCAGCTCTCTGCTGGCCTGGAGGAGGCCGCTGGCTGGGATGGCCCCAGAGGCCACGTGGGCAGAGGGTGCCCCTGCTTACCCGCGAGCTTCTCCATCTGGACCAAGGTGTCCTCGGTGGGCGCGCCCTCCAGGAGCTTCTCCGTCAGCCGGCTGCCGCACGCCTTCAGGAGCCTGAGAACAGAGCCGGCATGTCTCTCGCCAAGAGAAAGCTGAACCCGAAGACCCTCAAGCCTCTTCTCTGACTCCCAGTTTACAGAAAACAGCGTAAAAGAACGTGTGAGCGATACCACAATGTGATCAGCCAAATCCCATACCAGTGGCCCAGCTCTCCCAACGAAAGGCACAGGAAAGCAGGGTAGGAGACACTATTCCAGACAAGGGATTTACAACAAGCCACACACTGCGTGTGGCCTGATTCAAAAGTCACTTCTGAGGCAAAACAGGAAAAGTGAACGTGGACTAGGCTGGATGGTACTAAGAGATTAGTCCATTTTGTTGGATATGATCATGGTTTTACGGTTGAAATGATACAATTGACATTTGCTGTAAAACTCTAGAAGAAAGTGAGGGGCACATGAAAAAGCAGGAAGATGCTGATGGCTGCCAAAGCGGACGACAGGATGCCTGGTGCACTGTACTGTTTATTCCACTGTGAGCGGTTTAGAAATTTCCTAGATAGAAGTGATCTTTAAGGCCAGGAGGGATGTATGTGGGATGGTGGGGTTCGCAGGTCCTGGGAGCTGCACTTGAGGGTCCCCCTCTGAGCTCCTCGCCCACCAGGACCTTAGAGGATGAACCCTAGACTTCACACTGACAGCACAGGAATGAGAATCTGGGGGGGTCTTCGGAGGATCGTGCAATGGAGGGACAGAAACAATTGAAGGCCAGAGGACAAACAGGGTCATTTCAAATACATCCACCAACCCATTGGCTCCTCCCTTCCCAAGAGGAAGTCGGACCCTCTCCTCCGGACGAGGCTAGCCCCAGCGACACAGCACAGTCCTAACAAACAGCGGGACACAGCCGGGTGGGGCTGCGGCCGGGTCAGGACCTTGCGTATCCCACCCCTTCTCTCCTAGATCACACACTCTGAGGGAAGTCAGCTCGTCTGTCCGCACAGCAAGGGGCTGAGGCCTCCTGCCCACAGCCAGCACCAACGTGCCAGCCCCGTGAGGAAGCCAAGCCAGATGACGAAAACCTCCTTAGAACCTGAGCCAGAACTGGCTAGCTGAGCCTCTCTCCAACTCCTGGCCCACAGAAGGTGTGGGAGAAAAATGCTCATTGTTGTTTACAAAGAAGGAAGAAGATCCCTTGTCTTGGAATATCTTTTTTTTTTAAACGTATTTCTATTGATTTCAGAGAGAAAGAAAAAGGGAGAGATAGAAGCATCAATGATAAGAGAGAATTACTACTGATGAGCTGCCTCCCGCACACCCCGATCCCCGTGTGCCCTGACTGGGAATTGAACCGAGACCTCCTGGTTCATAGGTAGACGCTCAACCACTGAGCCACGGCAGCCGGGCCTAGATTTTTTTTAGAGGACGTTTATTAAGGCTGGGGACAGCGAAACAAAGAAGGGCCGAGGATAGAAGCAACAGGAGAGGGATGCGCTGGGGAAATGAGCCTCAGCTGGGCTGCTTCGGCTCAGTAAGAAGTCCGAGAAAAGGGGGCCTAAGGACAGGGCAGGGGTTAGCCTGAAACGAGCTGGGAGCAGCCGCTGCACACAAGTCCCTGGCTGCAAGCCTCCTGGGGGCCCTAAGAGTTTAGGGGGGCCCGCCTGTAGGGAAGAAGAGGGCGAGGGAAAGGCACAGCATGCTCCTGGGAGGGAGCGTGCACGCTGGGACTAGCATTTAGCAACATCGCTGGGAGGGGAGCTCTACAGGGCGCGTCCTGCACCCCTCAGGGAGAACGGGGTCCAGGTCAGTGCTCACTACACTGCACACCACGGCGGCCCAGCTCTGCTCTTCCCCAAGTCCTCCCTGCTCTCTCTGGAGATGCTGAAAGGCCTGCGGCCTCCTTACCACGCGAAGGAGGTGTGCAGGCACGCCCACAGGTTGTCATCGCTGGTCAAGGAGGTGAGCGACCGGGCGGCGTTGCCGTTCCTCTGGTGCAGGAATGGGGTGAAGGCTGTGTTCATCCTCTGGGCGCGCTGTGGGCACCCAAACTGCTCTGCCTCAAAAACCTGCAACGCAGAGGAGGGCAGCCCTGCACCCGAGCACAGCAGCCAAGCGGCCGTGGGCTCCCAGCCAGCATCCTGGTGCTGCCCAGAAGCCTGTCCCCAGCCCACGCGGAGCACAGAGCACCAGTCTCGTGATTCCGACAGACGGCTGGGCAGGGGAACTGGGAGCATCCCCCGCCTCTCCTACGACAGCCTTCTGGGGCGCTGGAGAGACATTGAGGCGGCAGGCGTGCTCATGGCCACGACTGTCATGCTCCAAATCTATCCAGTCCTCCCCCTCCAGGCACATGGAGGGCTCACCATGCAGAGCATATGGGGGACATGTGACCAGCACCCTCACTTCCCTCAAGCAGGCAAACGAGCAACACTGTGTATGGCTGTCGGGACCCTACAACGAGCAGATCCCCCCCAGTCCCTGCAATAGACCAGCAACCTAAGCCAGAGAAAAACTGTTGCCAGGCATCACCTGGCCTGCCCTGAGGTGCAATGCCAGCTGGGGGTGGCGGGTCTGCAGTCTGGTTAGTGACCAGGCCTTTGCAACGGAGGTCAGAGGATGAGGACATCAGGTGAAGCCAGGTCTGACGGCAGTCAAGAAGCCAGAGCTGAACCAGACCAGGACAGATCAGAGACCAGAAAAGCAACCAGTCTGATTGGCCGACTGCCGGGCCTCCAGCCACAACTCTGACCGAGGCCAGGAAACGACAATTTACTAGCAGACAGAGCAGCAACTAGGACCACCCGCACACGCCCTGCTGCCCACTCCCTCCATCTGGTCACCTTGAGCGCCTTGCCCTGGAGTTCATCGATGATCCCGCGGATCTTCCCGAGCAGGAAGGGCCAGGAGTTGATGAGGTAGATGCGGTCCATCATGATGGTGATGATGCTGTACCAGCGCTGGAAGCCCCGGGCCAGGCTGTCTTTGATGAAGAAGGTGTGGCTGAACACAAACCCGTGCTGCTCGTCCCCAAAGAAGATAGGGCCTTCACGGCCGGGGCAGACCTGCGCCAAAGCAGACAGTCCTCGCCTTGCTTCCTGGACAGAGTCAGCCTCCTGCTCAGATTCCCTTCTGGCATCAGCCACCGTTAATTATGGAGAGGGAAAGAGGAGGGGGTGGGAGGAAAACCGCTCCCATCTCCTACAGGGATCCAACTGTCTGTTATCCTGGAGTGCAAGGGCCACCCAAGTAGGCTTATTTCTTTTTTCTACCTTGAGCCATAAGTAACTCCTACACAAATAAATCTCCCCCAGACTCCTATCTGCCAACGTCACTCTGAGACACACTGGAGAGCGGCAGGTGAGACAGCCACTGCGGAGCCCACGTGAGAAAATGTGCTGCATTTGTAGGACAGGACTCGGGTCCCATGCCACAGCCACGCTCCCTGTACACAAACCCCATCGGGCATGATTGCCTGCCAGCTAGCAGGTTAGGAGCAGAATAGCCAGAGGCAGGAAAGAGCCGAAGGTGGGCACACGGAACAGAAGTGAGCTCTGAGTGGGGGCTCTGGTCTGACCAAGTGGACATGGTGACGGAAGTCTCAGTTACTGAATTATGAATTCTTCCGGACAGATAAAAAAACATAAAAGCTAAGACTGAAACTCAACAGCAGCAGCCACATAGTTTAGAAACAATGGACTCCCTCTTCAGGAGGATCTGAGAGCACATGATGATTGAGGGGGAAAAAGATGATGTCTGATATGGTAAACTACATATCCTAGAAATATTCCATACCTTAGAAATGTGTCCATTAAGAATGAACAAATAACAAAAGTTTGGTGCTTAAAATGATAAGCTAGCAACCACTTAGAAGCCATGAGCCCAGCACTGCGTGTTTTGGGTTCTGGAGAAGGGGCCCCCGTGGCCCCACCCCGCTCAGGGTCTGCCCGTGGCTTCTCTACAGGACTGACTTCTGTCTTCCTTTCCATAGCCCTCTGGGCCTGTTCAGGGAATCCTGGGGTACGAGATCTCCAAGGACAGCCGCCCCCTCCCACACCGCAGTGCCCACCTCACAGCTCAGGCTCCGCACGCAGGCCTGGCGGACAATGCTGAAGAGCTGGGGGTGGCTGGGGTGCTGATGGCTGACATATTTAATCGAAGTCTCTTTATCATGGCTCAGGTACCCGGGATGCCCCACAGCAAGAGACCGGCAGCCCTGCCCACAAGAAGGAAAAGAAAACCAGTCAGTCGGGAAGCAGGTGCCATGTTTTCTTGCCCTGAGCAGAGCTGAAGCAGGGACTCCATACAGTCGTAACTGCATGCTAGTTATACTTCCCTGGGGATTCTGCTGTTTCCTGACGAGAACCAGGAGGCAAAGACCACAAAGGTCTCACAGGGTGTGAGCGCAGATCCAGTCTACTGAGACTCATGCAGCAGGTGTTCAGAAAGCTCTATAGCCCTGGCCGGTGTTCTCAGTGGTTAGAGCGTCGGCCCACACACCAGTCACCGGTTTGATTCCTGGTCAAAGGCATGTGCCTGGGTTTCAGGTTCAATCCGTAGCCCCTGTCAGGGCACGTGGGAAAGGCAACCAATCCATGTGTCTCTCTCACTTCGAAGTTTCTCTCCCCGTCCCTTCCACTTTCTCTAAAAATCAATGGGGAAAATGTCCTGGGTGAGGATTAACACAACAAAAAGCTCTGCACACATTACCTCTTTAATCCAAAGGACAGCCTTATGAGAAAACTAGTGCGACTCCCATCGCACAGAAGGGACACCTGAGGCTCACAGCTGCAAGGGCTCACAGTGCGCTGTGCTGGCATCTGTCCTTGGTGTTGACACAGCCACTTAGCAGGAGTCTCAGGAAGAGGCCACAGGTATTAGCATCAGTGTGAGCAAGAATCCAACACTGCCTCTGAGGTCAGGGCCCAACCCAGGTCCCTCACGTGAAGTGACCTGGTGAGGGAACTTAAAGCAGCACCCAGGAGCCCCAGGAGCCCGCGAGGAGGAAGCGCCCGAGAACACCAGCCGGAGGGCATCGGAGCCTGGATGGGCCAATGTGGACACGAGTGTGAACACGAGCGTGTGGTGGGGAGGCTGAAAGGCAAATGGGATGGTGGTGGCGACAGCCTGCTGGCACAGGGCGGGTTGAAAGGCGGAAGCTAGGGTGAAGGGAAGAGCTAAAGGGACATAAAAGAAGCAAACTCCCTCCATGGAGAATGGTCTGCACACACCACTGGAAGACCCCACTTCCTGGGAGGCCCACCCACTGCACCACAGGCCCTGCTGTCCCCGGGAGGCCCCCAGCATAAGCACGAGTCCTGGAGGGAGAGAAATGGCCCAGCCCCCGAGACACTCGCCTCGCACATGTCCGACTTCTTGGGTCCCGGGCTGCTGGACTCTGTGCTGGCCCCTTCGGCTGGGCTGTGCGTGCAGATCCCGCTGCTCATCTGGATGCCGCCCTCCTCCTCCTCGGCCTGCTCCCCCTGGCCAGGGCTGTCCCCAGCCCCCTTTGGAAGAGGGGCGTGCAGAACCTCCGTGCAAAAGAGAGTGCGGGGGCCATGGAGCTCACAGAAGTGGCAGAGGGCGACGATGGCGTTCATGGTGCCCTGGAGACAGCACAGGCCTGTGTTGGGAGGAGGGAAGGCCATCAGCTGCCTGTGTGCTCACACCACAGAGCCGTCAGCAATGCTGGAGCCTGGGACTGGGCAGGTATCGCCAGGGGCTTTCCATCCGGCAGAGGTGGCCACCCAGCAGGCAGCACCAGCTGAGCACCTACCCTGTGCCAGCACTGCCCTTGGTGCAGGGAGAACAAGGAAGAGTTACACGAGGAGTTACAGCCAACAAGAGGGAAAAGATACTTCCGTGATCACATAGACGGCCCTTCAGTCAGAGTGCTGAGCGGGCTTCGAGGCCACAGCACAGAGGGCAATGCCGAGGGAGCTCAGCCTTGGGGGGGTTGGGGGGGGACGTGAACAGCTGCCTTCTCTGCATGACACACTAGGAGTGCCTGCACAGGGGTCCTGGCTGAGCCGCACCAGAGAGGGACATGGTCTCATACAAGGGCTCCTCAGCAAGCCCTGAAGGAACAGAGGGCAGGGAGCCAGGAGCTGAGGCGGGCATGGCTGGGGGCTGAGTGTTGGCAGAGCTGAGGGAACAAGGGCAGAAAACCAGGACGAAGAAGATGTTAGGGACCTTTCAGGCCATGGCAAGACCCTGAACTTCTCTGGCAGAGATCCGAGAGCCTTTGCTGGGTTCTGCTGAGAAACATGATAAACATGAACCTTGAGTCATGCCTGTGAAGCCGATGGTGATGGCAGAGGGAGCACGGGCTAGAGCTGAGCAGGGGGTCAGTCCGGTGGGGCCAGGGCACCTCGATGGGGCCCAGGCCTCTCCCAGAGCCTCGATGTGAAAGGGAGGGAGAGCTGGACAGGGTGACAGATAATGGCAGGCAGTGGGGTGAACTCCAGTATCACCCTGGAGACCAAGTGAGCACCATGGGAATCGTGAGAGGAGCAGAGGCCGGGCGGGAGGCCGCGGAGGGTGGGCCCAGCGCACAGCGGAGGGCTGGGCTTGGGCAGCTTGTCCATCTGAAGGGAGGCAGAGCAGGGGTGTGAATGGAGACAGTGTCTGCTAGTTGGGAAGAATCAGGCAAGGCTGTAAAGTAGGAGCGTGTCCACTGGGTGGCAGGCAGAGGAGGTTTGGAGAAGAGAATACAGGCACGAAGGCACGGAGGAGAGACAGTGATGTCGGCTTACAGCACGTGTGTGACGTGTGTGTGTGTGGGGGGGGGCGGTGCTGAAAGCCAGTCCCTCACATCAAAGACAGCAGCTGTGAGCCGGCACTTAGAGTAAAAACACTGAAAAGCCACGTGCCCTGGTCTCACGCACCAGCCACATTTCAGGTGTTCCCGAGCGGCTGCACTCACAGCCATCGTTCTAAAAGGACAGTGCAGATCACGGAGGGTGCACCCTGGGGGGCAGCGTTCTACTAGGAAGCCTGGCTCAGAACCATCGAGGAAACATTTAGGTTCCTGAATAAACGCTCTTCTCCCACCCCCACTACAAGCCAAAGAAGGTGGGCACCCTCTGGCCTCACGCCCATGTAGGCAAGGGCACATCCACAGCCTGGCCCTGAGGGCCTGCCTGGGACACGAACCTACAGGGAAGCAAAGCCTCAGAGTGGGAACAGTCCCCTGGGAGGGTGCACCCTGGGGGGCAGCGTTCTCAACAAACTGCCTGAGGTTGCCCCTGCTGTGCCCTCTGAGCAGCCCCCTGCCGTGGCTCTGCTCTGGTGATCAACCCTCAGCTGCCACGACATCCACAGTCCTCGTCCCAGAGGCAGGGGCTGGGGCTCAGTGGGAGGGGGCAGCAGAGCCCAACACAGAACAGACACTGGAAGAGAAAGTCAGCTGGTCCGACAGCAAATCAGGCCTGGGCTCAGACACACGGACACAGGGCGGCTGGCAGGTGTGGAGAGCCAGGGCCCGGTGTTCCCGGGGAGTGGGCAGTGGAGAGGAGACGGAGTTTAAGAGATAGGAGGGCGTTCAGTGGGGAGCCTTGAGTTACGAGCCTGGACTATAGTATGAGAGCAGCTGAAGAAAAAGGTCCCCAGCACTCCTCACAGCCTCTGGCTGACTCCCTCCTCGCCATTCAGTCTCTCCGTGCGTGTCCCCTGCCAGGAACAGCACCCCTAATCCGCCACCCAGAAAAGCCGCCACTTCTCACCTCCCCCCCACCGCTCTCTCCCTGCCCTGTGTGAGCATTCCCTATGTGGAGGGGCCTTGTCGTGTCTACAACAGTTCCTGACACATGGCAGGCGCTACATTAATAGTTTTGGAAAAGTGACTTAGAAGCTGCCCCCAGTGAGATGACCGTTGTTGCCACAGAATGTGGAGGCTCATTGAGGGTGTCCACAAACAGGGAAGGTTCAAACACACCATCATGGGGAACACCAAGAGCCTCGTGTCATGGGAACCAAATAAACTGAATTTCAATAAAGGGTACACATGACTTACTACAGTGAAGTCAAAGAAACAATGGCTTAAAAATTCATGTGGGACACCATTAAATTTACAACATCCGCATCATAAGGATGCCAGAAGGGGAAGAAAGCAAGCCAGAGATAGAGAACGTGTTTTAAAAAATGACAGAAAACTGCCGAAACCGGTTTGGCTCAGTGGATAGAGCGTCGGCCTGCAGACTGAAAGGTCCCAGGTTCGATTCCGGTCAAGGCCATGTACCTTGGTTGCGGGCACATCCCCAGTAGGGGTTGTGCAAGAGGCAGCTGATCGATGTTTCTCTATCATCGATGTTTCTAACTCTCTATCCCTCTCTCTTCCTCTCTGTGAAAAATCAATAAAATATATTTAAAAAAAAAAAAATGACAGAAAACTTCCTGAGCCCAGTGAAGAAAAAAGTCACACAAATCCAGAGGGCACATACAAGATTAAACCCAAAGAGATCCACACCAAAACACATCACAAAGTGGCAAAAAAAAAAAAAAAAAAAAAAAAAAAGCCAAAATTAAACACAAAGAGACAATCTTGAAGGCAGCAAGAGAGAAAGTCAGTTACCTACAAATAAGTTCCTATTTGATCCAGCTGATTTCTCAACAGAAACACTTTAGGCCAAAAGGATTGGCATGAAGTATTCAAAGTGATGAAAAGCAAGGACCTAAATCCAAGATTGCTCTATCCAGCAAGGCTATCATTTAAAATAGAATGTGAAATAAAGAGCTTCCCAGACAAAAGAAGATTAAAGGAGTTCATTACCACCAAACTAGCATTTCAAAAAATGCTAAAGGAACTACTTTACGAAGAAATTGAGAAACATAGGCATTGGAAAAATAGCAATAAATAAGTATCTATCAATAATAACCTTGTATGTAAATGGAATAAATGCTCCAATCAAAAGACACAGGGTAGCCGAATGGATAAGAAACACGACCCATATATATGCTGTCTACAAGAGATGCACCACAGAGCAAAAGATACGCACAGGCTAAAAGTGAAGGGATGGGAAAAAAATGTCCCACGCAAATAGAAACAAAGAAAAGCTAGGGTAGCAATACTTATATCTGACAAAACAGACTTCAAAAACAAAGGCCATAAAAGAAACAAAGAATGTCAGACATCTCTCATAGCAATATTTTTGCAGATATGTCTCCGAGGGCAAGGGAAACTCAGGAAAAGATAAACAAATGGAACTACATCAAATTAAAAAGCTTGTGCACAGTGAAAGAAGACATCAGCAAAATGAAAAGAGAACCCACTGTGTGGGAGAACATATTTGGCAATGATACATCTGATAAGGGGTTAATTTTCAAAATATATAAAGAACTTACACAACTCAACACTAGGAAGACAGACAATCCAATAATAAATGGGAAAAAGCCCTGGTCAGTTTGGCTCAGTGGTTAGAGCACTGGCCTGCAGAGAAGGGTTGAGGGTTCAATTCCTGATCAAGGGCATGTACCTAGGTTACAGGTTCCCCAGCCCCAGTAAGGGTGCACATGGGAGGCAGCCAATCAATGTGCCTCTCATGATGATGTTTTTCTCTCCCTCCTCCTCCCTTCCACTCTCTAGAAATCAATGGAAAAGTATCCTCGGGTGAGGATTTAAAAAGGAAAATTGGGCAAAGGACCTAAATAGACATATCTCTAAAGAGGACATGCAGATAGCCAATAGACATAAAAAAATGCTCAACATCACTAATCATCAGAGATGCAAATTATAATTATAAAGAGGTGTCCAGCTGGGGTGGCTCAGTGATTGAGCGTTGACCTATGAATCAGGAGGTCATGGTTCAATTCACAGTCAGGGCACATGCCCAGTTTTCGGGCTCGGTCCCTAGTGTGGGGCGTGCAGGGGAAAGCCAATCAATGATTCTCTCTCATCATTGATGTTTCAATCTCTCTCCTCCTCCCTTCCTCTCTGAAATCAATAGAAATATATATATATATATAATTATATTATTTTTTTTTTTAAACTACAAAGAGGTATCACCTCACAACTGTCATAATGGATACTATCAATAAATCAACAAACAAGTGTTGGTGAGGATGTGGAGAAAAGGGAACCCTAGTGCACTGCTGGTGGGAATGCAGACTGGTGCAGCCACTGTGGAAAACAGTATGGAATTTCCTCAAAAAATTTAAAATGGAACTGCCTTTTGACCCAGGGATCCCACTTCTGGGAATATATCCTAAGAATCCCAAAACACCAATTAGAAAGAATGTACACACCCCTATGTTCATAGCAGCATTATATACAACTAGAAGCCTGATGCATGAAGATTCGTGCTAGAATGGGCTTTCCTTTCCCTGGCTGCCGGCCCCGCCTTTTCCACTCCGGCCCAGCCCCTTTCCGCTCAGGCTCCGGAGCCACCTCTCTCCGCTCCGGCCCCGCCTTCCCACGCTGCCCAGAGGCCCTGAGAGACCAGAGGTGGGGCAGAACGCGACGACCCAAGCATCCCACCACCGTCACTCGGCGCCTGTGTATGCAAATTAACTGCCATCTTTGTTGGGTTAATTTGCATATCACTCCTGATTGGCTGGTGGCATAGCAGAGGTACGGTCAATTTACATGTTTATTATTAGGTAAGACTAGAGGCCCGGTGCACAGATTTGTGTACCGGTACAGTCCTTCGGCATGGCCTGCATGGATCGGGCTGAAGTGGGCATCCAACATCCCCTGAGGGATATAGTAGTGCATGAAGCGACAGGCGGCCCAGGGGGAACCCGGGCGGGCGCTGCACCACTACCGCTCATCCCGACCCTGCTGCGCCTGCCGCCGCTCAGTAGGCTTGCTACCACTCTACTGCACACCCATGACCGAGAAGCGATTGCGGGCTCACACCCAGTCAGTCCCAATGCCAGTCACAATCTCAGTTCCAGTCTGGATGGGGGAGGGGCATGCAGGGGAAGTGTCTGTGGGAGAGGCTCATGCTGCCATAGCTGCGCTCGCCAGCCATGAGCCCCACATCTGACCTGTAGGTCAGCTAAGTGGTGCTCCCGCTGTGGGAGCACACTGACCACCAGGGGGCAGCTCCTGCATTGAGCATCTGCCCCGATGGTCAGTGCACATTATAGTGACGGGTCAACTGGTCACTTAGGCCTTTATATATATACTAGAGGCCAGGTGCACGAAATTTGTGCACAGAGGGGGGTTGTCCCTCAGCCCAGCCTGTACCCTCTCCAATCTAGGACCCCTCGAGGGATGTCCGACTGCCTGTTTAGGCCCGATCCCACTGGGCAGTCGGACATCCCTCTCACAATCCAGAACTGCTGGCTCCCAACTGCTTGCCTGCCTGCCTGCCTGATTGCCCCTAACCGCTTCTGCCTGTCAGCCTGATCACCCCCTAACCACTCCACTGCCAGCCTGTTTGCCCCCAACTTCCCTCCTCTGCCGGCCTGGTCACTCCTAACTGCCCTCTCCTGCAGGCTTGATCACCTCCAACTGCCCTCCCTTGCAGGCCTGGTCTCTCTCAACAGCCCTCCCTTGCAGTTCTGGTGCCTCCCAACTACCCTCTCGTGCTGGCCATCTTGTGTCCACATGGGGGCAGGATCTTTGACCACATGAGGGCAGCTATATTGTATGTTGCAGTGATGATCAATCTGTATATTACTCTTTTATTAGATAGGATAGAGGCCTGGTACAGGGGTGGGGGCCAGCTGGTTTGCCCTGAAGGGTGTCCCTGATCAGGGTGGGGTTCCCTTGGGGCATGGGGCGGCCTGAGCGAGGGGCCTGTGGTGGTTTGCAGGCCGGCCACATCCCCTGGCAACCCAAGCGGAAGCCCTGGTATCTGGAATTTATTTTCCTTCTACAATTGAAACTTTGTAGCCTGGAGCGGAGCCAAGCCTGGGGCTCCCTCCGCGGCCAGCAGCCATTTCTGTTGGGGTTATAATTGAAACTTCGTAGCCTTAAGCGGGTGGGCCCGGCCAGGGTGTGCGGAAAGCTTTGCTTCCCCTGTTGCCGGCGGCAACCCTGGCCTGCTCTCTCAAGCTCCATTCTGCTGCCATTTCTGTTTGAATTTGTTTACCTTCTATAATTGAAACTTTGTAGCTTGAGTGGAGGCTTAGGCCTGGCAAGGGCAGGCGGAAAGCTTGGCTTCCTGTTACCTAGGAAACCTTGCTCTCTGTGGCTGTAGCCATCTTGGTCTGGGTTAATTTGCATAGTCACTCTGATTGGATGGTGGGCGTGGCTTGTGGGTGTGTCAGAGGTATGGTCAATTTGCATATTTGTCTATTATTAGGTAGGACTAGAGGCCCATTGCACAAAGATTCGTGCAATAGGCCTTCCTTCCCCTGGCTGCCGGCACCTGTTTTCCTCCAGCACCGGGGACCCAGGCCTTCGCTATGGCTGCCGCCTTCCGTCTTTGCTCCATCCAGAGTTTCACTCCGGCAGGAGCCTTCAGTCTTCTCTGCTCCAGCTGGAGCGCAGCTCCTGTAGCTCCCTCCGCCCTCCCCAGCTGATCCCGAGTGTCTGCATATGCAAATTAACCCATCTTTGTTGGGTTAACTTGCATACTCACTCCTGATTGGCTTGTGAGTGTTGCAGAGGTATGGTTAATTTGCATATTTCTCTTTTATTATTGTAGATAGATCGCTGGAAACAGCCCACGTGCTCATCAGCAGATGAGTGAATAAAAAAGCTGTAGTACATTTACACAATGGAATACTACTTGGCTGTGAAAAAGCAGTCTCACTGTGTGTAACAACATGGAGGGACCTGGAGAGTATTATGCTAGATGAAATAAGTCAGTCAGAGAAAGGCAAATACTATCTGATCTCACTAATAAGTGGAATCTAATGAACAAAATAAACTGAGGAACAAAATGGAAGCAGAAGCTGGTTACAGGGAACAGACTGGATGGTGCCCAGGGGTGGGGGAGTGACTGGCTAAAGAATACATATACATACCCTATGGCCACAGGGAGGGGGGGGTATGGAAGTGGGCAAAGCGGGGGAGGGGGAACTCCTGTAATAATATCAACATTAAAAAATGTTTTGATTTTTTAAAAAATCCAATGTGAAGAGGGGGTGAGGCAACCACTGATGAAATAAGAACCTTGGAGGAATAAGTGTCGGGACCCAAACTAAAGGAGGGGTGTGAGCCCTGGAAAGGCCACATCTTCCTGGGACGGCACATACTCAGCGGACTCACAGGCCCTGTCCGGCCTGGACTAGGGCACTCAAGGTCATTTCCAAAGGAATCAGGTAGGACGGTGGCAGTCATACCTCAGAGAAGACCGATGTTTTGTAGGTAAAGAAAAAACTCAGAGCTAATTCTAAGAGCAAGAGGCTTAGTGGCATGAAAAAAGTTCACGCCGGTTACAGCCAACCTCAATCAGAACACAAAGGAGGGCCTGGGGATTCCGGCTGCAGTTCGTTTCTGCAGCAGCATTTCCCCAAGGCCCTCTTCAAACATCAACATGTGGAACCGCACCTCTCCGTGACACACAAAACGCTCGCACGTCTGCACCCTCCCCACTGCCGGTCAGAGGGCCCAGCCACCGGGGGCCCAGGGGCTCCCTGAGGAACACTCCCCTGGAGACGCCCAGCCCCTGTGGGCCGGGCCCCCCGTCTCTCCAGGCGCCACCCCCAGCCGCCCTCACCTGACCCGGGCCGCCTCTGGGCACCCCCAGGACAGAGCTGTGGAAGGTCAGTCCTCCCTCCCCGCCCACGTGGCGGCCCTGAGCCTGGGCCCGCGCCCCCGGTCTCCCCACACGACAGGAGGACGGGAGCGCGGAGCACGGACCCCGCGCGGCGTCCCGCCGCCTCAGCCCCGCCCCCCGGGAGCCTCCCGGGCCCGCGCAGGGTGCGCGCCGCGGAGCCCGGAGCCCGGAGCCCGCCAGGCCGCTCGGTGGCTGTTCCCTCGGGTGCCGCCCGGACCTGCGGGCAGCGGTGCCACGGCGTCCCTCCTGCCCCCGGCGCCGGCCCTTCCGGAAGCGACTCCTGTCCTCGGCCCCGGCCGCTGCTGACCGGCGACGGCCGCAGCCGCAGGGACAGCCGGGCTCGGCCTCCGCAGGAGGGGCGCCCGCCGGCCCGCCCACGGGCGCAGTGGCGGGCGGGGCCTCATGCCCACCTGGGGCCGCGGGGGAGGCAGTCACCGCTCCCGACCCCAGCCGGGCGGGCGGCCTCGCCCCTCAGAGCAGCGGCTTCACCCTCGTCCGTCTCCGGCCATAAACCACTAAACACCACAAACGACCGCCTTTGCCAACGCGACAAAACGGAAAGGAACCATTTGCCTCGCTCACTCCCCGAGGCTGCGCGCTCCCGGGCCTGCGGGTCACAGACCGCACCCCGCCTCCGCCCCCAACCACGAACCCGCCCCGCCCCACGCACCTGCGGTCCGCACGGCCGCTCCCGCCCGTCCCGCACCGGCGCACTTCACGCCTCCGCCGAGGGCCCCACCCGCGCTGGGTCGCGGCGCGCCGGACTCAGACGGCGGGGCGCACCGCCCGGGCCGCACTCAGACGCTGAGCACCTGACAGCTCGCCTTCTTCCACGGCCCGCCCAGCGCCCTCCTCGCGGGCCCAGTTCCCTCAGCCACCGCTGCGCCCGCGCCCACTCACCGGACCAGACCTCCCCCGCGGAGCCGCCTCGGGCGCCTGACTCGGCCGGGGCCGCACCACCAGCCCAGGCCGGGGAGGGGCGCACGGGCCGCACCACCCGCCCAGGCCGCGGAGGGGCGCACGGGCCGCACCACCCGCCCAGGACGCGGAGGGGCGCACGGGCCGCACCACCCGCCCAGGCCGCGGAGGGGCGCACGGGCCGCACCACCCGTCCAGGACGCGGAGGGGCGCGAGTCTGGTAACTCCGAATCTGGCCGGGAACCTGAAGCCCCTGCCCGACACCTTGCTCTGTGGCCCCCTGTTCCTAGCCCCCCACCAAGAAGTACGAAATGGTTCAATCCGTACCGGTGGGACTAGTGGAGGCAACCACTCCAAGAGGGAATATACTTAATTCCTTTAAGAGACCAACACATTTTTAAAAGAGCTTTGGTGGAAGACATAGCTGTCCTAGGGCTCCCGGTCCACGTCGAAGACGGAAGGAAACAGAACATCGCAATGATATGAAGACACTAATTTCTCGGGACGCTGGGTTTTAAACCCCTGGTTTCTTTACGTGGCCGGTGAGCCCGTCCTGTGGGGGGAGGGGCGGGGGGGCCCGCGGGGTGGCCCGTGCGCGGCGCCCTGCGTGTTGGGGAGCCCCGCAGCCCTCGGTGGGAGTGGGTGCGTTTCTTCGGTCGCCGAGGCCACGTTCTCCGTGGTTTCCGTGTGCTCAGGAGCGGGCCCAGGAGAGGGAAGGGCGGCTCCCTGGCCTCCTGCGGTGACCGAGGAGGATGGGGTGAGGAGGCCAGGACGCTCTTACAGGTTCCATCACTCCCACCCCCCCAACGCCTCTTGATGTTGGACAGCACAGACTTCATACATGTGGGCAAAAGCAGGTCGATAATAACAACTAATGTGATAATTGCGGGGGGGGGGGGGCATCCCTCAGCCCGGCCTGCGCCCTCCTGCAGTCCAGGAGCCCTCGGGGGATGTCCGCCTGCCGGCTTAGGCCCTCCGGATCGATTGCTGCCAGCACAGCAAACAGCCTTGGGGAGTGAGGGAGTGAGTGAGCTGGGAGGGGCCTAAGCCGGCAGGCGGACACCCCCAAGGGGCCCTTAGCGCTCTAGAGGCTCCTGCCACCACTGCTGCGCTGTGAGCCCGGCTTGCGGCTGAGCTGCCCTCCCCCTGTGGGAGCGCACGACCACCAGGGGGGCAGCTTTTGCATTGAGCATCTGCCCCCTGGTGGTCAGTGTGCATCACAGTGGCTGGTCATTCTGCCTTTCAGTCGATTTGCATAGTCATCTTTTATTATATAGGATATTATATAAGGCTAATAAAAGGGTAAACTTTCCTGCACTCACAGCTGTAGGCCTGCTTTTGCCCACCCTGTGTATTTTGTGGTAAGTCATAGACTGAAGCAGACAACAGCAGGAGCCCCATAAGGATGCAGTGGTTAGGAATTCTGCTTCTACTTTGGTATCAAGAAAGCAGAGACTTGAGTTTTACCGAGTTTGCATAATGCCTGGAAAGCCTTAGAGGAAAGGTGCAAGGAATGTCTGCAGACTCCTGTATGGTGGTGCCCTTCCATTTTCTAAAATAGGACACATAACATTTGTCAAAGTGGAGAGGTTTCACCCTGAAAACAACTACAGCAGCCCTGGCTGGTGTACTCAGTGGTTAGAGCATCGCCCGCTAATGGTCGTGGGTTCAATTCCCGGTCAAAGGCACGTACTTCAGTTGCAGAGTTGATCCCCAGCCCAGTCGGGCACATGCAGAGTCTTTCTTACATCGATGTTTCTCTCTCTCCCCTTCGCTCCCCCCTTCCCTTTCCACTGCCCCTGAAAAATCAATGAAAATGATGTCCTCAGCTGAGGATTAACAACAGAAAATGCCCACAGCAGCAATTGAGTACAAATCTGATTGGGCTCCACACTAGTAAGCAAAGAACTTAAAAAACTACAAACAGTTTAATTAGTTACCATGACCAATTTTATTTTATTATTATTATTATTTTTAATATATTTAATTGATTTTTTACAGAGAGGAAGGAAGAGGGATAGAGAGTTAGAAACATCAATCAGCTGCCTCCTGCACACCTCCCATTGGGGATGTGCCCGCAACCAAGGTACATGCCCTTGACCGGAATCGAACCTGGGACCTTTCAGTCCGCAGGCCGACGCTCTATACACTGAGCCAAACTGGTTTTGGCTATTTTATTTTTTATAGTAAACGGTGGAAATTTGAGAAACAAGCACAGACTCCCACTTGGGGCGGGGGAAAGAGTCCCATCATGACTGATTTTATTTAACAAGGAGATTAATATCATTCTTTTCCCCCTAAAAATCCAATTACAGTAGGTCCTCGGGTTACGTCGGAGATCCACTCCGACGTAACGTGATTTTTGCCATCAGTTGGAACCCACTTACATAAGCACCCACGTCACTCACATGGAGCACAGACACAGCAGTTATGAAGTGAAACAGTAAAAAAAAAAAATTTAAAGAAAGATAACAATTCCTGACCTTTACTTGTGGTAAATAAATAATAAAAAACATAAAGCACATATGTACATACATCAAAATGACGGAACTTTTTTTTTAATAAATAAATGGGAGATGGCTACGTAACCACGAAACGACATACGTCGAGTCCAACGTAACCCGAGGACGGCCCGTATACATTTTATTGCATCAGTTAATGTTGGGTCTGATCAAATAATTGCAGGGATTCCCCGCCTCTGGGAACTGGCCTTTGGACCACTTCACCGCAGACTTTCCCTTTTGCTTAGCACTTGCTAAGACCACATCCACTTGCTAAGACGATTCTCTCTCCCCTCAGGACCTGCACAGAGAATTCTCTCCACAAAGAGCCGCCTCGGGTCCTTTAAAACCTCTGACTCTCAGTCTTTGTGTGCGGGTGCCGTTGTGGGGCTCAGCCCATCTGGTATCCAGATGACCTAATAAATTCATAACTCTTCACTCCTTTTGGCCTCGTGCGTTCCTCCTTCAGCGACCCAAACATTTGGTGCCGAAACCCAAGGGCGTTGCAAGGGGATGGGGAGCCATCGCCCCAGCTTCGGTCACCCTGAGTTTGCTACTCGGAGAGCAGTAGGCAGCAGCAGCTCGACCTGGGCTTACCTCCGAATCCTACTCGGGTAACTCGATTGCCGGCCTCAATTAGGCCTCCCTCCCTATGGACCCTCCCGAACCAGCCAAGGAGGACGCCAGATCGGGAATCTCTCCTCCACTGCTGACCCTCCATCCCACACCCGCCAATCTTCTCTAGGTGAGCGACGTGCCACAATTTCCCTCGTCTTGCGTTCTCTGCCCACTCTCTCTCACTGACTTCTCGAAAGTCTCTCATCTCAAAAGTCCTAGCGCTAGGCCACAAGACTCCTCAGCCATTTGACTTTGGATCCTTCTGAACTGGGGACGCCCAGTCCGGAGCGTCACCTCTCGTTTCTCGTGGCGATTTGTTTAGCAGTGGGGACACCTGCCCTAAACAGTCACCTTGGGATTTGTGATCTGTCACTCACCATTTCTCTCTCGTGGGACAAACAGCACTTTCCATTTTAGCACATTGCACAATTTAGATCATTGCTGTCACCGCAATGGAAAATGGTCAGATTCCCCACATCCAGGCCTTTTTCACTCTTCCGTCCTTTCACCCTTTCTCAGTCCTGCTCTACCCATCAGATCTTTCTCCTTCACACAAAACATCTTACCCTAACACTTCTGATTCTGAATCTACTTTGGACCCCATAGACCACCGACCTCCACCCCCTTGCACATCCCCTCCCTCACCTGCAGTAGATCCCAAAACCCAGACCCTCCTAATCAGCAGCCACCTTCTCCCCGGCCCCTGAGAGCCCAAATCCCAAGAACTCAAGCTCCAAAACAGCCTTTTCCCACCTAACACTCGCTCTCGGGCCACCCAAAGGCCACCCTCAACAGCCTCTTCTATTCCCGCGCCCATCCTACCCCTGAGGGAGGCCGCAGGAACTGAGGGCTTTGTGGTCAAATAGGACAAACTTAATGAGATCACTCAGGGCCCTGACGAAGACCCAGCTCTCCTCCTGCCTCACGGAGGCCTTGCAGAAATTCACCACCTTAGACCCCACTCCCCAGAGGGAACCCTTCTGAACACCCATTTTATAGCCCAATCAGCCCCCAAGGTACACCATAAACTTCGAAAAATAGACACAAGTCCACAAACCCCTCGAAAAGACCTCATTAACCTGGCCTTTAAGGTCTTTAATAATAGAGACAAAGAGACCCAAGTCCAATAACTCAAGTGAGATCAGGCCAAGGCGGAGGCCCATTAGGAGGCCTTCCAGCTCCTGGCCACCTCTCTCATGAACCCCAAACGAAGTGCCGGTCCTCCAACCGCGGGTAAGGCAGGGGCTCAGCCTCCTCCGGGCCCACGCTTCAAAGGCAGCAAGGAAGGACATGGGCCAAGTCCAGCCCAAACCCGAGACCCCCGCCTGGGCCCTGCCCAAGGTGCGGAAGGGAAGGCCACTGGAAATCAGACTGTAGTCTGGCCCCTCTGGGTCAGACCCCGGCCAATCCAGCGAGGCCGCCCTCTGGATCCGGTTTGGAGCCCCAGACCTCCTGGGACTTAGCCACCTCACGTCTACACTGCATCTTACTAGACACCCCCTTTATCCACTCCTTTCTTGTTCTACCTCAGTGCCTGACCAGGGCACCCCCTCCTAAAGCCCAGTTCTCCCAAACCTCAGTCCCCTACCGCAGTTCACTCTCACCCCACAAGGCGGAGCCATTCCTTGGACTGTAAACACCTTATCTCCTCCATGACTGTCCCCTCCTCTGAACAAGAAATGGTCTCCTTTCTCAGGCTCACTGGGTACTCTCACCTCCGGGTTCACAACTTCAGACTTCTCCCAAAGCCCCTCTATGTCATGACATGGCGACCCCTCACTGAGCCTTCAGATCCCAAGGCCGCATTCTCACCCCTTTAATGCTCTGAAAACTGCTCTCACCTCAGCACCTTCTCACCCCCCTTGCTTAACAGTCCTGCTACTATCAGAAGCTGAACTCATTATCACCCAACCCTTAGCCTGTTATCTCTAAGGGAAAATGTGGCAGTTTTAAATCTAAGCAGCTGGAGGCCTGGAAGCTGCAGTCCCAGAACAGGCTGTGGGGCCTCGTCCCCAGTGCACCCCCACTCCTTTTCTCCGGCCTCATGTGCCTACACATAATTTTCCAAAGTCTTTGATAACTTAAAGGCTTTGGAGCATTGCTGGGTTAAGTGATAAACATCTAACTATTTTTAAATAACATAAAATACTGAAACATTTATTGCTAGATAAGTTTTAAATTCGCCTGCTCTTAGCTTTTATTAAAGATGGTCTCTTGTACTTTGTTGAAGGTATATTTTCTTGAAAGTAAGAGTGTATTTAAAGTGTGTTGATAAATATCAATCTAAGAAATGCTGGCTGTTTACTTTTTGGTTATCATTGGAAATTAAGGTTTCTAAGAGTTAAGAATTCTAATTAAATTGGAAAGAAATTGTATGGTTTTGATAATAGAAGGCATGAAGAATGGACATGCATTTTGAAAGAAAAAGAAAGTTAGTTAAAGTTGTAATAATGTTTGTGAACATTGTAAGAAGGTTCATGAAAGTTATAGAAGGTTTGTAGGGAGAAATGTTTAAAGGAGGTTAAATAAATGACACAGGCCAGTAAACCAGGATAAGCAGAATAGGGGAACTGAGATAGTAAAACAGTAGTTTGCAACCACTTAGAAAATCCAGATGCCAAGCAGTCCACAGCCATCTAGTAAATCCTATCTTCCTAAACCAAGGACGAATGAAACTAAGAGAATAAACCCCATTTTGGTATAGACTACAACCCTCCAAACTCATGTCTCTTTCCTTCCACCAGACCACTTGTCATAATTATTTTTTTAAAATATTTTTTATTGATTTTTTTCAGAGAGGAAGGGAGAGGGATAGAGAGTTAGAAACATCGATGAGAGAAAACATCGATCAGCTGCCTCCTGCACACCTCCTACCGGGGATGTGCCCGCAACCAAGGTACATGTCCTTGACCGAAATCGAACCTGGGACCCTTCAGTCCGCAGGCCGACACTCTATCCACTGAGCCAAACCGGCTAGGGCATGTCATTATTCTTGTTCTTCTAGCTTTTGCCCCAGTAATATTAAGACGTATAAAACAATTTGTCTCGCCGAAACCGGTTTGGCTCAGTGGATAGAGGGTCGGTCTGCAGACTGAAAGGTCCCAGGTTCGATTCCGGTCAAGGGCATGTACCTTGGTTGCGGGCACATCCCCGGTAGGAGGTGTGCAGGAGGCAGCTGATCGATGTTTCTCTCTCATCGATGTTTCTAATGCTCTATCCCTCTCCCTTCCTCTCTGTAAAAAAAAAACAACAATAAAATGTATATTTTTTAAAAAACAACAATTTGTCTCCACTAGGTTAAGCAGTTTAGACCCCTGATCTTTTCCTCCCTAAAGATAACATCTAGGCCTCAGTTGTATTTCAGCTCCAGGCCCAGAGAAGCAGCAAAACCAGACAAGTGACACTGCAGCAGTCTCAGGACCAGCTTTTACCTCCCAAGTCACTCAGGACCACTTTCAAGCCTTCACCAACCAGTCTCTTGGGGAAATCATGCTGCTGCAAACCTCCCTCGTCCAGCTCACTACTATCGAAGTCCACTCCCCTGGGATCTCCACGTCCCCGCTCAGCAGGAAGTAAATACAGAAGACATGACCTTCTTCCCTATTCCATAAAACACAAAGGCTGGAGTGTTAGGTCTGATCAAATAATTGAATAGACACCCCCTCCCCCGGGAACTGACCTTTAGGCCACTTCACAACAGACATTCCCTTTTGCTTAGCACTTGCTTACCACTTGCTAAGACCATTATCTTTCCCCTTAGGACCTGCACAGAGAATTCTCTACCCAGAAAAAGCCCGCCTGGAGTCCTTTAAAACCCTGACTCTCAGTCTTTGGGGACTGGCGCCATTTTGGGGCTCAGCCAATCTGGTATACAGATGACCTAATAAATTCATAATTCTTTACCCCTTTGGCCTCGTGCATTCCTCCTTTGGTGACCCGAACATTAGGAAGACAGGAAGGTGCTCTTTTTCTCTTTCAGGTGTTTTTTTTTTAATCTTTTTTTCTTTTCATTTTGTCTTAGTGTTAGATGTTTTGGTTTTCCTTAATTGATTTTTTTGGGGGAGAAAGAGAAACATCAATTTCTTGCTCTCACCAGGGATTGAACCCACAACCTTGGTGACTGGGGACAACGCTCCACCAACTGAATTACCCGCCAGGGCCAGTGTTAGGTGCTCCTGAAACTAACATGGTTTATCCAGGTTCTAGACCCAAGGAAAAAAAATGGTTTTCTCTGTTGTAACTTTAACTTGAGGAGTTCCCGTCCTGGGTTTGTTAGTGGACACCACCTTCGCAGATTACCTTCCTTCCATTATGATGAACAACTGAAGGTCCCATGTAGAGGAAGGTCATTCAACCACTGCCATTTCAGTGCAATCCAATGTGTTAGACCACAGGTGGGCTGCATTTATGCCATTAATACCTTCCCAGCTCGGCTGGCTTCAGCTCCCTACCTCTTTTGAAGGTGTTTTCTCAAAAAATTTATAAATCTGTTTAATAACAACTACATGCCAATCCCTTGCCTCAGTGAGTTGTACCAAGGCCTAAGTAAAGTGGGTTCTCACAGAGTGTAAACTCTCAAGGACAGTCTACATGAGAGACACCTCAGAAGTTGGAAAATATGTCCATTATTAGTGAGAAAGGAAAGCTGGCCGTAACTCCCAGCAACACCCAATCAATGAAATGCCGTGGTAAACGCAACATTTCCATGTGCAATAGGAATTTTATGAAGTCTTACCAGGAAAGCCTCCCCACCCCATCCCCGACTCCAGCGCCCTGATCCCAGGTCCACTTCCACCAAAGGAAAGCTTTGCCCATGCAGCTGCCTGAGACCGAGACTGAGCAACTCCGAGGTCCCCAGACCCCAAATTCCTGCCAGCCAAGGCGGTTGACGGGCTGGTCCTGCCCTGATTGGGGTGTTGGGGGTGATCCGGACCGGATCAGGCTGGTTCGCTGGCCACAATGGGTGTCATAGTGACCGGTTGTTAGGTTGTTATGGTTGTGACAGCATTATGGTCTCTGGATTTTTAACTATATAGATGTTTTCTTCTAGGATTTTATTGTTTTGCTACTTACATTTAAGTCTTTTATCCATTTTGAGTTTATTCTTGTGTATGGTGTAAGTTGGTGGTCTATTTCTTTTTTTTTGTGCATGTATTTGTCTAATTTTCCCAACACCATTTATTGAAGAGACTGTCTTGATTCCATTGTATGCTCTTGCCTTCTTTGTCAATATTAATTGAGCGTAATGGTATTTCTATTCTTATTGACACTAGTGCTACACTCCTGGGGCTCAATCCCACTGTCATAAAACAACCCTTGCCTCAGAGTCAGAAAATAACTTGAATAGTGAGGAACTTCAACAGATTCATATTTCTGAACAGATACACAGATACACATGGGTTCCTTTGTTTCTTAATCCACACCTGAGGACATGTTTTTTATTGACTTGAGAGAGAGAGAGAGAGAGAGAGAGAGAGAGAGAGAACTAAAGAAAGAGAGAAGAGAGAGGAATATCAGTGTGAGAAACATCAATTTGTTGCCTCCCATATGGGCCCAGCTGGGGTTTGAACCTGCAATCTAGGCATGTGTCCTGACCAGGAATTGAACCTGCAACATTTTAGTGTATGGGACAACACTCCAGCCAACTGAGCCACCGGCCAGAGCAAGGTTCACGTCGTTTTATCCTGACTTCTCATGCCCTTACCCATTTATTAGGCGAGACTTCCTTAAGAAGTATAATGCTGGACTATCCTTTTCCCAAAAGGGGAAATAATGTTAGGGTTTGATGGTAACTGTCAGAATGGCCAATTAGGTGAATTAAATGGCCTTTAAACATCTTTTATTTGCTCCATTGTTGATGGTACAGTGATTGAATCTGAGAGCACTGGTCACTTGTTCCTATTGGACCAATTGCCATCTTTAAAAAATATATTTTTTTATTGGTTTCAGAGAAGAAAGGGAGAGGGAGACAGAGCTAGAAACAATGATGAGAGAGAATCATTGATGGGCTGCCACACTTGGGATCGAACCCACAATCTGGGCATGTGCCCTGACCAGGAATGGAACCATAACCTCCTGGTTCATAGGTTGACGCTCAACCATTGAGCCATGCTGGCCAGGCAGGAGTTAGATTATTTATGGTAATGGATTTCTGTAGTGCATTCTTTAGTATCCCCACTGATGGTGCTAGCCAGTACCTTTTGGCCTTCACTTAGTAAGGAAAACAACTTACCTGGACATTTCAGGGTTTTACTGAACGCCCTTCTTATTTTTTACAAACTGAAGACAGTTTGGATGATGATTTCCCCTAAAGATTCCCCCTTATTGCAGTATGTGGATGACTTACTTCTTTTTTAATAAAAAATTATTGTATTGAATTTATTGGGTTGACATTGGTTAAAAAATTGTGCAGGTTTCAGGTGCACAATTCTACAGCCCATCATTTGTACATTGTACTGTGTTCACCACCCCAAGTCAAGTCTCCGTCCATCACCATGTATCCCCTATCCTCTCCTTTCCTTCCTGATTCAGTTCTCTCCTTCTCCCTCTCCTTCTCAGCCTGCTCACAGAAGATAGCATCCATCTGTTAGACCTTTGGCCTTAAAAGGACATAAGATCCCTAAAGAAAAGTCACTATTTTCCAAAGTCCAGTTTGATATTTGGGACATCTGATCTTAGAGCAGGGACTCCTCCTGGGCCCAGGGAGGCCTCAGGGGTCCTGTCCCCCAAGGCCCGACTGAGCGTCAGCTGTGGGGTTGTCCTGGGTTAATAGGCTGTTGCCAAAACTGAACCCCAGATCTCTCTCTTGGCAAAACCTCTGTGTGTCTTCCTGATCCAATTTTTGGGAAGAACAGGATGACATAGCGTTTCATAAACCCACCTGCCAGAGGGCACCCTATCAGATTTCTTTTTCCTTTTTGTGTGAAGAGGAAGGGACTACCCACTAAACCTCGGGGTGACAGACGTCTGGGTGCTGCGTTACTCCCACTGCCCTGGGCCGGGCGGCTGCTGGGGTCCCTGCCAACAGGTTTGTCCCTCACACCCAGGAGCCTGCGCTCCATCCCACCTCCTGTCTTCAGTCAGCCCCTTCCTCCCGGAAAGTTGTTTTATTAACTTCTTCCCCTGAGGCTTTCCCGCTCCAACAACCTCAGTCCCTAGACCGACCGACTGGCGCTGGTGCCCGACGCCCGGGGACGGGGACGGTGTGCAGGGGCTCCTCCGGGCGGGGCTCCGGTGTGCGGGGCTCCGGCGTGCGGGCTCCGGTGTGCGGGCTCCGGTGTGCGGGGCTCCGGTGTGCGGGCTCCGGTGTGCGGGGCTCCGGTGTGCGGGGATGTGCGGGCTCCGGTGTGCGGGGCTCCTCCGGGCGGGGCTCCGGTGTGCGGGGTTCCCGGTGTGCGGGGCTCCGGTGTGCGGGCTCCGGTGTGCGGGCTCCGGTGTGCGGGCTCCGGTGTGTGGGGCTCAGGTGTGCGGGCTCCGGTGTGCGGGCTCCGGTGTGCGGGCTCCGGTGTGCGGGGCTCCGGTGTGCGGGCTCCGGTGGGCGGGCTCCGGTGTGCGGGGCTCCGGTGTGCGGGGCTCCGGTGTGCGGGCTCCGGTGTGCGGGCTCCGGTGTGCGGGCTCCGGTGTGCGGGCTCCGGTGTGCGGGGCTCCGGTGTGCGGGCTCCGGTGTGCGGGCTCCGGTGTGCGGGCTCCGGTGTGCGGGGCTCCGGTGTGCGGGCTCCGGTGTGCGGGGTTCCCGGTGTGCGGGCTCCGGTGTGCGGGGCTCAGGTGTGCGGGCTCCGGTGTGCGGGCTCCGGTGTGCGGGCTCCGGTGTGCGGGGTTCCCGGTGTGCGGGCTCCGGTGTGCGGGGCTCCGGTGTGCGGGCTCCGGTGTGCGGGCTCCGGCGTGCGGGCTCCGGAGTGCGGGCTCCGGTGTGCGGGCTCCGGTGTGCGGGGCTCCGGTGTGCGGGCTCCGGTGTGCGGGCTCCGGCGTGCGGGGTTCCCGGTGTGCGGGGCTCCGGGGTGCGGGCTCCGGCGTGCGGGCTCCGGTGTGCGGGCTCCGGCGTGCGGGCTCCGGTGTGCGGGCTCCGGTGTGCGGGCTCCGGTGTGCGGGCTCCGGTGTGCGGGGCTCCGGTGTGCGGGCTCCGGTGTGCGGGCTCCGGCGTGCGGGGTTCCCGGTGTGCGGGGCTCCGGTGTGCGGGCTCCGGTGTGCGGGCTCCGGTGTGCGGGCTCCGGTGTGTGGGGCTCAGGTGTGCGGGCTCCGGTGTGCGGGCTCCGGTGTGCGGGGCTCCGGTGTGCGGGCTCCGGTGTGCGGGCTCCGGCGTGCGGGCTCCGGCGTGCGGGGCTCCGGTGTGCGGGCTCCGGTGTGCGGGCTCCGGTGTGCGGGGCTCCGGTGTGCGGGCTCCGGTGTGCGGGCTCCGGTGTGCGGGGTTCCCGGTGTGCGGGGTTCCCGGTGTGCGGGGCTCCGGCGTGCGGGCTCCGGTGTGTGGGGCTCAGGTGTGCGGGCTCCGGTGTGCGGGCTCCGGTGTGCGGGGCTCCGGTGTGCGGGCTCCGGCGTGCGGGCTCCGGCGTGCGGGCTCCGGCGTGCGGGCTCCGGTGTGCGGGGCTCCGGTGTGCGGGCTCCGGTGTGCGGGGTTCCCGGTGTGCGGGGTTCCCGGTGTGCGGGGCTCCGGCGTGCGGGCTCCGGTGTGTGGGGCTCAGGTGTGCGGGCTCCGGCGTGCGGGCTCCGGTGTGCGGGGTTCCCGGTGTGCGGGCTCCGGTGTGCGGGCTCCGGTGTGCGGGCTCCGGTGTGCGGGCTCCGGCGTGCGGGCTCCGGCGTGCGGGGTTCCCGGTGTGCGGGGCTCCGGTGTGCGGGCTCCGGTGTGCGGGGCTCCGGTGTGCGGGCTCCGGTGTGCGGGCTCCGGTGTGCGGGCTCCGGCGTGCGGGCTCCGGCGTGCGGGGTTCCCGGTGTGCGGGGCTCCGGTGTGCGGGCTCCGGTGTGCGGGGCTCCGGTGTGCGGGGCTCCGGTGTGCAGGGCTCCGGTGTGCGGGCTCCGGTGTGCGGGGTTCCCGGTGTGCAGGGGTTCCCGGTGTGCAGGGGCTCCTCCGGGCGGGGCTCCGGTGTGCGGGGCTCCGGTGGGCGGGGCTCCGGTGTGCGGGCTCCGGTGTGCGGGGCTCCGGTGTGCGGGGCTCCGGTGTGCAGGGGCTCCTCCGGGCGGGGCTCCGGGGTGCGGGGTTCCCGGTGTGCGGGGCTCCGGTGTGCGGGGCTCCGGTGTGCGGGGTTCCCGGTGTGCGGGGCTCCGGTGTGCGGGGCTCCGGTGTGCGGGCTCCGGTGTGCGGGCTCCGGCGTGCGGGGGTCCCGGTGTGCGGGGCTCCGGTGTGCGGGGCTCCGGTGTGCGGGCTCCGGTGTGCGGGCTCCGGTGTGCGGGGTTCCCGGTGTGCGGGCTCCGGCGTGCGGGCTCCTGCGTGCGGGCTCCGGCGTGCGGGCTCCGGTGTGCGGGGTTCCCGGTGTGCGGGCTCCGGTGTGCGGGCTCCGGTGTGCGGGCTCCGGCGTGCGGGGTTCCCGGTGTGCGGGGCTCCGGTGTGCGGGCTCCGGTGTGCGGGCTCCGGCGTGCGGGGTTCCCGGTGTGCGGGGCTCCGGTGTGCGGGCTCCGGTGTGCGGGCTCCGGCGTGCGGGGTTCCCGGTGTGCGGGGCTCCGGTGTGCGGGCTCCGGTGTGCGGGCTCCGGTGTGCGGGGCTCCGGCGTGCGGGGCTCCGGTGTGCGGGGCTCCGGTGTGCGGGGTTCCCGGTGTGCGGGGCTCCGGTGTGCGGGCTCCGGTGTGCGGGCTCCGGTGTGCGGGGTTCCCGGTGTGCGGGGCTCCGGTGTGCGGGCTCCGGCGTGCGGGCTCCGGCGTGCGGGCTCCGGTGTGCGGGGTTCCCGGTGTGCGGGTTCCCGGTGTGCGGGGCTCCGGTGTGCGGGGCTCCGGTGTGCGGGGCTCCGGTGTGCGGGGTTCCCGGTGTGCGGGTTCCCGGTGTGCGGGGCTCCGGTGTGCGGGGCTCCGGTGTGCGGGGTTCCCGGTGTGCGGGTTCCCGGTGTGCGGGGCTCCGGTGTGCGGGGCTCCGGTGTGCGGGGCTCCGGTGTGCGGGGTTCCCGGTGTGCGGGTTCCCGGTGTGCGGGGCTCCGGTGTGCGGGGCTCCGGTGTGCGGGGTTCCCGGTGTGCGGGGCTCCCGGTGTGCGGGGCTCCGGTGTGCGGGGCTCCGGTGTGCGGGGCTCCGGTGTGCGGGGCTCCGGTGTGCGGGGTGCCCGGTGTGCGGGTTCCCGGTGTGCGGGGCTCCGGTGTGCGGGGCTCCGGTGTGCGGGGTTCCCGGTGTGCGGGTTCCCGGTGTGCGGGGCTCCGGTGTGCGGGCTCCGGCGTGCGGGCTCCGGCGTGCGGGCTCCGGTGTGCGGGGTTCCCGGTGTGCGGGGTCCCGGTGTGCGGGGCTCCGGTGTGCGGGGCTCCGGTGTGCGGGGCTCCGGTGTGCGGGGTTCCCGGTGTGCGGGTTCCCGGTGTGCGGGGCTCCGGTGTGCGGGGCTCCGGTGTGCGGGCTCCGGTGTGCGGGCTCCGGTGTGCGGGGCTCCGGTGTGCGGGCTCCGGTGTGCGGGCTCCGGTGTGCGGGGTTCCCGGTGTGCGGGTTCCCGGTGTGCGGGGCTCCGGTGTGCGGGGCTCCGGTGTGCGGGCTCCAGTGTGCGGGCTCCGGTGTGCGGGGTTCCCGGTGTGCGGGTTCCCGGTGTGCGGGGCTCCGGTGTGCGGGGCTCCGGTGTGCGGGCTCCGGTGTGCGGGCTCCGGCGTGCGGGGTTCCCGGTGTGCGGGGCTCCGGTGTGCGGGCTCCGGTGTGCGGGCTCCGGTGTGCGGGGCTCCGGTGTGCGGGGCTCCGGTGTGCGGGCTCCGGTGTGCGGGCTCCGGTGTGCGGGGTTCCCGGTGTGCGGGTTCCCGGTGTGCGGGGCTCCGGTGTGCGGGGCTCCGGTGTGCGGGGCTCCGGTGTGCGGGCTCCGGTGTGCGGGGCTCCGGTGTGCGGGCTCCGGTGTGTGGGCTCCGGTGTGCGGGCTCCGGTGTGCGGGGCTCCGGTGTGCGGGCTCCGGTGTGCGGGCTCCGGTGTGCGGGGTTCCCGGTGTGCGGGTCCCCGGTGTGCGGGGCTCCGGTGTGCGGGGCTCCGGTGTGCGGGGCTCCGGTGTGCGGGGCTCCGGTGTGTGGGCTCCGGTGTGTGGGCTCCGGTGTGCGGGCTCCGGTGTGCGGGGCTCCGGTGTGCGGGTTCCCGGTGTGCGGGGCTCCGGTGTGCGGGCTCCGGTGTGCGGGGCTCCGGTGTGCGGGCTCCGGTGTGCGGGGTTCCCGGTGTGCGGGGCTCCGGTGTGCGGGGCTCCGGTGTGCGGGTTCCCGGTGTGCGGGGCTCCGGTGTGCGGGCTCCGGTGTGCGGGGCTCCGGTGTGCGGGCTCCGGTGTGCGGGGCTCCGGTGTGCGGGCTCCGGTGTGCGGGGCTCCGGTGTGCGGGCTCCGGTGTGCGGGGTTCCCGGTGTGCGGGGCTCCGGTGTGCGGGGCTCCGGTGTGTGGGCTCCGGTGTGCGGGGCTCCGGTGTGCGGGCTCCGGTGTGCGGGGTTCCCGGTGTGCGGGCTCCGGTGTGCGGGCTCCGGTGTGCGGGGCTCCGGTGTGCGGGCTCCGGTGTGCGGGGCTCCGGTGTGCGGGGCTCCGGTGTGCGGGGCTCCGGTGTGTGGGCTCCGGTGTGCGGGCTCCGGTGTGCGGGGTTCCCGGTGTGCGGGGCTCCAGTGTGCGGGGCTCCGGTGTGCGGGCTCCGGTGGGCGGGCTCCGGTGTGCGGGGTTCCCGGTGTGCGGGGCTCCGGCGTGCGGGGTTCCCGGTGTGTGGGCTCCGGTGTGCGGGCTCCGGGGGGCGGGGCTCCGGTGTGCGGGCTCCGGTGTGCGGGGTTCCCGGTGTGCGGGTTCCCGGTGTGTGGGCTCCGGTGTGTGGGCTCCGGTGTGCGGGCTCCGGCGTGCGGGCTCCGGCGGGGCTCCGGCGTGCGGGGTTCCCGGTGTGCGGGGCTCCGGCGTGCGGGGTTCCCGGTGTGCGGGCTCCGGTGTGCGGGCTCCGGTGTGCGGGGCTCCGGTGTGCGGGCTCCGGTGTGTGGGCTCCGGTGTGCGGGGTTCCCGGTGTGCGGGGCTCCGGTGTGCGGGCTCCGGTGTGTGGGCTCCGGTGTGCGGGCTCCGGTGTGCGGGCTCCGGTGTGCGGGGTTCCCGGTGTGCGGGGCTCCGGTGTGCGGGCTCCGGTGTGCGGGCTCCGGTGTGCGGGCTCCGGTGTGCGGGCTCCGGTGTGCGGGGCTCCGGTGTGCGGGTTCCCGGTGTGCGGGGCTCCGGTGTGCGGGCTCCGGTGTGCGGGGCTCCGGTGGGCGGGCTCCGGTGTGCGGGGCCCCGGTGTGCGGGGCTCCGGTGTGCGGGGCTCCGGTGTGCGGGGCTCCGGTGTGCGGGGCTCCGGTGTGCGGCGCTCCGGTGTGGGGGCTCCGGTGTGCGGGCTCCGGTGTGCGGGGCTCCGGTGTGCGGGCTCCGGTGTGCGGGGCTCCGGTGTGCGGGCTCCGGTGTGCGGGCTCCGGTGTGCGGGGCTCCGGTGTGCGGGCTCCGGTGTGCGGGGCTCCGGTGTGCGGGTTCCCGGTGTGCGGGTTCCCGGTGTGCGGGGCTCCGGTGTGCGGGCTCCGGTGTGCGGGGCTCCGGTGTGCGGGCTCCGGTGTGCGGGGCTCCGGTGTGCGGGCTCCGGTGTGCGGGCTCCGGTGTGCGGGGCTCCGGTGTGCGGGCTCCGGTGTGCGGGGCTCCGGTGTGCGGGCTCCGGTGTGCGGGGTTCCCGGTGTGCGGGGCTCCGGTGTGCGGGGCTCCGGTGTGCGGGTTCCCGGTGTGCGGGGCTCCGGTGTGCGGGCTCCGGTGTGCGGGGCTCCGGTGTGCGGGCTCCGGTGTGCGGGGTTCCCGGTGTGCGGGGCTCCGGTGTGCGGGGCTCCGGTGTGCGGGCTCCGGTGTGCGGGGCTCCGGTGTGCGGGCTCCGGTGTGCGGGGTTCCCGGTGTGCGGGGCTCCGGTGTGCGGGGCTCCGGTGTGTGGGCTCCGGTGTGCGGGGCTCCGGTGTGCGGGCTCCGGTGTGCGGGGTTCCCGGTGTGTGGGGCTCCGGTGTGCGGGGCTCCGGTGTGCGGGCTCCGGTGTGCGGGCTCCGGTGTGCGGGGTTCCCGGTGTGCGGGGCTCCGGTGTGCGGGGCTCCGGTGTGCGGGGCTCCGGTGTGTGGGCTCCGGTGTGTGGGCTCCGGTGTGCGGGCTCCGGTGTGCGGGGTTCCCGGTGTGCGGGGCTCCGGTGTGCGGGGCTCCGGTGTGCGGGCTCCGGTGTGCGGGCTCCGGTGTGCGGGGTTCCCGGTGTGCGGGGCTCCGGTGTGCGGGGCTCCGTTGTGCGGGGCTCCGGTGTGTGGGCTCCGGTGTGTGGGCTCCGGTGTGCGGGCTCCGGTGTGCGGGGTTCCCGGTGTGCGGGGTTCCCGGTGTGCGGGCTCCGGCGTGCGGGCTCCGGCGTGCGGGCTCCGGTGTGCGGGGTTCCCGGTGTGCGGGCTCCGGTGTGCGGGCTCCGGTGTGCGGGCTCCGGTGTGCGGGGCTCCGGTGTGCGGGCTCCGGTGTGCGGGCTCCGGCGTGCGGGGTTCCCGGTGTGCGGGGCTCCGGTGTGCGGGCTCCGGTGTGCGGGCTCCGGTGTGCGGGGTTCCCGGTGTGCGGGGCTCCGGTGTGCGGGCTCCGGTGTGCGGGCTCCGGTGTGCGGGCTCCGGTGTGCGGGGTTCCCGGTGTGCGGGGCTCCGGTGTGCGGGGCTCCGGTGTGCGGGCTCCGGTGTGCGGGCTCCGGCGTGCGGGGTTCCCGGTGTGCGGGGCTCCGGTGTGCGGGGTTCCCGGTGTGCGGGGCTCCGGTGTGCGGGCTCCGGTGTGCGGGCTCCGGGGTGCGGGGTTCCCGGTGTGCGGGGCTCCGGTGTGCGGGGCTCCGGTGTGCGGGCTCCGGTGTGCGGGCTCCGGCGTGCGGGGTTCCCGGTGGGCGGGGCTCCGGTGTGCGGGGTTCCCGGTGTGCGGGGCTCCGGTGTGCGGGCTCCGGTGTGCGGGCTCCGGTGTGCGGGGCCCCGGTGTGCGGGGCTCCGGTGGGCGGGCTCCGGTGTGCGGGCTCCGGTGTGCGGGGGTCCCGGTGTGCGGGGCTCCGGTGTGCGGGGCTCCGGTGTGCGGGCTCCGGTGTGCGGGCTCCGGTGTGCGGGCTCCGGTGTGTGGGCTCCGGTGTGCGGGCTCCGGTGTGCGGGCTCCGGTGTGCGGGGTTCCCGGTGTGCGGGGTTCCCGGTGTGCGGGGCTCCGGTGTGCGGGGCTCCGGTGTGCGGGCCTCCGGTGTGCGGGCTCCGGTGTGCGGGCTCCGGTGTGCGGGCTCCGGTGTGCGGGGTTCCCGGTGTGCGGGGCTCCGGTGTGCGGGCTCCGGTGTGTGGGCTCCGGTGTGCGGGCTCCGGTGTGTGGGCTCCGGTGTGCGGGCTCCGGTGTGCGGGCTCCGGTGTGCGGGGTTCCCGGTGTGCGGGGCTCCGGTGTGTGGGCTCCGGTGTGCGGGCTCCGGCGTGCGGGCTCCGGCGGGGCTCCGGCGTGCGGGGTTCCCGGTGTGCGGGGCTCCGGCGTGCGGGGTTCCCGGTGTGTGGGCTCCGGTGTGCGGGCTCCGGTGTGCGGGCTCCGGTGTGCGGGCTCCGGCGTGCGGGGATCCCGGTGTGCGGGGCTCCGGCGTGCGGGGTTCCCGGTGTGCGGGCTCCGGTGTGCGGGCTCCGGTGTGCGGGCTCCGGTGTGCGGGGCTCCGGTGTGCGGGCTCCGGTGTGCGGGGTTCCCGGTGTGCGGGCTCCGGTGTGCGGGCTCCGGTGTGCGGGGTTCCGGTGTGCGGGCTCCGGTGTGCGGGCTCCGGTGTGCGGGCTCCGGTGTGCGGGGTTCCCGGTGTGCGGGCTCCGGTGTGTGGGCTCCGGTGTGCGGGGCTCCGGTGTGCGGGCTCCGGTGTGCGGGCTCCGGTGTGCGGGCTCCGGCGTGCGGGGTTCCCGGTGTGCGGGCTCCGGTGTGCGGGCTCCGGTGTGCGGGCTCCGGCGTGCGGGGCTCCGGTGTGCGGGGCTCCGGTGTGCGGGCTCCGGTGTGCGGGGCTCCGGTGTGCGGGGCTCCGGTGTGCGGGCTCCGGTGTGCGGGCTCCGGCGTGCGGGGTTCCCGGTGTGCGGGCTCCGGTGTGCGGGCTCCGGTGTGCGGGGCTCCGGTGTGCGGGCTCCGGTGTGCGGGGCTCCGGTGTGCGGGCTCCGGTGTGCGGGGCTCCGGTGTGCGGGGCTCCGGTGTGCGGGCTCCGGTGTGCGGGCTCCGGTGTGCGGGGCTCCGGTGTGCGGGGCTCCTCCGGGCGGGGCTCCGGTGTGCGGGGCTCCGGCGTGCGGGCTCCGGCGTGCGGGGCTCCGGCGTGCGGGGCTCCGGCGTGCGGGGCTCCGGTGTGCGGGGCTCCGGTGTGCGGGGCTCCGGTGTGCGGGCTCCGGCGTGCGGGGCTCCCGGTGTGCGGGCTCCGGCGTGCGGGGCTCCGGTGTGCGGGGCTCCGGTGTGCGGGCTCCGGCGGTGCCGGTGCTGTTGGGCCGGCGGGGCCCTTTGGAAGTCACCGAACAGCGCCTTTGCCTTTGGCCCCTCGCACAGCGGCTGGACCACGGCCCGCACTGGAGCCTGCGTTTCCCGGCAGCTCAGGGTCCAGGTGAGCGTTTGTCCTGAAGGCGCTGCGCCTGCGGACACGGCTGCTGCCCCGCGGGGAGGGCTGGTGGCTGCCGGACGTCCCTGCGGGTCAGCGGCACCAGACCGGGACCTGCCGGCCGGGGTCTGCCGCGGACGCTTAGGAAGACGGCGGAGGCCAGCGTCCGCCTCGGAGGCCCGGCTGGGAGCCGCCCATCGCCGGCTGATGAGAGGGGAGGCTCCGGTGTGGCCCCATCGCAACCCAGTCCCGCCAGAGCCTGAGTGACTACGTGCGTGCAGTCCGCCTGGGTCCACCGACAGGACGGCATGGGGGGGGGGGGGGGGTGCGAGAGAACCGAGGCCCAGGCAGCGCCGCCCCCGGCCCCCCCCCGCCGGCCCCCGCCCCCCCCGCCGGCCCCCCCGCCCCCTACCCCCCCGCCGGCCCTCCGCCCCCCCGCCCCCCCCCCGCCAGCCCCCCCGCCCCCCACCCCCCCAACGGCCCCCCGCCCCCCACCCCCCCAACGGCCCCCCGCCCCCCACCCCCCCAACGGCCCCCCGCCCCCCACCCCCCCAACGGCCCCCCGCCCCCCACCCCCCCCAACGGCCCCCCGCCCCCCCACCCCCCCAACGGCCCCCCGCCCCCCACCCCCCCCGCCGGCCCCCCGCCCCCCCCGCCGGCCATTGGAGGTTCGGCCAGTGGGCCTGGTCCAGCTCCCTCCGTCCTGGAGGTCAGGCTTCAGCCCTGATGTGCGCCCACCGGCCGGGCCTTCCCTGCGGACAGGCTAATGCGCTGGGGGCGCTGGTCCCCCTGGAGGCTCCTCCCGCCGGGAGCTCCCCGGACTCCTGGTCAGGGCACCGTCTGCGCTCGGGCCGGCCACACTCGCGGTGCTCGCACCCTGAACCTTCAGGTTCCCTTGAACATACTAATGGCATCAAGACTCAGTTGGCAACATTTGTAGAAATTCTTCGAATACCTTGGCCAAAAGCACTGGCATCAGTCCTCTGAACCTCGGGCCTACCTCTCGTGGGACTCACAAGTGTTCACCTTTGGAGATAATGAGAGGACACCCCTCGGTTTTGGCTCCTGCCTCTTATCCACAGGCAGTAAAACAAGACATACTTCCATATTGTAAAGGTTTAATTGCTTTTATTAAAAATGATCATGGTTTGGGAGAACAATCTTTTCACAGTGCGCTCCCAGGAAATAAAAAACTCAAAATCCACACTGTACACCTGCAGATTCTGTTTGCTAGAAGACACCTCAAGAAAGATCCCCTGACCAAAAGGGGTTGGGGTGGGTATGGGAGGCACACGATTGATGTCTCTCTCACATCGATGTTCCTGTCTTTCCTTCCTTTTCTTTCTTTTTCTTCCTTTCTTCCTTTCTTCTTTCTTTTTCTTCCTTTCTTCCTTTCTTCTTTCTTCCTTTCTTTCTTTCTTTCTTTCTTTCTTCCTTCCTTCCTTTCTTTCTTTCTTCTTTCTTTCTTTCTTTCTTTCTTTCTTTGTTTCTTTCTTCTTTCTTTCTCTTCCTTTCTTTCTCTTCCTTTCTTTCTTTCTTTCTTTCTTCTTTCTTTCTTTCTTTCTTTTCTTTCTTTCTTTCTTTCTTTCTTTCTTTCTTCTTTCTTTCTTTCTTTCTTTCTTTCTTCTTTCTTTCTTTCTTTCTTTCTTTCTTTCTTTCTTTCTTTCTTCTTTCTTTCCTCCTTCCTTTCTTTTTTTTAATTTTTTAATTTTTTTATTAAGGTATTATATATGTACATATCTTACTATTGCCCCCCCCACCCTGCTCCCATACATGCCCTCACCCCCCAGAGTTTTGCGTCCATTGTTTATGCTTATATGCATGCATACAAGTCTTTCGGTTGATCTCTTATCTCCCCCACCTCTCCCTAACCTTCCTGCTGTAATTTGACAATCTGTTTGATGCTTTACTGTCTCTGTATCTATCTTTTTGTTCATCAGTTTATAATGTTCTTTATTATCCATAAATGAGTGAGATCATGTGGTATTTTTCTTTCATTGACTGGCTTATTTCACTTAGCATAATGTTCTCCAATCCCATCCAGGTTGCTGCAAATGGTAAGAATTCCTTCTTTTTTTTTTTTTTTTATTGATTTTTTACAGAGAGGAAGGGAGAGGGATAGAGAGTTAGAAACATCATTGAGAGAGAAACACCGATCAGCTGCCTCCTGCACACCCCCTACTGGAGATGTGCCCGCAACCAAGGTACATGCCCTTGACCGGAATCGAACCTGGGACCTTTCAGTCCGCAGGCCGACGCTCTATCCACTGAGCCAAACCAGTTTTGGCACCTTCTTTTTTATGGCAGCATAGTATTCCATTGTGTAGATGTACCATAGTTTTCTGATCCAGTCATCTGCTGACAGGCACGTAGGCTGTTTCCAAATCTTAGCTATTGTGGATTGTGCTGCTATGAACATAGGGGTGCATAAATCCTTTCTGATAGGTGTTTCTGATTTCTTGGTATATAGTCCTAGAAGTGGGATTACTGGGTCAAATGGGAGTTCCATTTTCAGTTTTTTGAGGAAACTCCATACTGTTCTCCACAGTGGCTGCACCAGTCTGCATTCCCACCAGCAGTGCACGAGGGTTCCTTTTTCTCCGCATCCTCGCCAGCACTTGTCGTTTGTTGATTTGTTGATGATAGCCATTCTGACAGGTGTGAGATGGTACCGCATTGTCATTTTGATTTGCATCTCTCGGATAATAAGTGACTTTGAGCATGTTTTCATGTGTCTCTTGGCCTTCCTTCTGTCTTCTTTTGAAAAGATTCTATTTAGGTCTGTTGCCCATTTTTTTTTATTGGATCATTTATCTTCCTTTTATTAAATTGTATAAACTGCCTGTATATGTTGGAGATTAAACCTTTATCAGTGATAACATTTGCAAATACGTTCTCCCATACAGTGGGCTTTCTTGTTGTTTTGTTGATGGTTTCTTTTGCTGTAAAAAAGCTTTTTATTTTGATGTAGTCCCATTTGTTAATTTTCTCTTTAGCTTCCATTGCCCTAGGGGCAGTGTCAGTGAAGAAGTTCTTTCGGCATATGTCTGAGATTTCGCTGCCTGTGGATTCCTCTAGTATTTTTATGGTTTCCCATCTTATGTTTAAGTCCTGTATCCATTTTGAGTTTATTTTTGTGTATGGTGTAAGTTGGTGATCTAATTTCATTTTTTTGCATGTATCTGTCCAACTTTCCCAACACCATTTATTGAAGAGACTGTCTTGACTCTATGTTCATGCCTCCTTTGTCAAATATTAATTGAGCATAGTGGTTTGGGTCGATATCTGGGTTCTCTATTCTATTCCATTGGTCTATATGTCTATTCTTGTGCCACTACCAGGCTGTTTTGAGAATAGTGGCTTTGTAATACAGCTTGAAATCTGGTAGCGAGATCCCTCCTACTTATTCTTCTTTCTCAGAATTGCTGTGGCCATTCGGGGTCTTTTTTTATTCCAGATGAATTTTTGGAGAGTTCTTTCTAGGTCTGTGAAATATGCCGTTGGTATTTTAATGGGGAGTGCATTGAATCTATAGGTTGTTTTGGGTAGTATGGACATTTTAATGATGTTGAGTCTACCAATCCATGAACATGGTATGTTCTTCCAAATTAGGGGATAGGAGAGAAAGAAGAAGAGTAAAAAGAAAGAAAGAAAAAAGGAGTGTCAAAATGAAATTGGGAAAAGGAAAAAAAAGTAAGAGAGACAAGAACGAGACTGAGAAAAGGGGAAAAAACTATATATATGGGGAGAAAACTCCAATAGAACAACCACTAATCCCAGCAAATGCCTGCAACAAGTACCTGGAGATTAATACAAAGTACAACACCAACTAATATCAAGCGAGGCAAGGGAAAACAGAAGTAAAAAATAAACAAAAACAAAGCAAACAAAACAAACAAAAAAAAGAATAAGCAAAACAATCTCACAAAAAAGCATAAAAATTGGATATAATCAACATTCAAGCAAACAACAACAAAAGGACAGAGAGAAAAACAATTTTTTTGGTAGTTAAGACAGCGAAGAGAGAGGTGTGTATGGACTTGGAGCAGGGGATTAGAAATTAGATATATAAGTAGGGTGAAATTTTAGCAGGGGGTAAACAGAAAGAATAGGGGAAATCTAAAGCAGGAAAGGGTTAAGATAAACAGGACACCAAAAGGGGAAAGGTTAGGAAGAGAGTGATGGCATAAAGGTAGAGTTGAGATAGGGTAAAACGGTGCTAAAGGAAAGATGAAAATAGAATGTAGAATATTAATCCCAAAGTAAAATAAAGAGAAAATAAAATGACACTTAAAGAATAAAAAGGTAAAATAGTAGTAGTAATAATGCTGATTGAAAATAAAAATGTAATAATTAAAAAGGTAAAATCAAGTGAGGAAAAAAGAAAAAATTAGTTTCTTAAGTAAAAGATGCAAAAAATGAAAATAAATAAATAAAAATAAAATAGATAAAATGTGCAGTAGTGAAGGTCATTCACTTCCTCTATTGTTCTGTTTGGGACGCCTGTTTCCCAGTCCGGACAGTATTGCAGTTCCCTGCGTTCCACTGCTCCTCAGTGTTGTAAGCCAGCCCTGATTTTTAAGCAGGTGATGTCTTAATTTCTCGTATTCCTTTATTTTTTATTACACAAGAGTCAATTTGTGACTCAGCCCCTGGGTGGCAGTGTTTCTGGATTGACTTCCAGGTCTCTATGGCCTCTCTACCCTTCTTTCCCTGTGGCACTCAATACTGGTTTGTGGAGGTGGGCTGCCTCAGAGCTGGCTCTCTGATGGTCACTCCCCGCTCTGATCCCCAGGTTCCAGGAAAACAACTTCCCCCTGCAGTCTCCCAGGGTGTCCCCAACTGGGTGATCCTTGCTTAGTAATCAGAAGCAAGGAAATGAAGAGGAAAAAGCCCAAGTGCGCGGACAATGGGTCTGCGGGCAGGTCTAAGCAGCCGGCACACCTTTGAAATTCCTGGCTGTCCCTCCGCGTCAGATCAAAATGGGTTGCTTTTTAGAGTTCCCTTCTGTTAGCAGCTCTGAGGACCCCCTTCCACATTAACGGATCACGCCAGCGCCAACGGCCACGGACTTTTCTAGGCACAGACTTCCCGGTCCTCCAGCTCCCGCAGTGTGCGCATTTCTCTCTCCCGCTGGGACCAGAGACCTCACCTTATCCCAGGTGAAATCTGACCTTTCCGTGGTGGAGTGAAGAGCTCCTTTGAATCCGCGTGTTTGTGCCAATTGGGGACAGGTGTTCTGGGGCTCCCAGCTGTTTGGTGGTCGCTGCAGTTGTGGATTTTCAGGCTTCCGATAAGATCCACTTTCCCCTTCAAGATGGCACGGTCTCTGCGTCCAAGCCCGTAGCTCTGAGAGGGGACCCAGATGCAGTGGGGGCTGCCCGGTCAGGGGAACCCCGTCTAGCAGTCCCCCACCTTCTCCTGGAGTTTAGCTGTCCCTCAGCTTGCTAACAAACACTCCCCGTGCGACCCTCAGCTGTTCTTTCTTTCTTTCTGCTCTGGGACAAGGCTCGGAACACGTCTGTCTATTCCGCCACCATTTTCTCACTCTCCTTCCTTTCTTTCCTTCCTTCTTTCCTTCCTTCCTTCCTTCCTTCCTTCCTTCCTTCCTTCCCTTCCTTCCTTCCTTCCTTCCTTCCTTCCTCTCTCTTTCTCCCTCCCTCCCTCCCTCTTCCTCTCCCCCCTCCCCTTTTCTCTCTCTCTAAAAGCAATAAACATACTGGTATATCCTTGGGTGAGGATAAAAAAAAAAAAGAAAATACAGACCCACAGAGCTGTAGTTTTGTTTTGTTAAATCACTAAACAAGTAATTTGTTATAACAGCAAATAGAAAATAGTTACCATGAGCAAATTTAAAACCACATCTGTCTTACCCTGGCCAGTGTGGGCAGTGGTTAGAGCATCTGCACAAGCACTGAAGGGTCTCAGGTTCAATTCCCAGTCAAGGGCATGTACCTGGGTTGCAAGTCTGCTCCCTGACTCCCGCCAGGGCAAGTGTGGAGGCAACCAACCAATGTGTCTCTCTCACATCGACGTTTCTCTCTTTCCCCCTCTCTCCCTCCTTTCTACTTTCTAAAAAGCAATGGAAAAAAATAACTCAGGTGAGGATTAATAAACAAAAATATTTAAAAACGACACCCTCCTCTGCACAGTGGCCAGTGTGTGGCTAGAACGGGGCCTATGGAGGGGTAGAGATGCGGTTTGAGTCCAGCCCAGAGACCGCGGGCACGTTAAAACAATCCCCGGCGGCCTCACGGGGAAGCCCTGACCGCCGCTGCCCACCCGTGCGCCGGCCGTGGATGTGTCTCCCAGAAGCAGCGCCACGCCTGCCGGCAGCACGCACTGAGCACCTGCCACAGAGCTTCAGCAATGAACGCGGCCCTTGACTCCACAGGAAACGCCCCGCCAGAACCACTGCGTGGGCCTGGGCACCTCTTGTCTTACCGCTGAGTCTCAGCGCATTGTTTCTTCTCCTCGGAAGGAGCGCGCCGTGTTCACATTTCCTAAGCGGCTGCGGAAGGGCCCTTCTGGATACTGAGTCTGTCATCTCGCCGAGATAGTCATGTCCTCATTTCATTAGCTACAGGTTTGAGCTCCTAAGTCCCCCTGCACATTCGTTTATGTTGTTCTGATTCTGTTTTGAATTCTTCTTAAGTTCTGCACCTGTTGCCTGTCAACCCTGGGCCCAAGCTGCTCCCGATCCAGGCACCTCTCCTCCGATGTGAGAAATGACACCCCAAAGAGGGCCTTCCTGACAGTGAGGGCAGAAAGGCTACGGAAGCTGGTCAGCGATGCTTCCGGAGAAAGACCTCCATCAATAGGGGAGAGTGGCAAAAACGGAAACTTAGAGAAAACTTAGTCGGAGGAGCTAGGGCTTAGGGACCTTCTCATGCCTACAGATGAGGAGCGCCCTGTGTGCCAGGCACTAGAGCAGCGGTTCTCCACCTTCCTGGCGCCGCGGCCCTTTAATACAGCTCCTCATGCTGTGGTGACCCCCAACCATAACATTATTTTCGTTGCTACTTCATAACTGTAATTTTGCTACTGTTATGAATCATAATGTAAATATCTGATATGCAGGATGTCTTAGGCGACTGCAAAGGGGTCGCGACCCACAGGTTGAGAACCGCTGCCCTAGCTCAGTGGTCGGCAAACTCACTAGTCAACAGAGCCAAATATCAACAGTACAACGACTGAAATTTCTTTTGAGAGCCAAATTTTTAAACTTTAACTTCTTCTAACGCCACTTCTTCAAAATAGACTCGCCCAGGCCGTGGTATTTTGTGGAAGAGCCACACTCAAGGGGCCAAAGAGCTGCACGTGGCTTGCGAGCCGCAGTTTGCCGACCACGGCATAGAGGAAGGCTTGTTTATCACGAAGCAGTGGTCCTCCCCGCGCCTGCGCTTTGCTTCCTTTCCCTCCATCAGAGCCTCCCTCTCCGCAGGCAGGCCAGTGTGCACTGGCCTCCCACGTCTGCATGCACTGGGTTGCAACCCTTTCTTTTTCCCGAATAAACACTTTTTTTGGTGATGAAAACCTAACAAATATTATTTGTCAGTAGACAGGAACAGGAGCTCCCAGCTCCACACTGAGCAAGCCCAGGGCTCCGTGGGGAAGAGAAGTCCACACATTTCTGGCGGAGAACCGGTGGGGGCGGTGGCTGATGAGAGCGCTGCGGGGCCCCAGGTTCCTCTTAACGGGCCTGCACACAGACTTACCTGCTGACAACACAGCGGCTCTGAGCTCAGCCCCGGAGCAGAAGCTTGGAAAGCCCGAAAAGCATACAGGGAAGAGCTGAATTGCCTGGCTTCCTGGCAAAACCAGAGGGGCAGCTTTCTCGCAGACCGAAGTGCCCGCAGAGCCCTTCCCGGCACCACCCCCCTCCAGGCTAACTGCTCCCCAGCCCTGGGAGTCCCCGGGACCCCACTCCACCCAACTGGCTGGCCCACCCAAGTTGCTTCCAGTGGCTTTTCCATACAAGTGGCCTGCCTTATCTCTTACTGCACTTTCCTAATATTTCCCAAAGGCCCACAAGCTCTAAACAAGCAGCATGGCCTTGGCATGCCTAGGACCTCTTGCTAAGTGGCCCCAAGCCTGACACGAGGGCTGTCAGCCTCAGTTCACAGCCACTGGGCCCACAGGACACCTACTGCGTAAGGCCATTCTACCCAGACTGGAGATGTAGCAGCTCTACCTCATACACAGGAACAAACACAGGGAGACAGCCAAAACGAGGAGACAAAAACAAACAAAAAAATCTTGTTTCAAATGAAAACAGAACAAAACTCCAGAAAAAGAACAACAACAAATAATGGAGACAAACAATCTACCACATGCAGAGTTCAAAACACTCAATGAGCTCAGTGAGAATTTTAATAGAGATAGAAAAAAATATTTTAAAGAGATAGAAAACAAAAAACCCAGCAGAAATAAAGAACCAGTCAGAAATAAATACAATAAGTGAAATGAAGAATAACTTGGAATCAACAGTGGATTAGATGAAGCAGAGGATTGAATTAGCTAATCTTATATAATAAAACCCTAATATGTAAATTGAATGGTGGAACGACCACCAGGGGGCAGATGCTCAACGCAGAAGCTACCCCCTGGTGGTCAGTGCACTCCCACAGGGGGACTCCTGCTCAGCCAGGAGCTGGGCTCACGGCTGGCGAGCACACAGGCGGTGGTGGGAGGCTCCCACCTTCCCGGCAGCACTAAGGACCCCTCAGGGGATGTCCGACTGCTGGCTTAGGGGGTCTTGTGGTCTGTTAACCATTGTGTGATGAATGTTGTGCACTGGGCCTCTAGTTGGAATATAAGGTAAAAGAAAACATAGCAAAAATAAAAAAGAATTTAAAAAATGAGGATAGTTTAAGGCAGGGGTCCTCAGACTTTTTAAACAGGGGGCCAGTTCACTGTCCCTCAGACCACTGGAGGGCCGGACTATAGTTTTAAAAAGAACTATGAACAAATTCCTATGCACACTGCACATATCTTATTTTGAAGTAAAAAAACAAAACGGCCAAAACACCCGCATGTGGCCCGCGGGCCGTAGTTTGAGGATGCCTGGTTTAAGGGGCCTCTGAAATAACATCAAGTGTACCAACATTCACATCATAGGATACCAGTAGAAGAGAGAAAGCAAGGGATTGAGAATCTGTTTGAAGGAATAAGTACTGACAACTTTCCTAACTTGATGAAAGGCATAGACATATAAGCCCAGGAGGTGCACAGAGTCCCAAACAAGATGAACCAAAAGGGGCCCACACCAAGACAATGTAATTAAAATGCCAAAGGTTAAAGACAAGGAGGGAATCTTAAAGTAGCAACAGAAAAGCAGTTAGTTACCCATATGATTAACCGCTGATTTCTCAACAGAAAATTTGCAGGCCAGAAAGGACTGGAAGAAATATTCAAAGGGATGAAAAGCTACAATATACAGTATAACCAAGATTACTCTACCCAGCAAAGCTAGCATTTAGAATTGAAGTTAGATAAAGAGCTTCACAGACAAGAAAAAGCTAACTCGGAGATCATCACCACCAAACCAGGATTATAAGAAATGTTAAAGGGATTTCCTGTTTTAAAAAAATATATTTTTATTGATTTTAGAGAGGGAGAGAGAAACATCAATGGTGAGAGAATCATTGATTGGCTGCCTCCTGTATGCCCCCTACTGGGGACCAGGCACATAATTTGGGCATGTGCCCTTGACCCTTCATTTATAGGCTGACGCTCTATCTACTGAGCCAAACTGGTTAGGGCTAAAGGGATTTCTTTAAGAGAAAAAAGAACGTAAGTATACATAATAAAAATGACAGTAAGTACATACTATTACCAATTACTTTAATGTAAATGGCTTAAATGCCCCAAAGATGCAGGGTGGCTGAATGGATAAGGAAACAAGATCCATACATATTTGGCTTACAGAAGACCCACTCCACTTCACATCAAAATACTAAAAGTTAAGAGATGGAAAGATATTTCATGCAAATGAAAACAAACAAAAAAGCTGGCTTAGCAATACTGTATCAGACAAAATAGACTTTAAGACAAAAGCTGTAACAAGAGGTAAAGAAGGACCCAGCATTCCACTTTTTAAAAATATATATATTTTATTGATTTTTTACAGAGAGGAAGGGAGAGGGATAGAGAATTATTGAAACATCGATGAGAGAGAAACATCGATCAGCTGCCTCCTGCACACCCCCCTACTGGGGATGTGCCCGCAACCAAGGTACATGCCCTTGACCAGAATCGAACCCGGGACCCTTCAGTCCGCAGGCTGACACTCTATCCACCGAGCCAAACCAGTCAGGGCCAGCATTCCACTTTTGAGTATTTAAAGAAACCTGAGACACTAATTTGGGAAGACATCTGCATCCCCTATGCCTACTGAAGCATTATTTAAAACTAGAGGCCCGGTGCACGAAATTCGTGCACGAGGGTGTGTGTCCCTCAGCCCAGCCTGCACCCTCTCCAATCTGAGACCCCTCAAGGGATGTCCGACTGCCCGTTTAGGTAGGATCGGGCCTAAACGGGCAGTCGGACATCCCTCTCACAATCCAAGACTGCTGGCTCCCAACTGCTTGCCTGCTTGCCTTCCTGATTGCCCCTAACCGCTTCTGCCTGCCAGCCTGATCACCCCCTAACCACTCCGCTGACAGCTTGATTGATGCCTAACTGCTCCCCTGCCAGCCTGATTGCCCCTAACTGCCCTCCCCTGCAGGCCTGGCTGTCACCCCCAACTGCCCTCCTTTGCAGGCGTGGTCCCTCCCAACTGCCCTCCCCTGCTGGCCATCTTGTGTCCACATGGGGGCAGCCATCTTGTATGTTGGAGTGATGGTCAATTTGCATACTACTTTTATTAGATAGGATAGCCAAGATATGGAAGCAGCCTAAGTGTCAGCTGATGGATGAATGGAATACTTACTACTCAGCCATAAAAACCACCTTGCCATCAGCAACATGGATGGACCCAGAGGGTATTACACTAGTGAAGTACGTCAGAGAATCCAGGATGGTGGCGGAGGAGGTAGAAGCTACACTCACCTCCTCCCAGGACCCAACTGGAATTGCAGATGTACATAAAGATGTACACCTGAAGCCTATATAATTTTATTAACCATTGTAACCCCAATAAATGAAGAAACAAAACAAACAGTCATGGATACAGAGAACATTCTGATGGCTGCCAGATGGGAGGATGGGTGAAAAGGGGAAGGGGTTAGGAGGTATGAACAGTCACTGTGATGAAGAGACAGTAAGACTCACGTGAACTGGAGAACAGGAGTTTAGATAAGGGTCAAGCCCAGCCTCCACTCCTGTCATGTTTCCTCGGACACAGCGGCACTGGCTCACACGGTTACCATAACCGACCACAAGACCCCTCAGCCTCTGTTAGGGGCACTTTTTACGGGACTCATGAGGTTCCAGTTTCTTTTTATAAACAACGAAAAGAAGTGGCTGACTACACAAGTTGATACATTTAAGAAAGTGGATGTTGCTAGTGAGAGAGAAACTTTTTTTAAGGATCAAATTCTAGTTTAATCTGATCCCCCTTCTCAAAGGCTCCACCCCATTCCCTGCTATCAGCGAACCGTCAGGGCCTCGAGCTCGGGAGGAGCGGCCTGAACCGTGAGGACGCAGCTGCCCGTGTGGCTGGAGAGGCTCCGAGGAAGAGGGCAGCCTGGCACCTGCTGCAGGAGAGCCACTCAGGAGCGTGTCACTCACAAGCCGCATGTTACGGAAATGCGTGTTCATTTTAATTATAAAATACTAGCTTCTGTCTTATGGCCTCTCATGCCTTTTTTCAAAAAAAGCAATTGGTATCTACCAACTTTAGATCAAAATCTTCCAAAAGTTTCTAAAATAGATTTCTGTTCGAAATGAATGTTTTCAAAAACTTTTCAGATGAAAAGTGATACAAAAGACACATCAATGTTCAAATAATTTAAAACAAAAGGGTAGATTTAATGCAATGACAACATTAATCTGAGGATAAATAAATCCACAACAGACTTGAAAGTTTGATTTTTTTTCCCCTTTGCAGAGAGAATGGTTTTCTGAAAGCACATAGGGCTGAAGAAGTCAAACAAAATGTAATTTCTCCATGTCCTCCCTGCTGCCCTTCTAATAGCTGCTACTGGCCACGGTGATAGCTCCTCTTGTTTACATCAGGATGGCCGTTTGCTTCAAGAATAGCTGGACGGCTTGTTTCCAGAATCATCTTCTTGTGACCCCATGCTCTGCAAGGAAGAGGGAAGCCGTGCATTTACGCTGGCCCTTGTCAAGTTCCCCAACAGCCCCACCAAGCACCTGGGGGCCTCCCAGAGGACAGCCCCCCGCTTCTTTGTGCACAAAATTACCCTCGTGTGCACGGAGAGGAATCCAGTCCAGGGACCACCCTCTGCATCCCCTGAGCAGTCTATAGTGTGAAATGCTCTCCAGTCTCTCTGTGGACTGTAATAAAGGTTTTCGAGAACTCCCAGCAGCTAAACATTTAGCCTGAAATTGAGCTCACAGTCCTCCTGTGAGAACAACCCCTCCTTCTCCATCCAGCCCCCTTCTAGTTAATGAGGGGAACCCTACGCAAGTACCTTCTGCACGAACTGGGGGTTCACTGTGATCTCCTGGTCCATCGCCTTCAGCCGCTCATCCAGCTCTATGCACTTCAGCATCTGTGGGTGACAGGTTAAAGGTGGTTAGAGTGCAGGTGTAGGTCGATTTGAACCTAGACCCGTGGTCGGCAAACTGCGGCTTGCGAGCCACATGCGGCTCTTTGGCCCCTTGAGTGTGGCTCTTCCACAAAATACCACGGCCTGGGCGAGTCTATTTTGAAGAAGTGGCGTTAGAGAAGTTTAAGTTTAAAAAATTTGGCTCTCAAAATTTCAATCGTTGTACTGTTGATATTTGGCTCTGTTGACTAATGAGTTTGCCGACCACTGGCCTAGACTATTCAAATAACATGGGGCTACAGGTTCCCAATCCCTTGACCTGGAACTACTAAGCTTTGGAGTCCGTATTTTTGAATTCAGAAAGTTAATACAGTCCCAGGAGTAGGACCTAGGGAAGCACCCCCTAATCAAACACCTTGTCATTTGCAGTGAACCCTAAAAACATTCACACTAAGTAGAATAAATAAAGACTATAAATCATATCAGGTGACATTTGCCATCAAATGAATTACTAAAAACAAACAAACAAAAGAAACAAGCAATGCATAGTGTCCTTCCCCAGTTCCTTATCTGCAATTCAAATTTGGGAAAACCCTGAAAACTAGAAGTTTGCTTTTTACGCTTTTGAGATGTAAGGCTTTGTTCGATTCACTGCCTTAATCTGAGGTGAGAAGCACAGACCACCCACCAATCCCGACTTGTCTGCAGAACCAGTGGCACTCAGAGCAGCACGACCTGAGGCGCAGGGGTGGCTGCCCTGTGGCCTTCCTCCCTCCACCCCACTCCTGTACAAATGTTCTCTGACCCGACCTGGAACTCTGAATACATTTGGCCACAGCAACGAGACTCCATCAGAGGTGCCAGTTGAGTGTGGATAAAATCATACTAATTGTAAGACCCGTCAGATGACTGAGGAGTCAAAACAGGCTTTGGTGCGCTCCATGGGCACTCTAACCCACCACTCACTCACAACCAATGACCCCGAGGAGTCAAAGCAGCCCCTTTTGTAATTCCCTTTCGAGGAACTAAAGCACTCCTAGAGGCTCTGGGAACTGCCTGCATTTATACTAAAATTACCCTGAGCACAGGGACAGTGTCTCAAACACCAACCCAACATCAGAACTGGATGCTCATGCTTACCTCCTGATCGATGTTATGGAGCATGGCTGGGTTATTATATTTTTCAGGGTTATCGTGGAAACTGACCATACCATCCTTCTGATTAATACTTGCAAAAATTTCACCATCTTCTATCTATAAAAAAAAATCAGGGAAGAAGTTTAGACCTGAACACTATGGGAATTTATAGTGATTCAATATAACCAGGGCAAAGCACAGAAAGCTATATAATAAAAGGCAATTATGCAAATTGACCAAACAGTGGAATGATCAGTTGCTATGACGTGCACTGACCACCAGGGGGCAAATGCTCAACACAGGAGCTGCCCCCTGGTGGTCAGTGCACTTCCACAGGGGGAGCGCCGCTCAGCCAGAGTCAGGCTCATGGCTGGCAAGCACAGCGGTGGTGGTGGGAGCCTCTTCCGCCTCCGCGGCGCACTAAGGATGTCTGACCAATGGCTTAGGCCCGCTCCCCAGGAGGAGCAGACCCAAGCCGTCAGTCGGACATTCCCCAAGGGCTGACTGCAAGAGGGCACAGGTCAAGCTGAGGGACACCCCCCGTCCCGCGCAGAGTGCACAAATTTCGTGCACCGAGCCTCTAGTAAATACATAAATGTATATGTATATTTTAAGCACAACTGTTTTTTCAACTAGTAATTACTGAATTCTGAGAATGTTCTAGGCACCATTATAGATGCTAGGGGGTGCAAAACTAACACACTCATAAAAATCCATGCCTTTACATTGTTTCATTTGTATTTTATTTTACATGTGAGGTAAAAGTCATTAACCATTTTAATATATTTTTATTGATTTTTTTTATATTAATATATATATATTTTTTATTGATTTTTTACAGAGAGGAAGGGAGAGGGATAGAGAGCTAGAAACATCGATGAGAGAGAAACATCGACCAGCTGCCTCCTGCACACCCCCTACCGGGGATGTGCCCGCAACCAATGTACATGCCTTGACCGGAATCGAACCTGGGACCTTTCAGTCCGCAGGCCGATGCTCTATCCATTGAGCCAAACCAGTTTCGGCTATTTTATTGATTTTTTACAGAGAGGAAGAGAGAGGGATAGAGAGTTAGAAACATCGATGAGAGAGAAACATCGATCAGCTGCCTCTTGCACACCCCCTACTGGGGATGTGCCCGCAACCAAGGTACATGTCCTTGACCGGAATCGAACCTGGGACCCTTGAGTCCACAGGCCGACGCTCTATCCACTGAGCCAAACTGGTTTCGGCCTCATTAACCATTTTAAAGTGTATAATTTAGTGGTATTTAGTACATGCAGTGTTGTGCAACTACCAACTCTATCTAATTCCAAAACATTTTCATCACCCAAAAGGAAACCCATACCTATTGAGCAGTTACTCTCTGCTCTCCCATCCTCTCAGCCCCTAACCTATTTTCTGCGCTATGGAATTGCCTATTCTGGACCTTTCTATAACTGGAATCATACAATATGTGTCTTGTTTCCCTTAGCATAACGCTTTCAAACTGCCCTTGCATCTTTATTTATTTTTGCTAATCTTCACCCAAGAATATTTTTGCCACTGATTGTTCTTTTTATTTTTTTAATATATTTTTATTGATTTCAGAGAGGAAGGGAGAGGGAGAGAGAGATACAAACATCAATGATCAGAGAGAACCATTGATCGGCTGCCTCCTGCAAGCCCCCGACTGGGGATCGAGCTGCAACCTGGGCATGTGCCCTTGGCTAGAATCGAACCTGGGATTGTTCAGTTTGCAGGCTGACGCTCTACTCACTAAGCCAAATTGGCTAGGGCATGTCATTGATTTTTAGAGAGAGTGGAAGAGAGGGAGGGAGGGGAAGAGAACGAAAGAGAGAGAAACATTGATGTGAAAGAGAGAGCGACTGGTTGCCTCCCACACATGCCCCGAGCTGGGGATGGAAACTGCATCCCAGGTATGTGCCCTTGACTGGGAATCGAACCCAGGGCCCTTCAGTGTCTGGGTGGAATTCAAACCATTAGCTACACTGGCCAAGGCTGCCCTTGCATCTTTAAACATTAGCTTCATTATATATAATTTACATTGCCCTTGCATGTTAAAACTGAAATGCCAACACATTTTTGTTTCACCCAGTAGAAATTATTTTCTGGTCCTTCAAGAAAACTTTTCTGCCAATGCTGATTCCAAGGTGGTTTCAAGGTCTATGTTCTTAAGTTGCATCAATGACTGGGTATTTATTTGATTGACCCTCATAGCCAAATCCTGTGCATGAAGTTAAAAAGCAAGAAGCCAATAAAAGTCCCAAACAGGTATTGTTATTCCTAACAAAATTGCTCCACAGGGTGACAACAATGAGTCCATCTGCTACTGAGCTCCCTACACCGCCTACTTCCTTCTAGCTTTGGAAAGGACAGATACTGTTAGTGATACAGCAACCAGCCCAACACACATTAAATAGAATGCCTAATTCCCTAAGTGATCAGAGAGCTGCCTCTTTAAAAAGTGGAAGGAATATATCCAAATATTTGAAATGCAAACCTAGGTTCACCACAGCAGCACTTTCTGTAATAACCATGTTCATCTAATTAGAATGGGAGGGTATACTCACACAGTGGATCCCTGAAAATGAATGAACTACTAGTAAAACTACATATAACATCATGTATGAATCTCATGTTAAGCACAAAAGCCAGATCCCAAAAAGTATATACTGTATGTTTCATTTTCTATTTTATACTAGAGGCCCGATGCATGAAATTCATGCAAGAATAGGCCTTCCTTTCCCCTGGCTGCCGGCACCGGCTTCCCTTGCAGCCCCGGCTTCACCTGGAAGGTCGTCCGGAAGGACATCCGGTCTAATTAACATATTACGCTTTTATTATTATAGACAAAGCTCAAAACAAACACAACTAAAATAGGATGTGAGAAGTCAAGATAATAATAACCTTTCTAGCCCAGAGCAGGATGGAAGCAGGCCTGAGAGTTGTTTCTGGGGTTCTGGGAGCATTCTGGCTCATGATCTGGGTGCTGGTCGCACTTTTCCCTATGTGGGTTACACGTCAATAAAATGTTTACTTTAAAGCACCAGTCCCAGAAAGGGTCCCTGGTGAGTCCCACCAGACAAGGAAGGGAGAAGTCAGGCCAATGTCTACCATCTCTCTCAGAGGACAGGGGCAGAGGGAACACTTCCCAGACCATTCTATGAAGCCAGCATTACCCTAATACCAAAGTCAGACAAAAATATTACAAGAAAAATATTACAATGTTCACTATCTCTCATGAACATAGATACAAAAATACTCAACATATAAGCAAATCCAACAATATGGAAAAGAATTATACACCAAAACCAAGTGGGATTTATTCCTGATGTGCAAGGCCGGTTAAACATTTATGTTAACTCATCATGTCAGCAGGCTTAAAAAAAAGATCATGGTCAAATCAACATATGCAGAAAAAGCATTTCATAAAATCCAATATCCACTCATGATAAAAACTCTCAGTAAACTAGGGAGAGAGAACTTCCTCAACTTGATGAAAAATATCTACAAAAAACTTAGAGCTAGTATCACCTGGTGAGAGACTTGAAGATTCCCACAAAGATCAGTAACAAGGCATCACACCACTCCTGCAACACTGCACCGGCAGTGCTAGCTAACAAAGTAAGACTAAAAAGGGCACAGAGATTGTGAAAAAGAAATCAAACTGTCTGCTCTGTCTGCTCACAGACGACATGATCATCTATGCAGAAAATATGAAAGTATCACCACCACCAACAAAAAACTCCTGCCGCCCTAACTGGTGTGGCTCAGTGGATAGAGCGTCGGCCTGCGGACTGAAGGGTCCCGGGTTCGATTCCCGGTCAGGGGCATGTACCTTGGTTGCGGGCACATCCCCAGTAGGGGTTGTGCAGGAGGCAGCTGATCGATGTCTCTCTCTCATCAATGTTTCTGGCTCTCTCTCCCTCTCCCTTCCTCTCTGTAAAAAATCAATAAAATATATTTAAAAAAAAAGAAAAAAAAACTCCTGCCATTACTAGCATAGCAAGGCTGCAAGACACAAGGTTAACTACTATAACACAAGGCAGGTGCTTTTGAATAAAGCAGCAATGAGCAAGTGTAATCTGAAATTGAAAACAATGCCATCTACATGTGCATCCCTATCCCCCAAAATGAAATACTTAGGAATAAATCCAACAAAATATCTGTAAGATCTATCTGAGGAAAACTACAAAACTCTGATGAAGGAAATCAAAGAACTAAATAAATTAAGAACTACTTCATGTTCATGGCTAGAAAGATTCGATATTATCAAGATGTCAGTTCTTCCCAATTTGATCTATAGATTCAATGCAATCTCAGTCAAAATCGCAGCCAGTTATTTTACAGATACTGACAAACTGACTCTCAGTTTACGTGGAGAGATAAAGGACACAGAAAAGCCATACACTATTACAGGAGGGCGAGGTCTGAAGACAGACACTGCCTGACTTATCATAAAGCTGCAGTAATCAAGACAAATAGTAAGTGGGACAGAATCGAGCCTAGAAACAGATCCACATGAACAGTCACTGGGTCTCTGACAGAGGAGCACCATCCAGCAGTCAGCCTTTCTACAAAGGGAGCTCATCTGCCATCCACACGCGGACAAAGAATCTACACACAGACTACACCCTCCACAAACATGACAGGCCACAGACCTAAAGGAAACTCCTGGAAGATGACACAGGAGAAACCCTGGAGGCCTGGGTATGGCGATGGCATTTTAGACCCTCTTACCATATGGTCCAGCTATCACCCTTTTTGGTATTTATAAAGCGAGTCAAAAACTTATGCCCACACAAAAACCTGTACGAGGACGTTTATAGCAGTTTTATTTGTATGTGAAAGCAACCGAGATGAGTGAGCAACTACTATACCCAGACAATGGGATGTTACTCGGCACTGCAGACCTGAAGAGACAGGAGGGACCTTCGCTGCAGATCCCTGAGGGAAGCAGCCAGTGGAGGCTGCTCCTGTGCGAGTCCAACCAGAGGCCGAGTGGAGATGGCCACGCTGTGGGAGCGAGGTCAGTGGCTGCCGGGGCGGAGGAGAGCACATGAGCAGGCAGAGCACAGAGGGCGTGTAGGGCGGGAAACCACTGTGTCAGACCACAATGATGGGTACATATCGTTATCCATCGTCCAAACCCACCGAATGTCCAAGAGCAAACCCACCGTAAGCCCTGGACTCTGGGCGGTGAGGATGTGTCCATGTGGGCTCTGCTGTAACACGGGCACCACTTCGGGGTGATGACAATGAGGGAGGCTGTGCTGTGCGGGGACAGGGGATAATGGGAAATCTCTGTACCTCCCCTCAATTTTGTTTTGAACTTCAAACCGCTCTGAACAAAATCCTGCCCTCATGGACCTAACACCCAGGGCAGGCTTTTTCAAGCTCGGCAGTACTGACACTTGAGGCCAGCTAACGCTTTGCTGTGTGGCTCTCCTATGCATTGGAGCTGTTAACGAGCATCCTTGGCCCCTCTGATACAAGTAGGGACAGCCTGGCAGGGACAACCAAAAATGTCTTCAGACCTTGCCAAATGCCCGCTGGCAGACCAAACACCCCCTGCGGACCCAGGGCCTGACAGGCTGTGTCTGGGTTGGTTATGCAGTGTTCAAAACCCGCCCCCCTCCTCTGACTCCTCAAAGCATTTGCTAACGTCTGTGTCCTGGCTGGGGTCATCACCACCCAGGTGTTTCTTCAGACCCCTGGGAGGCTCTGTAGCTTCATTCCCTTTAACCCCTTCAGGGTTAGCCAGGTGCCCTTAGCAGACACCCCCAGGTTGGTTAAGTCAGACAAGTTTTGTTTGGCATGTCTGTGTGTTCTGAATAGAAAAAAACACCTCAAAACATTTGAAAATTGGACTATGGGAATAAACGACTCCATTATCCCAATGGAAAACAGTTGTATTACTCCTAATCCTGATGTGGCAGGGCTTCTGAGCCACAGGGGAGGTCAGAGCAGAACATGCAGATGCTAGCTTCCTGCAGACCGGCTGTCGTGGGCCAGGACAGGTCTGTTCTGGTCGAGCCATGTATCTACGTAACTAAGCAGTAAGTAGATTACAGTATATCAACCTAGTGGGTTACCATGTAGTCAACTAAATGACGCTTATCCAAATATGGGGAGTGGGGAGATACACCTGGAAGTGATAAACAGGGGTGTCAGGTATACTGGTAGTATCTGGTTTCTGAAGCTGGGTGCTGAGCACAGGGGTGCCAGCTCTAGCACCCTTTATAGCAACACTGTTCTATGCACAGAAGGGGCTCGAGTGAGACCGCGGTCAGTGCTGTCACTGAGCACACTGCCTCACTGAGCAGGACTCTGCCGGTGATGGAAGCAATGCCCTGACCTACATATGGGCACAAGTTCATGACCTTATCATGGACCAGCATGTTGAATAACACTGCTTTATGCCTCTTTGTATACCATAAATATTTCATGATGCTCTAGCCTGTTTATCTCAGTGGGTAGAGCATCGGCCTGTGAACTGAAGGATTCCAGGTTCAATTCCGGTCAAGGGCATATGCCCAGGTTGTGGGCTTGGTAAGGGGCGTGCAGGAGGCAGCCAATCAATGATTCTCTCTCATCATTGATGTTTCTCTCTCTCTCTCCCTCCCTCTCCCTTCCTCTCTGAAATCAATCAATAAAGAAATTAAAAAAAATTTTCATGAGTGTTTTATATGTTTACAAAAACTGACATGAGCACAAATAGGATGCACCCTATAAATTATTATTTTATTAAAATATATTTTATTGATTTTTTACAGAGAGGAAGGGAGAGGGATAGAGAGTTAGAAACATCGATCAGCTGCCTCCTGCACACCCTTACTGGGGATGTGCCCACAACCAAGGTACATGCCCTGGACCAGAATCGAACCTGGGACCCTTCAGTCCGCAGGTTGATGCTCTATCCACTGAGCCAAACCGGTTAGGGCCCTATAATTATTATAATTACTGTGATTAGAGAAATCCATAGATCGTTAAGGAAATAAACCAAAATGACCAAAGAAGTTGACTTTGGATGTTCCTCAACCCCCTTTTCTTTTTTCACGTTTTCCATAATGAACACCTGTTACTTCTACAAACACAGAAATCCACTAATAAGTTTTAACAATGAAAGCACACTTACCATATGCAGGACATATTTTTCTGCCTCCTGTGGTCCAGATAATTGCACACGACTTGCCATATCTTGTAACGATAGTGTTAAAAAGGTCTGAAATGCAGAAGCAGAATTAATCACAGGTAGGAACTACTGAGAAAATAAATTTTATTCAATGTGTATAGAGTTCTACTCAATCACTGAACAAGTGCTTTCCATTACTATACAAAGTGACTTTTTGTTGTGAAGATGACTTGACAGATGAGCCCAGTGGTTTTAGCCACCACTTTTCCAGAGTAATGACTTCTAGAAGTGCAGCCTCTGTGTCTGAAATGACATGCGTGCAAGGTTATCACCGCAGCACTGTCTGCAACAGCAAAAGACTGGAGCCACCTACAGGTCCATCAGCAGAGGGCTGGTTAAGTACAGCACAGCACAGTTATAGAAATGCACTACAATGCAGTTGTAACAAAAACTAAGAAGTGAGACTTTTTTATGAATCAAAAAAGGATCCACGATATGTACAGTTAAATATAAAGAGGATGCAGAACAGTGCACCCTAACATGTGTAAAAGAAAGGGAAACAATGGGTGTGAGAGAGCGGGCACAGACAACCTCTGATGCCCCGGGAGCTGGTAACACTGGGTGGCCTCTGGGTAAAGGAAAAGAGGGGCTGGAGTATGTGAACTGGAGGGACATTTTTCTATCTTTTGAACTTTGTATTGTAAACTTATTACTGATGAAATAAATATGAATCCTTCGAAAACCAGTGTTTATCACTGCTCTGCTTGGGACGTGATGAAACTCTCTCTCTCAAGAACAAATTAAAAGAGCTCCTGCCCGGCTGGCCTGCTCAGTGGTTGGGCATCGACCTATGAACCAGGAGGTCACAGTTCGATTCCCGGTCAAGGGCACATGCCCAGGCTGCAGGCTGGATCCCCACTGTGTGGCATGCAGGAGGCAGCCGATCAATGACTCTCGTCATTGATATTTTTATCTCTCTCTCCCTTTCTCTTCCTCTCTGAAATCAATAAAAATACATTAAAATAAATAAATAAATAAAAGAGCTCCCCCACCCCCAAGAAAAGTCAGCAATATTTATAATAATGGCATTTTTAGAGCAGGACACGTTAAAACTCTGATCTTGAAAATTCTGGACCAAAAAAAATCTACATTTACTTTAGTTTGGAGAATAGCACCTAAGAAAATAAAATTGTTAATTTTAAGTACAATAGTAGCTTAACTCAAAGGAAAATTCAAAAGTGAACATTTCTAAATACATAGAACTATCAATGTTCTTATAACTAGAAAATGCCACTGGAATGCCCATCAGTCAAGGACTGGTTGAATGAATTACGATCCACCGTACAATAGACTACTGTTACTGACACAGGTACTGTGATAGAGGCTTATGCTGCCAAGGAAGAAAGAGGGTTAAGACATATTGAACAAAAAAAGCAGAGTAGAAAACAGCATGAAGAATAGGATCCCAATCAGACTTAACTGGGAGTTCCTACACAGGCATATAGACAGAAGACGGAGAAGAGGAGTCTAGAAAAACGCCCATCAAAATGCTAACATGGAGTAGATTCAACCTCCATGGGATAACCTGTCCCAGTTGCCTTGCTATGGGACATGGCTCCTGTCACTGACAGTCCACCTGTTGGGACTTCTTACAAAGCTTTTATTTTCTGACTTTTGAATAAGAAAGAGACATGCTGGGTAGAAAAACCTTCGATGTTTCCCCCTTCTATTATTCTGGCATAAGGACGTAAGGCCAAAACGTTTAACAGCCACCATCAAAGACTTAACCTTCTGACCAGACACATCCTTTAATCACACTGTCCCTCCTTATGTCCCCTAGGCAGTGCTTTTCAGCCCAGTGGACCCAACCAACCATGAGTCAGCACATACAAGACTGAGCCACAGCCCCGGCCCTGACTGACCACCTTGAGGCTCTTCCTGTTCAGTTAGTCAAACTCCTGTTCTTGATTGACCTGATCCAAACCAGAGTATAAACTACCAGCTTACTGCTCAGGGCTGGACTGCGGCTGACTGCTTCACACGGTTAACTGATGGTTTTTGCAGCGATACCTACTTACTAGATTTCTTAAGATCTAATTCCTCATTTAACTTTTATTTAACTTTCTGCAATTGAATTTTTTAAAAATACACTGTCTTTTAACCTTGGTAATATTTTGATTCTTTTCCTTAAACCTTAAGTCTAGTCACAATGGGGTGCTGGTCTTCAAGGCCACCTCCTGATGGTGAGGCAGGAGTCACTCCGAGTGGCTCTGTCGGCACCTGGACCAGAGGAAAGGCTGTGGGAGAACCAGGCTGCTTGTTCTTCTGAGTCCCTTAGATCCTGGTCTTCTTTGTCTGTGGGTCAGGTTGGTTTTCCTCTGGCTGACAAGTTACATTTGCTTTTTATCTTTTTTTAGTTGCTTTCACATTCTTTATTTCCTCTTACAAATTAACTTTCTACAAATTCTCTGCTGACTTCCTCATGTTCGCTGGCTCCTCTCTAGTACGTAGGCGTTTCCTTCCCTGTCCGGCGACCCTCCTCACCCCTCCTCTTTTCCGTGCGGGCTCTGCCGCCTCCACGACCAGCCCTGCTCTTCCTTTTCCTCCAGCTCCCCGGGCCCTCACTGTCAATCCTCCTCCGTCCCCCCTTCACCCAGGGCCCTGGCCCTGCCAGCAACAAACACCCCCTATTCTCTCCCGTTCCGCTGCTTCTCCGCCATCACCCTGCTGCGGACATAGGCAGAGGGCACCCACAGAGACAGCCGCACCGTTCTCACCAGTTCTGAACCAGTCTGACCAGACTACTTCGCAAAAGGAAAAAACAACACTGTTTAAGCTGCGCTTAGTTTCCTATTCCTTGTAGTATATGCCTTCCTAGCTCACCTGGGATTTCATTTTTCTTGTAAAATTTTCTACATACAAAAACCATCACAGCTTCTTCACCTCGGGCCTGGATGGTCATTAGCGTCCCAGCGCTGGGTCCAAGCAGACCAGCACCGCCTGAGCGCCCCGGCGCTCACAGGGCTCCCACGGAGCGGTTTACCCCTCAGGCTAGCCGCCTCTGCTCCAGAGCAGTCACCGCGCCGCCGTCTTGCTCCTCACCTGCCCCTCCTCTCAGACGCCCTGCGCCAGCCCCCAAAGACCCAGTTCTCAGCGGTGGCAGTGCCGGGCGGGCGGGCAACCCTGCTGCACGGTAACCCTGCAGCTGCTTCCTCGGCTCGGAGAAGGGCAAGAGGAGGGGCCGCGGCCGCGAGGCGGGAATGGCGTGGAGGGCCAGTCCTCACCTTGGTTAGCCTTTGAATGTTCTTCTTGTAGAGAGAGGACAAGCACTGCTTCACCAGCCCCATGTTGTTGTCACGAGTAAACGTTTCGCTGTGCTTATTCACCAGGTTTCGGAGTTCTGAGGGGTTATTGGTTGAATAAACTTGTGCTAACTCGTGGTATGCATTACTAAGAGGCTAAAGGTTTAAAGGGGAAAAAGCAGATTAAAATGTTAGAGAAGTAAAATTTATTCAGGAAGCAAAACAAAACATGGCACTATTTTTTGAGCAAGTGCATCTAATACGCTTTACTGTTACCTAACAAATGCTCAGTGAAGACCAAGGATAAATTTTCACTATGGAGTAATTTATTATAAAAACCCTTGTGGCACAGAACAAATAACTGCACAGCAGGTGCAACTACACTGCATCTGGTGAAGACACACACATCTTTCCCCATCAGTGGCTCCTCTTTCTATTGGGAAGAAAGAAGGTGGAATTGTCATTATTCTCCACTCTCTCTCTCATTTCATGCACTCACATACACCTCCCCAGGAGCAATGGGCCAATCGGCTACTTTTGATAAGAAGGAAGACAGGAAGAAGACAACTGATGGTGGCTGAGGACCTAAGAGCCTGAACTGCCTTAGGTCTTTTACCGCACACACATTATCCTTGTAACTGGGCAGAGGTCCAAGAGAACGTGGTAATGAGCACAGGCGTAAACTGGATTCAAACCTACATTTCTACTTTGGAAGTCTGTGGTCTTTTCAACCAGTTATGATACCATCATAAATAAACTACTAATGCTTGTAGAATCATGCCCCTTTAGAAAAGCATTCCTGCCCAGCCAGTGAGGCTCAGTGGTTGAGCATCGACCCACGAACCAGGAGATTCCGGTTCAATTCCCGGTCAGGCACATGCCCGGGTTGTGGGCTCAAACCCCAGTAGGGGGTGTGCAGGAGGCAGCCGATCAATGATTCTGTCTCATCACTGATGTTTCTATCTCTTTCTCCCTCCCTCTTCCTCTCTGACATCAATAAAAACATATTTAAAATAAAATTTTTAAAAAATCAAAGCATTCCTTCTAAAATAGGGCCACCTAAAGGAACCATGGGAGTTCTCCAAAATGATCTGCGAATGGCAACCCCAATCCTATCTGCCTCATTCTCCCATGGGATCTCTCACCCACCTGCTCCCAACCTCCAGCCTGTGACCAGGCAGCCCAGAGCGTGAGAACGACGGCAGGCTCTCTGGTGGGGAACACCGGCTCTCTTCATCAAACAACACACAAACTGATACCCTGAAATCCGACTTTTGTACAGGGACAAACGGGGTAAAATTGTTATTAAAATGATTGTGACCTGCCCTGGCCGGTTTTGCTCAGTGATCAGGGTCTTGGGTTCAATTCCTAGTCAAGGACATGTACTTTGGTGGCAGGTTCCCCAGCCCCAGTAGGGGCGCGTGTGGGAGGCAATCAATCAATGTGTCTCTCACACATCAATATTCTTCTCTCTTTCTCTCTCCCTCTCCTCCCTTCGTTCCACTCTCTCTAGAAATCAATGGAAAAAATATCCTTGGGTGAGGATTATGTTAAAAAAAAAAAAAAAGATTGTGATCTCACCATCTTTTAAATTGTTCCATTTTTAAAAATGTGTTTTTATTGATTTCAGAGAGAAGGGAAAAAGAGATAGAAACATCGATGAAAAGAGAATCACTGATCAATTGCCTCCTGCACACCCCCAACTGGGGATGGAACCTGCAGCCTGGGCATGTGCCCTGACCAGGAATTGAACCTTGACCTTCTGGTTCATGGGTTGATGGCCAACCAGATAGATACACACCGGCCAGGGCTGTTCAAATTTTTTAAAAATCATGAGCATGAATTTCAAAATATTTTTTAAAGAATTAATTTATTTTTAATGTGACCAAAGCTGGGTTCTCAAGGAACACACAAGTTCTGTGAGCAGAACCGTCGTCTTCACATGATCTCCCAGCACCTGAGCCAACTGAGAGCTCAATACAATCAGCACTGCTTTTCTAGCATTTCACTAAATTATGAAGAAAAAAAAATCAACCCTTATTGGAGCTCAAACATCTACAGCTCTAAGTCTGAAAACAGGTTCCTGAGAAACATTCTACTCCAATCGGTGATCAGAGGTGTATGAATAGGAGTGATGTTAGAGGTTCTACCAGAACCGCTGCTCCCAGGCTCCCTGCAGACAGTTAACAAATGTCCGCTAAATTGAAGCTGTTGGGGGAATTAAATCAGTATAAAATAAAATTATACAACTATGTATCATTACATTTCCTTAAGGACTTAAGAAAGCAATTTTATTTTAAAAACTCACCTTAATGAATCTACCCACAATTTGAGATGTATATTTTGGTAGCTGTTGTACTTTTCCAAGTAATATCAAAGAAACTAGAATATACTTTTTATATGATTCCAACATGATATGACTGACCGCCATGGCAGGGGTAGTTATAGCCTGAGCAAGAGAAGAACACTGAATGTGAAGTCAGCACACAGTAGCAGGAAAGGACAATCAACTATAGGTATTGCCTGAATTATAAAACAGTACTTACATTCAATGTCCTCTCTGCTTTATCTTTGAGATACAATTCACATACATAACATTTTCCCTCTTAAGAGTATACGACTCAGTGGTTTTAGTATATTCACCATGCTGTATGACTGTTCCCACCAACTAATTTCAGAACATTGTCATCCCATCACAAAGGAACCCCACATCCATCTGCAGCAACGCCCCTTCTCTCCTCCCCTTAGCCCCAGGCAATCACTGTTCTATTTATGTTTCTATGGCTTTGCCTGATGTGGCATTTCATATAAATGGCACCATAAATATGCGGCCTTTTGTGCTGGCTCAGCTGTGAAGGTTCATCCCTGCTGCTGACACCTTATTCCATTTCATGGTGGAGAATATTCCACTGCACGGATGTTTCACATTTTGTTCACTCCTCAGTTGGTGGGCATTTGGGGTGTCTCTACCTCTGGCCACTGTAAGTCATGATGCTATGAACATTTGAGCACACATTTTTGTGTGAACATTTGTCTTCATTTCTCTTGGGTATGCTGAGTCACATGGTAACTCTATGTCTAACATTTGAGGCACTCCCAATTCCTTTTCCAAGTGACTGTACCATCTTATAATTCCACTGCAATTGTGAGGGCTCCAAACCCTCCACACCTCACTAACATTTATCCTTGCTGGTAGCTTTTAATGCAGGCACCCTAAGAAGTATGAACTGGTATCTCAGAGTGCTTTTGATCTGTATTTCCTTGATGACTAATGTTGATGAGTATCTTTTCATGTGCTTATTGGTCATTTGTATAACTTTGGAGAAATGTCTATGCAAGTCCATTGCCCATTTAGAAATTTTTCATTTTGCTGTTGATTTGTCTCTGTATATTCTGGATGAAAGTTCCTTAGAAACATGATCTGCAAATATTTCTCCCGTTCTGCGGCTGCCTTTTCGCTTTCTCACCTGCATCTGAGAAGGTTAAGAAGAACTGAAAACTATCACACCCAATCAACCCAATATTTCATAGCAAAACTCAACCCACTGAGCCTGAGGCACTTCTTTGAGATTATTCTACAGAAACAGTCACCTAAGCACACGAGAATACGGCCCCCTGCAACCTGCTCTTGCAGTGAAAGAACAGAATCAACTCTCAGTTCTACCCATCGAGGACCAGTCCACTACCTGGGCCAGTCTGTGGTGCAATATGAGGAAATAAAGATGCTTCACTTTTTGCCTGATACAATGCTATACTGAATTTTTTCCAATATGTACGTCCTTTTGGAATTTTTTTGAAGTGGTAATATAATTGGTATCACCTTCTGAAATTAAGTTACTAATACCATCTATAATGGCATACATATTATTAAAACACAGTGGCTTGCCCTAGTTGGTTTGGCTCAGTGGATAGAGCGTCTGCCTGCAGACTGAAGGGTCTCGAGTTGATTCCAGTCAAGGGCATGTACTTTAGCTGCAGGCTTGAAGGATCCCTGGCCCCAGGAGGCAACCAATGGATGTGTCTCTCTATCCATGTTTCTCCCCCTCCCTTCTACTCTCTTTAAAAATCAATAAAAAAATATCCTCGGGTGAGGATTAACAACAACAACAAAAAAACCACACAGTGGCATGGAGTAGACTAATACTAAATACTTGTCCTTAGGGTAAATCAGGGAATAAGTATATTTTCAGGTAAAAGGCTTCCACCTATAAATATAAAAAGTTTGTTTTTAATATTTTAACTGTTTGATGGAACTATTTTTCTAAGTACATTGCCTATCATCTTGATATTTCTAGATCAGTATGCTAATCACTTATTATACTGGGGCTGTACAATGATAATGCATTCAGTGGCTATGAAGTGTGTTTAAAATTTTCTGAAGAATTGAATTTTAAAAAAATATACATTTTTATTGATTTCAGAGAGGAAGGGAGAGACACAAACATCAATGATGAGAATCACCGGTCAGCTGGCTGCCTCCTGCACGCCCCACACTGGGCAACAAGCCCGCAACCCAGGCATGTGCCCTGACTGGACACCCAACTGAGACCGGGTTCATGGGTCGGCCCTCAACCACGGACCACACAGGCTGGGCGGAACTGACATTTTGGACTGTGTCCTCTTGAAGATGTTACCTGCCCACAAACGTCCTTTAACGCGACCAGCACCTCTGGTGACCCTTCCCTAGGTTCTCTTGGTGGTACTTGTCAACCCCACTCACGGAGGCAATGCTCAGTCACAGATGTGTGCGTATTTACCTGCTAGTATTTCAGCTCAGTTAAGCTCCTTGAAGGTTTAAATATCCTTTATTTTAATATGTGCTATGAATAAAATAAGAACTAACTGACACCTGATAAACATCTTAAAACACTAGTATTAGAAAATACAGGATAGGGCAAAAATATGTTTACAGTTCATGTGGAAATTAATACAATAATTAATAAGTAATAATACAAGGATAAACTGTTTCATGTACTCAGAGCTGGACACCTACTCCTGCCCCCTGCACTGTATTCTCCCTTTCAGACTCTAAGGAAACCTCGACTATTACACCAAGCTGCAGAGTGTCATCCTACATACTCCAGTGGCTATTACAGACACAGACAAAGAAGCGGGGATTTTCCACTGTGCATACTTAATATCCTTTGAATTTCAACCATGAGAATATTTTACTTATTACAATAAAACTTGAAACACCACATACGGCTTTAGAACAAGACACTTCAAAGATCCTTCAGTTCAAACTCTTACCTCCATGCAAACGCGCTATGAAGGTTGAGACATCTACATCTGAACCCGCTAGACGGTGTCAGCGGCACAGCCGGGTCAGACCCACCAGCAGCGCTCTTCCCTCCTAGCTAATGCCCTTCGACTGAGGAGCAAACCACCACTGTGGACACCAGGCATGTCAAACTCGCTGCCCGCGGGCCGCATGCGGCACACAACGAATATTTTTGCAGCCCAGCCAATATAATGGTATGTAAGAAACGTTTTAATAAAAATTTCATAACTTAATTTTTACAATATCCTGTTATACATAATTATTAACGAACTACGTTCGCTAATGACTGATTACTATAATCGTGTTGCATTCATTTCCCTTATGCGCCTTACGCACAGGCGCACCATTTCTCTCCACTAAGACCAGCAGCCCATATTTTAGCAGCCGATGGCCACGTCGTCATTCATCTTGTACTGACTTGTTTGGTGTGCGCAACAGGAAATATTTCGCTTTCAGAGAACAAGAAAAATAGGTTTATTTGCATTACACTTATTAATTTGTGCAGTTATTCAGTGTCTGGTAAGTTAACGTTCAAGATAAAATATTAATTTTCATTAAAATGTTCTATTATTTTATGTTAACGATGACTCATTTATTTCAGCCCTTTGTATTCAGCATGTCTCTTATTGAAATAAACCTACGTTCCTATGAAAATGGAAACTTTTGGGGTTTTTTTGCAGCCTTGTTTATTTGGCCCGTGTTAGCCTTTGAGTTTGACATGCTTGGTGCACACGGTCACTGAGAAGTGGTCTTTGACAGGACCTCCACCTGGTACTCAGAGCCCGAAATCAATGTAACAGGTGGGCATTTCTTTGACCACACAAGCTCAAAACACCCACTTAGAGATGAGATTACCTGCTCATAAAAGTAGAGTGCTCTTTCGAAGTTCTTCAGCCCAGTATAGATCATGCCTCCATAATAATAATAACATAGAAAGTGCTTTGCATCGTAGGCTCCATTCTCTTTACAAATATCCATCATGTCCACGTCAAGATATGGAAGGGCAGGCTTAAAGCATTTTGCTAGCAAACAAAGCTGTGAAAAAATATTTGTATTAAACTGTCATTTTAATTGTACTCTGGCAAGCTTTAGCAGAAGCAGCAAATTCACAGACTCCAAAAAGTTCAAGAAAACATTGTTTGGAGAAACCAAGATGGCGGCATAGGTGAAACACCTAACCTGCAGCCGGGCACAACAATTTCAAAGGCACAACTAGAGGTCAGAACGGACATCGTCCAGAACCACAGGAGAGCTGGCGGACTGAAATGCCCACAGCTGGGGGGAAGGAGAAGGCCACGGGGACAATCGGGGGAGCCGTAAAAGCCTGAGGTATGGAGAAACTGGCGGAGACACGAGCACGCGCGCCTGCGGGGAGGATGGAGCCGGAGAGGAAGGGGCGGCTGACGGCCTGGCCGGCGTTCACTGGCAGGAAGGAGATAAAGGCTCCGGAGTGTGCTAAGCGCTGGCTCCGACTGCACTGAGCGCCAGTTCCAGGCGAAACCCTGGGAAGCCAGGCGCAGGCTGGGGGAATGAATCTGGGCTGTGGGGCGCAGGCACAGAGGAGCGGGGGAAGGCAGAGCTCCAGAGGCGCGCACGGGAAGGGGCGCAAAGGACGGACTGTTGCCTGCGCCACTGAACTGCCCTAGCGGGAAGGAGACATAAGCTCAGGACCGTGCTGAACCCCAGTTCCGACTGCACTGAACCCCAGTTCCGGGCGAAACCCTGGGAAGCCAGGCGCACGCTGGGGGAATGAATTTGGGCTGTGGTGGCGGAGGCACAGAGAAGCGGCGGCTCCAGACGCGCGCACTGGAAGGTGTGCAGAGGACGGACTTTTGCCTGCGCCACTGGGTGGCCCTGCTGGGAAGGAGACAGGGACGCCAGACTGCGCTGAGACCCAGTTCCAACTACACTGAAACCCAGTTCCAGGCGAGAATCTGGGAGTCCAGATTCATTAGGGGAGGGACTGGACTGTTTGGCAGCGGGCGAAACTCCAGGGCGCGTTTCTCTCAGAGGTGTTTGCAAGGAATACAGAGGGACACAGACGCAGGAGCCTCATAGGGCGGGGCTGATAGGAAGCCAAGGTTGTAGGCTCCACCCTGTAGCTCCGCCCCAGCCAAGCTGAGCAGAAGCTTTTTCCTGCTGAGTGCCTCAGGTAGTGGCTGACCCACACTACATTGGAGACCCAGAAACGAGGGCATCTAGTGGTTGGTGGGAGATGACACCAGATTTCAATCACTCGCATAAGGGAGGCATTCTAGAGGCAGACTCAGTGAGCGCCAAGGCATTGCTGCATCAAGACCCGGCCCACAAACATGTCTCCTGCACAGCAACTCTTCCTATATAGACAAAGAGGGTCCTCACGGCCAATTGGCCTGGAGGACAATTCCTCCCAGTGACACCAACAACAATCAAGACTTAACTGTACAAAGGAGGACCAAGATGGAGACATAGGGCGGCAGCCTGATCGTTGCCTACCACAACAATATTGAGACTATGACGGGAGAGCAGAGCAGACACCAGCCAGAAAGACCGGGGGGCTGGCTGAGCAGATGCTCTACAACTAGAATAAAAGAGAGGGGTATGCAGGATGATGCTGATGCCGGTGACCCAAAGTCCACACTTTAAGAACTATGGCTCAGGCGACACAATGGTGGCCTGGAACGTGCTCGGCGCAGTTCCCCCGGCGGTCTCCGGCTGAGGGGACGGCTCCACTCGCTGCCGAGCACGGACAGACGAGCCCCTGGGAGACATGGGGAGGGAGACTCCGTGCTTGCTGACCTCCGAGTCCTTCAAGAATCTCAATGCCCCGAAGTGGCCAGGTGCGCAAGCTCAGCGACTGGCCACCGTTGCAGACCCAAAGGCCGACGCAGCGACACCGGACCAGCCCACCGCCGGGCACCGGGCACACCAGAGCCTTGCCGAGCCCGCCGCCCAATGAGTTCTGCGGCAGCCACCCTGGAGCTCTGAGAAAATGACCGAAGGAATTGCTGAGAGGGAATTGACCAACAGGAATTGGGATCAAGAAGACGAAACCCCGCTGAGACCCGAGTCCAGGCAAGCCTGCGAGCCTCTGGGCTCAGATGTGGTCACACGCCTCTGGGTCTAGGTGAGGCCTCACGCCCCTGGGTTTGTGTGAGGCCAGGCGCCCCTGGGTCCAGGTGAAGCTGGATTCCGGGTTCGGGTGAGGCCATGTGCCCCTGGGTCCGGGCGAATCTGAACCCTGGGTCCGGGTGAGGCCGTGGGCCCCTGGATCCGGGTAAGGCTGGGTCCCGAGTATGGGTGAGGCCGTGAGCCCCTGGATCCGGGTGAGACCACGCGACCAGGGGTCTGAGAGAGGTAACGCGCCCCTGGGTCCGGGTGGCTTCGTGCACCTAGGTCCAGGTGAGGCCACGTGCCCCTGGGTCTGAGATAGGCCACGCACCCCTAGGTCCGGGCGAGACCATGTGTCCCTGGATCCGGGTGGGGCCTCGTGCACCTAGGCCCGGGTGGGGCCGCGTGCCCCTGGGTCTGGGGGAGGCCAGGCGTCCCTGGGTCCGGGTGAGACCGTGTGTCCCTGGATCCGGGTGAGGCCTCGTGCGCCTAGGCCCGGGTGAGGCCACGTGCCCCTGGGTCTGGGGGAGGCCAGGCGTCCCTGGGTCCGGGTGAGACCGTGTGTCCCTGGATCCGGGTGAGACCTCGTGCACCCAGGCATGGGTGAGGTCACGTGCCCCGGGGTCTGAGAGGCCAAGCGCCCCTGGGTCCGGGTGAGACCATGTGTCCCTGGATCCGGGTGAGGACGCGTGCACCTAGACCCGGGTGAGCCCAAGTGGCCCTGGGTCTGGGAGAGGCCAAGCGTCCCTGGGTCCGGGTGAGGCCACATGCCCCTGGGTCTGGGAGAGGCCAAGCGTCCCTGGGTCCGGGTGAGACCATGCGTCCCTGGATCCGGATGAGGCCTCGTGCACCTAGGCCCGGGTGAGCCCAAGTGGCCCTGGGTCTGGGAGAGGCCAAGCATCCCTGGGTCCGGGTGAGACCATGTGTCCCTGGATCCGGGTGAGGCCTCGTGCACCTAGGCCCGGGTGAGGCCACGTGCCCCTGGGTCTGGGAGAGGCCAAGCGTCCCTGGGTCCGGGTGAGACCATGCGTCCCTGGATCCGGATGAGGCCTCGTGCACCTAGGCCCGGGTGAGCCCAAGTGGCCCTGGGTCTGGGAGAGGCCAAGCATCCCTGGGTCCGGGTGAGACCATGTGTCCCTGGATCCGGGTGAGGCCTCGTACACCTAGACCCGGGTGAGCCCAAGTGGCCCTGGGTCTGGGAGAGGCCAAGCGTCCCTGGGTCCGGGTGCGACCATGTGTCCCTGGATCCGGATGAGGCCTCGTGCACCTAGGCCCGGGTGAGCCCAAGTGCCCCTGGGTCTGGGAGAGGCTAAGCGTCCCTGGGTCCGGGTGAGACCATGTGTCCCTGGAACCAGGTGAGGCCTTGTGCAACTAAGCCCGGGTGAGGCCACGTGCCCCTGGGTCTGGGAGAGGCCAAGCGTCCCTGGGTACGGGTGAAGCCAGATCCTGGGTCCGGGTGAGGCCGTGCACCCCTGGATCCATCCGGGTGAGGCTGGGTCCCAGGCCCGGGTGAGACCATGCGCCCCTTGGGTATGGGTGAGGCCACGTGCCCCTTAGTCCGGGTGACGCCATGCCCCTGGGTTCGGCCGAGACCAAACCAGAGGGACTCGGACCTCCATTACCACCATTTGTCCACCATCCAGAGCTGAGGGGTCAGTGCTGACATGTACACATAAGGAACTACTGGACATTGAAATTGGGTCTCAAAAGAACTGTTGGTCCAGGGGGAAGCTCGCTACAGATTGATTCATTTGCCTGTCAGCATAACTATTATTGCTCGTCTCACATTCAGTTCTTATTAGTATATATCTAGTGACATATGATCTCGCTCATTTAGGGGAAATGATGAACAACATAGACTGAGGAACAAGAACAGAACCAGAAGCAAGGAGGCATCGATCGGACTATCGGGCCTCAGAGGGAGGATAGGGGAGGGTAGGGGGAGGGTGGGGGGAGGGGGAGAGTTCAACCAAAGGACCTGTATGCATGCATATAAGCCTATCCAACGGTTAAGTTCAACAGGGGATTGGGGCATGCGTGGGGAGAGGGGTGGGATGGGAATGGGGGGATGAGGACAAATATGTGATACCTTAATCAATAAAGAAATTAAAAAAAAAAAAAAAAAAAAAAAAAAAAAAGAAAACATTGTTTTACATTCTCACATTTAACTTATTGATTAAAAGGATCCACATATCAACATATTACTCTGTTTTCTTAAGCATTCAGAATAAAGTAGCATTTGGTGTTGTTTCTTAAAATATATTTTTTTAATGATTTCAGAGAGGAAGGGAGAGGGAGAGAGAGACATCAATGATGAGACAATCACTGATCGATTGCCTCCTGCATGCTCCCCAGGAGCCAGCAACCTGGGCATGTGCCCTGACCAGGATTGAACACTGACCTCCTGGTTCATATGTCAATGCTCAACCACTAAGCTATACCAGCAGGGCTAATAGCACTTCTTTATAAAGGATGAACCAACCATGATTCAGTACGCCACAAATGAATTAAAGTTCAGCTAACAATTCACCGAGTAACCATTCTGTCATAGATGCGCAAACAAGTGAGTCCTTTTTTTCTTTGCTGAACTAATCACAGAAACAGATCGGCATGCTATGATTGAAAATGGAAGCTTTTTCTTTAATTATACTTTTTCAATTTCTAAATCCTTTACATAAGCGTAAGAAATTGTGCAAGTACATGGCAACGTCCTGTATGTGGGTGATGTGGCACAGGTGCACACAACGTACCAACTCCCTGAGCTGGCTGTTCACGTACTACTAGAGCACTTTATGTATTTTATACACCAATCACAAACGTTCTTAAAACATAAAAAATGGAAAAGGCACACCTTCATTGAAACTAGAACATGTGACTGAAATAATCCACAAACCATGTTATTCATTAAGGAAACAATCCCAATACCTTATGGGAACTGGTTAAACCCATATTATGAAATACTCTGCAGCTATAAACCACTGATATGGAACCATCCCTAAGATACTTTAAGTAGAGCCCTGGCCAGTGTGGCTGTTAGTTGAGAGTTGTCCCATGTTCTGAAAGGTTGCTGGTTCAATTCCTGGTCAAGGCATATACCCCAGTTAGGAGCTCCATCCCAATAGAGGGTGTGCAGGAGGCAGCCTATCGATGTTACCCTCTTACATTGATGTTTTTCTCTCTCCCTCTAAAATCAATAATAAAAAACATATTTTTTTAAAAAGATAAATTGCCCTAACTAGTTTGGCTCAGTGGACAGAGCATCAGCCTGTGGACCAAAGGGTCCCGTGTTTGATTCCGGTCAAGGGCACATATCTTGGTTGTAGGCTCCTCCCCGGCCTGGGCCCTGGTCCGGGGCGCATGCCAGAGGCAACCAATCGATGTGTCTCTCTCACATCAATGTTTCTGTCTTTCCCTCTCTCTCCCACTCTCCCTAAAAATCAATGGAAAAATATCCTTGGGTGAGAATTAACAAAAACAAAACAACAAAAAATAGATACATTAAGTAGAAAAAAGCAAGGGGAGGAAAAAGCAAAAAGCAATGTACTGTATGTAATTATTCATACAAATTATTACAATTTGTATAAAAAAAGAGACAGACTTGGCAGGTGACTCGGTTGGAGCGCTGACCTGTATACCAAAAGGCTGCGCGTCCAATTCCCAGTCAGGGCACATAGTTAGGTTACATGCTTGATCCCCGGTTGGACGTGTATGGGAGACAACTGATCAATGTTTCTCTTACACATCAGTGTTTCTCTCTCTCCCTTCCTCTTTCTCTAAAATCAATAAAAACATTTCCTCCAGTGAAGATTAAATAAAAATAGAAAAAATAGACATATTTGCTTGTACATTCATAAAGTATCTTTGGAAGGATAAACAAGAAACTGCTAACACTGGCTGCCTTTGGAGAGAGAGGTGGCTGTGAGGCAGGGTGGTAGGGAGACTTCATTTTGCCTGCTGGATTTTGAACCACGCGCAATAAAATAAATAACATTTTGCCCTAGCCGGTTTGGCTCAGTGGATAGAGTTGTCGGCCTGCGGACTCAAGGGTCCCAGGTTCAATTCCGGTCAAAGGCGGGCACATCCCCAGTAGGGGGTGTGCAGGAGGCAGCTGATCAATGTTTCTCTCTCAATGTTTCTAACTCTCTACCCCTCTCCCTTCCTCTCTGTAAAAAAAAAATCAATAAAATATATTTTAAAAAATAAAAAAAATATATATTAAAATAAATAACTAACATTTTAAAGTGTAAAGTTACCTGTGTTTATTCTCAGGTCCAAGATTCCTTAAAAAAGAAAATAACTTGGCATTTTTTAAATGTCAGAAGTGTTAATTACTCTGTTCTACCAAGCCTACTAGCTGAGCCCTGTTCTATAGTTTTTATCCAAAAACTGTTAAAAATCCCCTTTCTATAGATAGAGGTACCTATATATATCAATTGCTAGAACATATCAGTCTCCACCAAATTGCAGTCATTTATCTAATCTGATGTTGAGCAAACCTACTCAGTCTAACCCTCCGCTGCTTACCTGGCAGAGATCGGCATGTACCGAGGTCAGCTGGTTTGTGTTCATCTGCATCTTGTCTATGGCTTGCTTGAGGATGCCAATTCCTCGCAGGGGCTGTCAGAAATGACATCTCTTTCAGATAAGTTCTCAGAGATGGCAGCACATTGGATCTTATGTTGTCACTTACAAATAAAAGATAACACTAATTGACAGGTTTCTTTGAATGACAACATGAGGTTTCCACACTTTCAGGACTGTCCCAATTCAGTCAGAGAATGTTTTTGGACGCTGCTTCTTGTGACGTTTAGAGTAACTCAGCACCATTTTTAAAACCAGAAAGCCTTTTCACAATGAAGATAAATAATCCAAAGCAACATTACTTCAACAGTTCAATATATTTACATCTAATAAACCATTTAAAACAGGTGACACCTATGCTTAGTAAACTTAACTGTGTCCAAGGACACTGACATTTCCCCTCAGGTAGCTGGGCGTCATCTGGAAACGTTTTCCAACATCATCTCTTACCTGATAATAAATTACTCCTGAAACTGATACGACCAGTTATAAAGGGACCTGATTATAAAAAACAAGACTGAGTTTCAAGTGAGGTACAGTCAGTTTCAGGACAGGAGATGTGACTAAAGTGCTGAATAACTGTAAATAGTTTTTCAGTAAAGGTTGCTGGCACTTTTTTTAACCCTCTCTTTCAAACCACCACTTACTCAGTTCTCCTACAAAATACCAACCGCTTATTTCTGTTTCAGTCTCCTTCAAACAACTAGTCTTGAAGTTCAATTCCAAATAAAAGAGAAATACCCAAATTGTAACTTGTGTCAATATCACAAAATTAAAGAAAGACCAAAGAACTGTTCCAGATTAAAGGAAATAAAAGTTGTGGGACAATGTAGCACAAACCATGAACTGAGATTTTTTTTTGTTATAAAGAAATTAATAAAACAACTGGCAAAATGGGAGTAAAGTCAGTATATTTGCTAAAGAATTATATCAGTGTTCATCTCCTGAGGTTGGTCTTTGTATTGTGGTTATATAAGACAATGTCCCATTTTTTAGGCAACACTCAAGGGCCATTCTATCTGCAATTTACTTTCCAATGGCTCAGGAAAAAAGAGAGAGAAAAGATAAGCAACTGTGGTAAGATATTAATATCTGGAGAATCTGGGTGCAGGGTATATGGGAATTGTTTATATTATTCTTGCAACTCTTTATAAAGCGAAAATTATGTTACAATTAAAAGTTTAAAAAGTTTTAGCAAACAAAACCCAGCATATTACCACGCAAAGGACACTAGAACAGGAGCTGCAAAACCATCGCCACTGGCTGCAGGGTCCGAGGCTGGCCTCTCCCTGCACTGGAGTCTACACCCGCGGAGGGACTAGCTGTCCTTACTGCAAACGCTATGAGTACTTGAAGGGACCACCCACATCTAAGTGGTAGGACTCTTAGTACTAACCTGGAACCTTAACAAATTAGTTCACTGTCTAAGTTAGATATCTTCTATATATATAAAAGCCTAAGCGACTGACAGTTCGCTATGACATGCACTGACCACCAGGGGACAGATGCTCAATGCACAGGCTTGGAAACATGGAACAGACTGACGAATCTCAGAGGGAAGTGGGTTAGGGGGAGGGCAGGAAGAGATTAACCAAAGATCTTATATGCATACTAGAGGCCTGGTGCACGCACAAGTGGGGTCCCTTGGCCTGGCCTGCGGGGATTGGGCTGAAACTGGTAGTCCGATCTCCCGAGGGGTCCCAGATAGTGAGAGGGCACAGGCCAGGCTGAGGGCCCACCGGTGCACGAATCTGTGCACCGGACATCTAGGATGTTATAACAGAACTACGAACACTTGAATAACATTGCTTACCTGTTTTCTTTCCATAAGGGCATTTGTCAGCTGATGGCAAAGCCCAGCAACTAGATACAATAACAAAATATTAAAAATATAAATGACTAGACAGGCAAAATACATTCAATGGAAAATAGCAAAATGCAGTTTAGCTTACACGTGTCTGTTGCATATCGAATGTGCTCCCCATTACAAGTACTGATAAAAAGCTGAACCTGTGAGAATAATGTTTCGAAGTCAGGAACACTGGGCATAGAAAACTTCACAAATCTGGAATAAAGGGAAAAAATCAATTTATCTTGATATTTCACGGGGTGAAAAGGTAGAAGCAACTGAGGTCAGAAATCCATCCTACCTCCAATGCTCTGTGAATTAAATGTGTCTCAGTATTTTTAAAAATTAAGAAAAAGGATCTATGAGATTCTCTTGGCCTGTTTTTTGTTTGTTTGTTTGCACAATCAAGACACAACATAGATTTTTAAAAAATGCTTGGAAAAGAACAGCTTTTAAAAAGAAAAATTCCAGCCCTAGCCATGTGGCTCAGTGGATAGAGTTTTGGCCTGCAAACTGAAAGGTTCCAGGTTCAATTCCGGTCAAGGTCACATGCCCGGGTTGTGGGCTCGATCCCCAGTTGGGACTTGCAGGAGGCAGCCGATCCATGATTCTCTCTCATCATGGATGTTTCTATCTCTCTCTCCCTTCCTCTCTGAAATCAATAAAAAATAAAGAAAAAAAGAAAAATTCCATTAAATGAGGCCAATATCAGGTCTTCCTAGTATTTGTGAAGGAACTCAATATAAACTTATAACCTAAAGTTTAAAATAATATTTTTCTTTTCAGTTCCAATGTGGTCAGGACTATTTATTCAATTTAAAAGCCAGTTGCTGCTTTTCCTGTCCTGAAGATTAACAGGCTGAGCAGGACAAGGAACCAGAGCTACGGACCGGAAGGCTATGGCCAGGCCTGGGCGATGCTATGGTCCATCTGGGAGAAAACACTTTCTGATGAGCAGGACAGGATGAACTGGAGGTGCTGGGAAGAGGGAGGACTCAGGTGACCCATCCTGATGCCCTTGGCAGATGGTGCCTTCCAATTGCCCACGATAAACACTCGGGGGGAGGAAGGTTCAAAGATAGGTTTTGGGGAAGAAATCACATAAGCTACCACCGCTGAGGCACTGCTTACAAGTCAACTTCAAGCTCTTCTTTTTAGTAAAGAAATGAACTGTGGAAACTAATTCACCACTTCTCCAAAATCTTTCCGTTTGTACTTCTATCCAGTTCAGTATTACTTGACTTAACATCACCTGTCACTGTACTTCCCATTATCAAGTACGTCTGAATCAATTTCATCAGGGCTTCACAATAAATAAGGCCCTGTCATTTCCAGTTTATAAATAAAAACATGAAACTTGGGACCCCATGCCTAATAATGGAAGAGCATAATTCAAATCCGGGGTACAGAGAAACAAGGTCAGGGCGCTTTTCAGGTTTTCTTTTACTTAAATACAAGAAGAAACTCTGTTTTGTGTACTCACAACTGTAGCCCTACTTTTGCCCACCCCGTACATACATGTGAATTTGTGTGTATAAAACATGCATGCTAAAAAAGGGGGGGAAGCCCCAATGAATAAAAAAGATAAAAGCATGCATTCTGTCCTTTTAATCAGCGAACACTGACAGCCTGCGCATCCCAGAGCTCTCTGCAATGGTGAAATGTCCGGTATTCGCCCTGCACAACGCAGTAGTTACCACAGCAGCTACATGTAGCTACTGAGTACTTGCAATGTGGCTACTGCAACTGAATCTTTAACTTTTTAAAAGTAATTTACATAGATGTCACTAGTGGCTACTGTATTGCAAAGCAAAGCTCTAGACCAGGGGCGGGGAACATCCGGCCCATGAACTCATTTGGTCTGGCCCTGCCAAGGCATTAGGGATGAGCAGGCTAATTTTTAAGTTGATAATTTTGTATGGCTGGCAAATTATATTATAAATATCCAAATAGCCCTTGGCAAAAAAGGATCTCCACCCATGCTCTAGACCCTTTCATTCGGAGTTTCTTCTCTAAACTCTCTTCTTGACCCCTACCTTTGCCTCAGGAATCCCAGTCCAAGTAGAGCCAGACCCTCACTCTTAGTTCTTCTCAGTTTATTTATATTATTACAACTTTCACAACAACCTTAACATCCCAATTTTAATACTGAAACATCAAGAGATAAATAATTCTACTGTAAGGTACCCGGAGTTACAAGGAACCCAATTAAAACAAGGTCTATTTAACTTGATCTCAAACAGCTAAACTTGTTAGCTGATGTGGCTCAGTGGTTGAGCGTCAACCTATGAACCAGGAGGCCATGGTTAGATTCCCAGTCAGGGTACATGTTGTGGGCTGGATCCCTGGTGGGGAGTGTGCAAGAGGCAGCTGATCGATGATTCTCTCTCATCATTAATGTTTCTCTCTCCTCTCTGAAATCAATAAAAATATGTATTTAATAAAAAGTTGGAGAATTCAAAGCAATGTTGCTTTTGGGCACTGGTAATTACACTCAATGTACACAGCCATGCCATGCTTCATCACTCTTGCTACTTTATTTCCAAGTTAGGAAATGTGGGCAATCCTATGGACCACATAAGTAAAAGTATTCAGATAAATACACACTCTAGTGCCCACAAGTGAGATGGCCATTCATTTTTAAAAATAAACTTCAAACTGTGCATACATATAAACACAAGTTAAAAACCATTAGAGGGATAAGTAAAACGTAACTACTATGACATGACTTCAGTCGTGCAAAAGAAGAACTCCATGTTGTTACATGGCTTACTTCCTGCACCAAACACTGAAGTCAGAAGGTGCACAGTGTTCAGTGCAGAAAGCACAAAGCTACCCAAGAAGATGTCCCTTACAAAACAGCAAGGACGCCCAAGGAGTGCTCCTGTACATCCAGAGCCCCAAGCACCGTGTCCAGATGGGATAAGTTCTTGGCAAGGAGCTCCCCGCTCTTGTTGATCAGCTCACAAAGCTGAGTCATCTGCCCTGAAAAACAGGAATAACACGATGTCATTCAGTTACAGCACCAACCACACCAAAGGGAGGATAACGAGACTTCCTATCCCGGAGGAAGAATTACCTAGATTATTCCTTATGTTGCCTTCATTTCAGATGAGGATGGAGAAGGGCCAGAGAAGTGAAATGAACTAGACCACCCACATCCCTCTGCCCCCTGAAAGTTTCTCCATTCCCTCCATTCCTTTTTCTGGTTCCCCAAGCCAGAAATGTACACACACTATCACTACCGCTCCCTGCTCCCTGCTCCCTCTCTGTATCCAAAATGTCACCAAAGATATTTCCTTTTACTTCCTAAGTCTCTCAGCTCCATTCCTTTCGCTCTCCCCCGACTTAATTCATATCCTTATTTCTTATCTAAACAACATCATAAACATTCCCAATGCCCACTTTCCTGCAGCCCATATTTCACATTGGCGCCTGGAGATCTTTGTACAATGAAAAATTCAATCAAATTACTCCAATGGTTTTAAGAAGTCCAAATGCTTCAGCCCCGTGCCTGGTCCCAGTGCCTCCCAGCCTTATGTCCTGTACTTCCCTTCACACACCTCGTCTTTGGTCACGCCAAGCTCAAAAGTCAGCCAACATCCCTATTCCCTCACCTTTGTGCCTCTACACCTGCTTTTCTCCGTGCTGCGTGTTCCTCCCTTCACGCTTCTCCCCCATGTCCTCCTCTACCTGACTCATACCCTGCTCTACATCTGCCTGGTCTTCCTGGACCCTCACCTACCCTCCTTTCCCATGGCTGACTTGGTTGGATATTTGTCCTCTCCCCGTCACCTGAGAACAGGTAATTCAGCATAAACTCAGGTGAAGAGAGTCCCTTCTCCAGCCTAATGATAGTTTGACAGCCAATCCATCAACAAGCAGCTTGACGACTCTCCTAAGACCCATTTTTCTTTCCCTTATATCACAATGTTATAACAAAAGTATAGATTCTAATTAGGCCCAAATTGGTACTGTGAACGAGACTTACCAATTTTAACAGGTTATTTCAGTCACAGACACACCACAGGTACTCTCACACCTCACTAGCTGTCTTTCCATGATCTATTAGGTATCATTTTTCAAGACAATAATACAAGTTGAACTGAGACAGACCGACTCACTATCACTTCATTAAAGACCTCACTGGTATGTATGAATACGCAGCATCTGCCAGTTAAATGATCGCCCCCTTTTAAGCCCACTACTTGAAATAAGTTTGCAATGATTTGAAACACCCAGAAATAAGCATTTCAGTTCTCCCCCCACCCCCCATATTAAATAATCAATGCTGAGTTGAGACTTAAAAGCTGGGCCATTATGAAATCATGAGAGTCAACTACTGCAGGGCCAAGGGGAGAGTCCACAGTAAGTTTAAGTGTCACAGCACATTGAAATGAGCCCAATAGAGATGTGGCAGTGAAATTCCCTCTATCCCTTCACTTAAGCTCCATGTTAAGAAATTCTGAACGAGAGCAGAGCAAACAGACCCTCATCCACATGCACTATGCTGTGCACAGTGTGGAGGGCAGTCACTGCGACCTCTCTCCGCCCGCAAGCTGCTCCTGAAGTGGCCTCGTGCACAGAGCATGCAGGCACAGCTTCCAGGTAAGCGATCCCTCTGGATGCTCAACAGCCAGGGGATTTCAGTGGCCTGTACACGAAGTGAATGGGGCAGGACCCAACCCAACCTTCTAAGCACTCTGCAGCCCAGAAAACTGAAACGAAGTGTTTGTGTCCTAATGAATGGCGGTTTCTCCATTCACACAGACTGAAAAAGTCGATGCCTTGCCTGTGAGCCTAACTTCTATAAAAAATACGGGACATGAGACAGAACAGTTAAGCCTTACAACAGAAGCGAGGTAGAGGTAAGTGAGATAAAGAGACTGGACACTAATGGGGACTTGCCCAAGGTCACGCAGCTCCCAGAACTTTACAATCCACTGCCGTCCGCAATTAGCAACTACTTACTGCGCCCGTATGACGGGTGCTTTCACACGGCTTCTCCCTCTCAACCCTAGCCACTCCATGAAATGCGGGCTTGCTTTTACTTTACAGATGAAGAAACAGGATGGTGAAAGGGGCCTTCACAGCCAGCAACTAATCTCTTTAATTCAGAGCCCAGGGTTCCATCAGGGATGAGATGAATGAACCCGAAAGCATGAAAATTAAGGGCAAAGTGATAATGGTCACAAGTCTACCCTAGAAACCGAGCCTCCGAGCGAGCGCTCCTCCGGCCTGCTGCAGGACTAACATGGGCGCGGGGGCTCGCCGGGCGCCGGCCGGGGGTGGGGGGGCCGCAGGCGGCCTCCTAGGACGGGCTCGCCGGGCGCCGCGGGACAGGCGGCCAGGGCACCAATCACCGCGGGCGAGGGAGGCTGAAGGGACCAACGGGCGCCCGCACAGGCGGCCAACGGAAGTCACCGCCCCAAAATGTCAAGCGCAGCGCCGGGGTGGAAGGGGCGTCCGGGGGGTGCGGGCGGGGGAGCGGGAGGGTCCCGGAGGCCCCGGGACGGGAGCCCGGGAGCCCAGCGCACGGACGGCGGAGGCCGAGGAGCCCGCGTGCGCGAGGGGCGGCTCCCGCTCGGCAGCGCCCGATCCCGTCCGGGCCTACGCGCCGCGGCCGCGAGCCCAGCCCCGGGCCCGGGCTCGGGATGAGCGCCTGGGGCTGCAGGGCCGCCCGGGCCTCACCTTGAGCCGAGAGCTGTCGGACACTGTTCACGAACTGCTCCAGGGCCGAGGCCATGTTCCCCCGGGCTCCGAGGAGCGAGCCGGCCCCCGCGGGAAAAAGCCTCGCTCCGGGGTGGGCGCCCGCGAGCCGCCGGAAAGCCAGGGAGCGGCAACGTCACTTCCGCAGGTCAAGCACCGCGAGATCTCCTGCCTGGGAACCAGTTACTGTTTCCTTGGAAACAGTTCTGCTGCTCGCCCTAGCGGGAGGCTGCTCGCTGGTCCTTTCTTCGTTTTGTTCACCTGTGAAATCCCTTCCGCTGGTTAGTGGGCAGGGTGGTCAGCGGAAGAAGCTAACCTCGTAATCCCTGAGAAGCAGAGTAATGACCCTCCTTTGGGAAAACTGCTGTTTGAAACTGCGGTTTTGATGTTCTCTGCTATTTCTTGCTAGTCCCTTGTTCCATAAGTCAACTCTGTTATTTTTCGACGGTCTCTTACTCTGTAAAAATAACTTTGTTTTTTAACTTAAATAATAGAAAAGATAAACTTAACTGTCTAACCTTGCAAGCTAGCCATCTAACGTAAGGGGCTGATACGCTGATACTGATAATATTCCCATGCCAGGTGTCTATATAGATATGTACTCAAGGTTACAGGTGTCTGTATAGATACAGGTACTCAAGGTTAGAAACTGTCTGCAAAAATAACTTACACAAAGACCTAGAAGGATATAAAAAGAGAATACTGCTTCCTGTGGTTGTTCAGAATTTGACAGAGATATTCTGCTCTGAACCCACGCGTAATAAAAATGATTCCTAACTAATTGGCTCATTAAGGCGTCTTGTATCTAGCTGGCTGACTTATGATACAACACTGGCCCCGTCATTCACACTGGGCATAATGGCCACTTCTTCCCTGAGCCTTTGCCTGTGAGTAGAACATAGATAGACACACGCAGCCTTGTGCTCACATCTCTTTCCTACTGCTGAGTAGCTATGTGACTTTGTGCAGGTTATTTGACCATCCTGTCTTGTTTTCCTCACCTGTAAAATTCTTACAATGACCTCAACCACCTAAAACACTTTTAGAACTATGTGTTCATTCAATATATATGCTGATAAGCCAGCCAGTGTGGCTCAGTGGTTGAGCATCAACCTATGAACCAGGAGATCACCTTTGGATTCCAGGTCAGGGCACATGCCCAGGTTGTGGGCTTGATGCCCAGAAAGGGGCTTGCAAGAGGCAGCCAATCGATGATTCTCTCTCATCATTGATGTTTCTCTCCCTCTTCCTTTCGCTCTAAAATCAATAAAAACATATTTTTTTAAAAAGATATATGTTGAATGAATTGATTTGTCTTTCCTCTAGACTCCTCAAGCATGTTGCTCTTCTCATATAGCCACTTCTCTGTTGCAGAACTTTGTCTTCATAATCCATACCATATCCATTGCTTTTAACCTGCATGGAGTTGCTTGAGATCAAACATCTGTCTTACTCACCTCTGGACATCTTAGGGCCCAACACATATCAACTGAAGGTTGATGGCATCAATTCAACACCAAAGGAATCCCCAACTTGGGGTGCAGCAAAGAAGGAAACTTTATTCCATGCAAACAGCTCAATTTCAGTGCGAGCAGCTCACTTGTGACACAGCACGGCTGTGAAAATAGTCCAAATAGTCCGGGGCCAGGCCCCTCTCCAGTTAGACAGCTCAGTTCTGCCCTGCACTGGACTGTCCCGTGCTGCTTTGCTCTGTGGCTGCTCTGGTGAGACATCTTTGGAGTTCCTCTTTCACCTTTCAGCTCCAGCCAAAGCACAGCCCTTCCCCACCTTCAGTGGAAAGGGAATCCACAAACACAGCTCTCACTCTCGGTGGAAAGAAGAGTGCACTCTCAGAGCAAGAGGGGAGCTGGCTTATCCTATATAATAAAAGCCTAATATGCAAATTGACCGAATGGCAGAATGACCGGTCGCTATGATGGGCACTGACCACCAGGGGGCAGACGCTCAATGCAGGAGCTGCCCTCAGCCAGCAGGCCCCAGGCCAGCCAAGGCCGGTGCGAGCAGGGGGGTCCCCTAATCACCCTGCTGGTCGCCCTGCAGAGGGAGGCGACTGGCAGCGGTGGTGGGGGGCAGGGCCGGCTGGTCACCTCACATATCAGCCTTGATCGCCAGCCAGGCCTAGGGACCCTACCCGTGCACGAGAAAATCGTGCACCAGGCCTCTAGTATAGACAGAAGTCCACACTCCTGATTCCTGATTGGTTCATTGTCATGCAGATGAGGACTCTAAAACCTCACAGTTTGATTGCTCCAAAAGGCACTGTCCTGATTGGTCAGAATGGAGCTGTTCTGATTGGTTGATGAAGAAGCTGATGGGGTGTGGGAGGGGGGAAGATATAGCTATGCAGCTCTGATTGGATGAGGAAATCTCAGTCCTATTGGTTAAAATAGGATTCCAGGGACTCCTTTATAGGGGCTGGCTCAGCTGGTGGGAACACAGGCAGGCAGACAGCTTAGTGCAGGCCTCTCCCTGAAGTGCAGTTGGTGAGAAAGGCCCCTATGCTGCTTAGGCTCTGTTATTAAATGTTAGCCCAGTTAGCCACTGGGGCCCTTCTTAATAGCATCTTCTAAGGTCCACACACAAGAATTAATGCATAGTAGGGTCTGAGTAAGTAAACATGCATTTTAAAATGTCATCCAACATATATTTACTGAGCATCTAAATGTGCTGTGCTAGGCACTAGAGATACACTGTGGAGTGTCCCCTGCAGATAATGGACAAATAAAGACCCTAGAAAAAGGGGCTAGTGCTCTGAAGGAGTGAAACGAGGTTCTGTAAGGTCATGCAGTGAAGGAAACTGACCTCGCCTGGGAACAAGAGGGAAGGCATTCTCAAGGAAATGACACACATTGTCAACGTAAGAAAAATTCAAATCTGTGAAGAATTTTTGGGAGTTTGAGTCAAACAGTCAACAATTGCCAGGAAGAAAAATCTCAACGGATTGAGATAATGCTCCAGAGAATGGCAGTTTTGCACCTTATTGTATGCATTACAATCAAAAGAGGAAACGAATGTGGGTTATATGAAATCCATTGGTGATAGATTAGGGAGGCTGGAGAAAGCAAAGTGGAGAAACCTCTGGGAATTGATAAAAAGCAAAGTAATAGACATATACTTCTCTTTTTCAAAACATTTTTAAAAATATATTTTTATTGATTCAGAGAGGAAGGGAGAGAGAGATAGGAACATCAATGATTAGAGAGAATTATCGATTGGCTGCCTCCTGCACGCCCCCTACTGGGGATCCAGCCCACAACCAGGCATATGCCCTTGACAGGAATCGAACCGGGGACCCTTAGGTCTGCAGGCCTACACTTTATCCTCTAAGCCCATGGTCGGCAAACTGCGGCTCGCGAGCCACATGCAGCTCTTTGGCCCCTTGAGTGTGGCTCTTCCACAAAATACCACGGCCTGGGTGAGTCTATTTTGAAGAAGTGGCATTAGAAGAAGTTTAAGTTTAAAAAATTTGGCTCTCAAAAGAAATTTCAATCGTTGTACTGTTGATATTTGGCTCTGTTGACTAATGAGTTTGCCGACCACTACTCTAAGCCAAACCAGCTAGGGCTCAAAAAATATTTTTATTGATTTCAGAGAGGAAGGGAGAGGGAGGAAGGGAGGGAGGGAGAGAGAGAGGAAGAGAGAGAGAGAGAGAGAGAGAGAGAGAGAGAGAGAGAGACATCAATGATGAGAGAGAATCATTGATGGGCTGCTTCCTGCATGCCCCATGCTGGGCATCGAGCCCACAACCCAGGCATATGTCCTCACTAGGAATCGAAGCATGACCTCCTGGTTCATAGGTTGATGCTCAGCCACTGAGCTACGCTGGCTGGGTTTCACATACTTCTTTCACTTAGGTGAGTATATCACAGTTAACAGTAAACAATGAACTCAGTAACAATGAGGGGGTCTGTAGTCTGCAGAATGGTGCCTGTGCTTTGGGGGAGTCCAGGAAAAGGAAAATTACTTTGACATTCCGAAGATCTGTTATCATAGATGCAAAAAGACAACAAACAGGCTCAGTTAGGCTAAAGTTTGACCTTTGTCAGGGAAGATGCTGGTGTAGGACATGACTACCCACCTGTGCCGCGCCAGCACAGCCAAGGGTTCGGGGAGCCTGAGCGGGGGCGACGAAGGATGGAGAAATGACAGACAAAGAGAAAAAGCTGGTCTAGGTGGATCTTCTGTGCTTTGATGAGGCCACAGACAGATCCAGACTGCAAAGCTGAGGCTTTATTTATAATCAGGGACAAACAAGGCAATTGACAATGTTCTTGTAAGTTTCACTTGTTTTGGCAGCACTTGCTGCCCCTCCCACAGCCCACTAGCTACCCAGGAAAGATCTAGGGAGCAGTCACAAGATCAAGCTTAATTATGCTTAGAGGACTGAGCCCTCCAAGCTAGGACTGGTTTGTGACTTTGCCAGCAGGTCAGCCCGAGGCTTAACCCTATAACCGCTCCCAACATCTCACCCTTTCTTTTAAATTTAAGCTACTAATAATGATAGTAAAACTTAAACATTAAGAACAAAGTTCTGACCATTAAAACATTAACAAAGCAATGCCAATGCAAAACCCAATAACAAAACAATGCCAATGCAAAATCTAGACATGGCTATTAATAAAACAATGCCAATGCAACACAACAATAATGCCAATGCAACACAACAATAAAGAAATCAAACTACAGTAACATTTTCCTGCTAAATGAAAGTTTCTTTTGCTGATTTCCTCAGAGTCCTCGGACTTGGCTGCGGAAGAGTTTGCAGAAGACTGGCAGCTAACCAACGCTAGCATGGCCAGAAACATGGTTGAGGCAGTACCTTCTACTTCCTGCTTTTCTGCCATCTGCTGGGCCTCAGTTGTTAACTTCTTCAGCTGACCCCATGTTGGCACCTCGGTCTCTTGCGTAGCCTTCGTCATCTTCCTTTTCCGCTTTGCTGTCATCTGGGCAACTTTCACTCTTTTGAACGATGGGACAAGGAGCTTCTCTGGGTCCATTGTGGTGACGCACGTAACTCTCTGGCACCCAAATTGGCTGCGCTGCTCCTTCTGGAAAGATACAAACACAACCTCTTCCCCACATCATTACTGGATCTGGTCCAAACCATTGTCCAGTTTGTGCATCCTTCCATCAGGCTAACCCCATGGAGGCTATTGTACAGTAAGTCCGATGCCTTTTGGCTGCTGTACGACCCTCTGCATTGCAGTTCAAAAAATTTAAAGTATAAAGAACATGACTGAGTTTGTTTTGAGGTGACACATAACATCCATCTCCCCCTTTCTGTTCTAGTAATACCTTAGTTGGAGAACGAGCCAAATATAGCCATTCAACAACTTCAGGAGCTTGCCAAATGACCCCAGTGGGTGTATGTGTCATAAGGAAAATTAAAACCTGTAAGGGAAGGGAGTAATCAATTCTAGTAAGTTCTGCTGAACTTAAGGCATCCTCAACTTTATGTAAGGCTGTCTTGGCTTCCTCTGTCAAGCAGCGTGAGGATGATGGAGATGAATCTCCCCTTAGTATATGAAATAAAGGGCTTAAGTCAGCAGTGGTTAATTTTAAAGCAGGTCGAACCTAGTTAATATCTCCTAATAATTTTTGGAAGTCATTTAATGTAAGTAAAGTGTCAGTCCGAAGTTGAATTTTCTGAGGTTTTATTGTTTTTCCCTCAATAATGCTGCCAAGATAAGAAAAAGGAAATGTCCTTTGAACTTTTTCAGGTGCTATGCATAATCCAGCACAGTACAGAGAATCCTGCATTATAAGAGATATTTAGTTACTTCGTTTTTCCCTTCTTAGAGGAAAAAACCTTCATAACATTTAAAATATATTTATTAATTTTTATTTGATAAGGCTTTCCATGCAATTTCAAGTATATTAGATCTGTTAAATTTAAAAAGATTTTCTTTAAGAAGAGAGAACAAATTTCTTGTATTACTCTGGGCCCTTGGAGCTTTCCAAGAATCATCTCTGTTAAGACCTTGAAATTTTAACATGGAAAAAAATATTTAAAAATATATATATATGATTTAAATATTATAATACCTTTTATAATTATCTTAAGATATTAATTAGATTTTAAACTAGTTTTTGCATAGAAAAATTTTCGGTGGGATCACAGAATTAATCCTCTTTTTAAATTAGACCAATAGTAAGTAACTTATTTGAATTCCTAATTATTAGAGAAAACACAACATTTTACTTTCTCAAAAATAAGTTCTTATACTTTGTTTTTTTGTTGTTTTTTTTTTTAATATATTTTATTGATTTTTACAGGGAGGAAGGGAGAGGGACAGAGAGCCAGAAACGTCGATGAGAGAGAAACATCGACCAGCTGCCTCCTGCACACCCCCCACTGGGGATGTGCCCGCAACCAAGGTATATGCCCTTGACCGGAATCGAACCCGGGACCCTCCAGTCCGCAGGCCGACGCTCTATCCACTGAGCCAAACCAGTTTCGGCAAGTTCTTATACTTTGGACATTTACCACAACTACATAATTTCTCCCAATTGCACTTTGAACTTTTAAAGCTGGCAAGTCAAATATATTTAGCATTTCCTACATTAATAACACTTTACATTTTTAAGAACAAACCATGTTTTTTCCTTGCCCGGGGAAATTGAGTAGCAAGGCTGTAAGTATTCAAATGCAAAAATTGTCCTTAAATTTTTTTTTTCTTTTTCGCTTTCTAAAGTAATAACTAATCACCCAATTTGGCCAAGATTTGCATTTCCCTGCCACATTCCTCCACTCCCCTTCTGGAGTGAGCTCTAGGCAGTCCAGAATCAGGGAACAGAGACTGAAAGCAGAGGCAGGCATTTCCTCTGGACCTTCAGCTATATAATGATCGCAAAGTTGTTTTCCTACCTTCTCCCATGCCTCTATATTTACCTTTCCTTCCTCAGAAAACCATGGGCAGGTTTTACTTACAAAATCCAAAAAATCGAAAAGCTGTTCATACCTCACAGAACAGCCCTTGCTTGGAGCATAGCCTTAAGCATGGATACGCATACATTCTTTCCCTGTGATCCTGAATTTCCCATGTTTTACACCTAGCTAGTACAGTACCCCTTCCTTACTTACTGCATGTGCACGCCTCCTTAGGGGTCCTTTCGCCTGACAATTGAAGTTCCCTCACACTCAGGTCCGCATTGGGTGCCACTTGGGCCGAACTCAGCCCCGCGTTGGGCGCCACTTGTGCCGCACAAGCACAGCCAAGGGTTCGGGGAGCCTGAGTGGGGGCGACAAAGGATGGAGAAATGACAGACAAAGAGAAAAAGCTGGGTCTAGGTGGATCTTCTGTGCCTTGCTGAGGCCACAGACAGATCCAGACTGCAAAGCTGGTGCTTTATTTATTGTCAGGGACAAACAAGGCAATTGACAATGTTCTTGTAAGTTTCACTTGTTTTGGCAGCACTTGCTGCCCTTCCCACAGCCCATTAGCTACCCAGGAAAGATCTAGGGAGCAGTCACAAGATCAAGCTGGGACTTGTTTGTGACTTTGCCAGCAGGTCAGTCCGAGGCTTAACCCTATAACCGCTCCCAACACCCACCATAAACTGCTTTTAGTTAAAAAGTTTTAACTAAACCTTTGTGGTTATTTTAGGTCTCCAAGTTTGCAAGCCTGCCACACAGGCCTCCCCTGAGCCAGTCAGGTTAGCATGTGGCCCCTTTTCCTCCACAAAACTAAGCTCTAAAGAAAGGTGTTAGTAAGATAAGGGAGGGAGAACTTATACTAAGTGAGAAGACAGTATGTGCTAAGAAAGACCCAGTGTTGGGAGACAGCATGTTATCTGAGATTCAGAGAGGAAGGGAGTGGTATGAGGTGGAGCTGCAAGGCAAACAGGCCCGCCCCCGGGGTCTGTGGTGAAGACCCTGGGCCTGCCTGGAGATGGGGAAGCCGTTGGGAGTTTGATGAAGGAGGGTGGGGTGATCGGATTTGCATTTAGGGAAGGTGGTCTGGCTTCCCCTGAATAACTTCAGAGACTTCTAGCACTTTTCATATGTCTCTTGGCCATGTGTACGTGCACTTCAGAGATTTTTTTAATTGGACTGTTTGTCTTCCTTTTGTTAATTGCATGAGTTCCTTATATATTTTGGATATTAACCCTTTATCAGATGTATCATTGCCAAATATGTTCTCCCACACAGTGGGCTCCCTTTTTGTTTTGTTGACCGTTTCTTTTGCTGTGCAGAAGACTTTTATTTTGATGTAGTTCCATTAGTTTATTTTCTCCTTAGTGTCCTTTGCCCTAGGAGTTGTATGGGTAAACATATTGCTGGGAGAGATGTCTGAGATTTTGCTGCCTGTGGATTTCTCTGTATTTTTATGGTTTCCCGACTTATATTTAAGTCCTGTATCCATTCTGCGTTTATTTCTGAGTGTGGTGTAAGTTGGTGGTCTAGTTTCACTTTTTTGCATGTGTCTGTCCACTTTTCCCAGCACCATTTACTGAAGAGACTGTCTTGACTCCGTTGTATGCTCGTGCCTCCTCTGTCACATTAACTGAGCCTGATGGTGGAACCCTGAAGGGCGAGGGCCTCCGGGTGGGCAGGGGTTTTGGGCGGAAAGGCTTGGTGCAATTTCTTCCCCTTTCTGGGTCCATTTCTCATTCAGGACCCGTCCCAGTATCACAACAACAGCACCATGCTCTCCCTGCCCGCCTCCGGATGCTGAGGAGCATCTGGGTGACTCACCCCGCCTCCCGGGGGCTTGGCAGGGTGCGCGGGGGCGCCGGGCTGGTGGCACCGGGATTGGGGCAGCCACACTCTGCTTATGCTGTGGCCTCTAGTCAGCCTGGACCTTGAATCCAGAATCCCAAGGGTCCAGTCCGTGGGTGACGCAGTCTCGCCTGGGCGGGGTCTCCACCTGAGGCGGGTGTTGGGGACCCAGCCCGCACAGAAACGGGGAGACGGACGGGTGGGGAGAGCCCTGCAGGGTGGGTCCCAGACACCACGGCCGGTGACCAGCCCGAGGAGGGGGGGGAAGGAGGGCGCTCGCTGAGTCCCGCCGCCGGTTTGTGAACCGCACCCCTGCCTCTCGGGCGGGGCCGGGAGCCGCGGGGGGAGCGGGCAGAGGAAGAGGAGGCGATGGCGTGGGGAAGGCCCCCGAGAGAAGGGGCTCTGGTGCTGGGACCGTGTGCCGCCGCCAGAGTGAGGGGGAGCGGTCCGGGGAGATGCCCCAGCCTGCCCCTCACCGAGGGCGGGAATCCCCGCAGGAACTGGCCGGGAGGAGGCCGTGCCACCCAGCGGGGCGGGAGCGGGAGCGGGGCGGGGAACGGGGCGCTGAAGTCTGTCCCGCCCCCCCCCCCTCCCGGCACCAAAGCGACGGGGCTCGGCGTCCCTGCGGCCGTGGAGGGCCCCGGGCGGCCCGGAGCGCAGGAGGTACGGTGGAGATGTGGGGTGGAGATGGTGGCTCCGTTGACTAATGGCTGGCACCTCCGCTGGGCACCTCCGCGCGGGCCGTGGGAGCAGGCAGGCGGGGCCATGCGTCCAGGGCACCCAGCAGCGGCGGTTCTGGGTCCGGGGCCCCTGACAGGGAGCGCATGCGTGCGAGGGGCTCTAGGTCCCCCCGGGAGCGAGGCCGGAGAACCGCCGGAGCCGGAGGCCAGGGCAGCCCGCTGCGGGGAGAGGCTGTGAGAAGACCGTGATCAGCCGGGCGAGCGGCGGTGGCCGGGAGCCCGCACGCCGGGTCCGAGGGCCCCGCACAGCCGCCGCGGGGGGCGGGGAGCTCGGCTCCCCGAGGCGCAGGGTCCGGAGTCGCGGGCCGGGGTGGACCCCGAGCAGGGGCCGGCGCGGGCGGCTTCCAGAGGGGCTGCGGGCAGCGGGGACGGATTTAGTGCGGACCGGCAGCGGGCGGGCCGCACCTGCTCTGGGAAGCACGGGGCCCGGGAGCCAGGGCGCCTGTCCGGGCTCGGCCCCCGGGAGCAGCACCCCGCACTGGAAATGCACCCGGAGGGGGAGGAGAGAGGGGAGGGGAGCGAGCTGCGGCCGGGCGATGCTGGGAAGAAGGGAGGACCAGTTCTCCGTCCTCCTAGGCCGCCTCCGCCCCTCCCCCCGCTGCCGTGGCGGGGCCGGGACCAGCCTCCAGCCTGCCTGGTCAGAGCAAACCTTGTCTCCAGCCACAAACCTGAAAGGCCCACCACCCTCAAGGCCTTGAGGCCTGAGACAAAAGTCCCCCTGCCTCTGAGCTGGCAGGCAGTGCAGACCCAGGCTGCTCCCGGCTGCACTGAAGATAAGGGGGAGGCCCCTTCGCCCGCGAGGAGGAGCCTCCACGGCCGCCCCCTCCCTGAACTCCTTGCTTGGCACATGCACCTGCTTCTGTTTCTGGAAGGCTTTCTGTGCCAGCCCTGACCTCTGACCTTCTGGGGAGCCAGGCTGTCCCCCAAGCCCTGCACCATTGCTGTGTCAGCAGCGGCATTTGCAGATTTTTATCCAGAGCTGCCCAGTCCAGGGGCTGGGCCTCCAGCGGGCGAGGCCAGCCTGAGCCACAAAGCTGCGCTCCTCACAGACTAAGCGGGGCTGTTATGAAATGACGGAAGGATATGCGTGGGAATAGAGACCAGATCACCTGTCCTGCGAATACCTCGGCCTTTTGGCAATTTGAATGGATTTGTATTCTATTTTTAATCCTTGATTAGATTCAGCAAAACTCGCTTGGATCCATAGGCTGGATCCCAAAGGAGGCAAGAAATGATCATAGTGTTTACAAGCTAGAAGCCGGGAGAGCAGCGCACGCAGGGATGCAGCCTGTGATACAAGCAGGGTTTTCACCCCAATTCTTTTTCTTTTTTGAAAAGTAGGGCAGCTGCAGTTCACATTCATGGCCACTGGATGGCGCCAGACGACCAATTGTGGCTGATCGCCACCCCCTGGAGCTCCTGGACCAGACTTGCTTGTGTTAGGGTCCCAAGCTGGTGTTCCCAGCTACTAGCATCTCTTTGTGACCCCCTGTGCGTTCTGTGGGCAGGGCCTGGACTGCGTGCAGGGGGGACCGGAGCTAATGATGGCTGAGTTAATGGATGAATCACATCAGCCTTAACTCCCACCTAAACGAGCAAAATATGTGGGAGAATGCGGGACTGAAGACCTCCTGGGTCCCTGTTCCCACGGAGGCCTCACTGCTGTGGGGTCCCAGCCACGCTTCCTGTCTCCCTCCTTCACCAGGCACTCGGTGCAGACCGCGGGTGCCCCTGCAGCCGCGCACACACTTTGCTGGCGCACAGTGTTTTCAGGGACCCTTTATAACCCTCCTTTGCGAGTGTGGGAGCCCGGCCCGGGTGCTGGTGGCGGTCCTGGCTGAGCAATGCTAAGCAGAGCGTTGGCATCAGTGTCCTGTCACTGCTGCCAGGAGACTTGTCCCCACCCCTCCATGGCCCAGGCGTGCACACGGTCCTGTCATCTCTGGCCCCGCGGGCATTTAGTCCCTGACTGCCCACCCTAAACGAGGCATGCCACCATCTGCTCCGACATCCCACACTCGGCCTCACCTGTACTCCCTACACCTACCCAGCCCACAGCACCCCTTTCCTCTTCGCAGAGTCCCCCACTGGCCTCCCCCCGCACCCCAGAGTCCTCACAGCTTCCCAGCCAGCCCCCCCCCCCCCCCCCGTTGCCCCTCAGTGCCTGCTGCCTGAGCCACCACTGCACCCCAGGCTCAGGACAGGCACAGTGAATGGAAAGGGAATGGAGCGGGGGAGGGAACTGAAGTGAGTGCCCTGGGCCCCTGGAAGGGTACCTGTGTGGGGTACTTCAGCAGGAGCCACCAGGTGAGGTGAGTCTTTTTCCACAGCACATGCACATATGCACACGCTGCATGTGCACACACACACACACACATGTGCACATACATGCGCATACACACGCATGCACACGCACCCCTGGCCCAAGAAAGAACACAGGTATCTGTTTTGGAGGGTGAAGATGGGGGAGTGTGGGTTCTAGGGTTGAGGAGACAGACAGTGTCCCAGTGGCTGTGACCCCAGAGACAGCGGAGAGCCCCAAGCACAGAGCCTTAGGCCTTGTCTACTCCTCCGAGGGGCAGGATGTGGGAAACAGATGTGACACTTGTAGCTAAACGCACCTCAGACACCAAGATGAGCCCCGTGAATGATGGGCATCAAACTCCTAATCAAGACAACTGACAGCCAAGGAAAGGGTGTTAATGTAACCAGAAAAAGAATTTAGAACAAATATGCTGTGATATTGATCCTCAGAAAGGCTGACTAGAGAATTTGGAAAATTAGAATCTGGTCATTGGGGGAAACCACTCACTGGGCTGCACAGCAGCAATGGCCAGGCCAGCAGAGCAAGCGCGTGATTGGGGAGCAGAGCTGACAGCTTATTGGATGCAGCACAAAAGGATGATGCAGGCTAAAGCAAACAGCAATTAGCATAAAAGTGCAATAGAGACATTGGAAGGCCAATGGACTTTGATATTCAGCAGGCTGAAAATCAGCACAAAACTGCCCTGCTGTGGGCGCAATGGCTCGAGGCAATTTCCTGGTCTGATAATCTTTACATTTTTACCAAACTTTACCTTTGATCTGCCTGTATGCATTGCTAAAGGGAAAATGTGTATTCAAGTAAATAAAAAGCAGACTAGGCCAGAACTCAGTGAGCCTCTTCAGGAAAGAGGTCTCCACCTGGCCCCCCAATGCCTTCCAAATTCATATTTCTTGTACAGCATTTTCATTTGTGCGTCGGCCCCTCCTGAACTCTGCCACGAAGGTCACAGCAGACCAAAAGATGGAAAGTACAAAAAAAATATATGCGGAGGACACTCTGTTTCTTAGTCTGAAGGAGACGAGCATGCAGGGCAGGGATTTCCCAGAATTGAGATGCAAAGGCCCCAGAATGCTGGTTAAGAGAGATGGCCTGTGCCAGCAGGATGAATGAAAAGAGACCCACTACTGGACAGCACACAGGATGGAAGTCTAAAATGTCACCAGGCAAAACCCAGACGATTTGCAAAAGAACGCAGTACTAGAAGCGGGAAGAATCCATGCCCAACCAGTGTGAGAATCAAACACATCCTGAAGACACGGTTAGGATGTAATAAAATGTAATAAAATAAAAATAACTTGTTGAAAACAATGATTCTTGAAAATATTAACTGATGTGCTCAAGCAAGAAGAAAATGTAATCCACTGAATGGAACACGAGAAAGAGTGATGAGCAAAGAGCTAACACAACGTTATGCCTAAGTGCATCTGAAGATTAAATCTGGAACTAAAATCTCAGATGTTATCCACCCAGGAGCAAAGGGGCTGGTGAAACAGGAGAGCAAGGTGTGCCAGAGCGCTTGCTGGAGAGAGCAGCCGGAGCCGGCCCCTCCTGCCCTTGGCCTGCTGTCACCACGACCTGTGCACACCCGGCCCCGGGGTGACTCAGTGTCTGCGAGGTCACAGCCTGCCTTTCTCAGCTGCATCGGCACCCGGCACAGGGCTGGTTGGTGCCCAGGCGTGCCTGCAGGATGGGTAAATAAACAGACGTGCAAACCAACCAACCAGCCTCACAGAGTGACAAAAACCAGGGCTGCCTGTGTTTAGGGACCTCTGTCCCTGGTTGGCCCTGGATGGGGCTTCCCAAGGATCAAGGGTGTATTTAAAGGGGCCACACAGGACCTGGCCAGGTGGCTTGGTGGGCGTGGCATCCCATATGCCATAAAGGTTGTGGTTTGATTCCGTCAGGGCACACACCTTGGGTTGTGGGTTCAGTCCTGATTGGGGTGCGTGTGGGAGGCAACTGACCCATGTTTCTCCTGTCGGTGTTTCTCTCTCTCTCCCTTCCATTCTCTCTAAAAATCAATCAATAAATATATATTTTTAAAAAGTAATAAAATAAAAATAGTCCTGGCCAGTGTGGCTCAGTAGTTGCGTGTTGTCCCATTGTCCCATTCACCAACAGGTCACCAGCTCCATTCCGGGTCAGGGCACAAAACCAGGTTTCAGGCTCATTCCCCAGTTGGGAATTGAGGCAGGAGGCAGCCAACCAATGTTTCTCTCAAATGGATGTTTTTCTCGGTTTCTCGCCCTCTCTTTCTCAAATCAACTTAAAGAAAACAACAGTCAAGTGAATGAATGAATGAGTGAGTGAGTGAATGAATGAATGGGCCAGAATGGAAGGAAGAGAAAGCCATGCCCATCACGGTCCTGGGGGTAAAGCACCCTCTGGAAAACTTGAAGGGCCTCCTGGGAGAGTCAAGCCCAGGGGACTGGCTTGTCCTGACCCCCTGGGGGCTTTGATCCCTTCCTCTTGGAACCCGGAGACCCACCCATGCCCCTCCCCCTCCCGACTCCCCTATGCAGGACTCTCCTCCTGGTCCTCAGGCCTGGGGGCTGGTCCATCAGGCTCAGCCACTCTCCCCAGCTCCGCCCCCTTCTGCTCCTGGCATAGCCCAGCCTACCTCTGGCAACTCTGTTTAAGCTCTGGGATGGCTGAAGAAAACATTGAAAAAGACACAAAATGTTAACAAAATTAGCAGCTGGGTGCCATGAAGAGGTGTTCCAGCTGACAGCCAGCACCAGCCACCAGGCAGATGCGTGAAGAAGACTTCGAGACCCTCAGCCCCAGCCACCACCGACTGTAACGCAGCAGAGACCCTGGACCAGAGCGGCCCAGCTGTGCCAGCCGGCGCTGGAGCCAGAGAGACAGTAACAGCGACTCCTGGCATTTCGCTATGTTGGGTGGTGTGTTTGCAGCGGTAGATCACCAAACAAAGTCAAGGGCCTGGGCCTCTCTCTTTTCTTTTCCTTAGCAACCCCCCCCCCCCCACTCCCCAGCGGGCAGTTAGTGCCCCTGAGACAGCCCTCACCGGAGGAGTGAGCACCTGGTGAATCCACGACCTTTCCATTGTCAAGAGACACACAGTTCCCAGTGTCCCCAGTGGAACCGCCCTGGCTGCTCACTCATTAAGAATGCACCTCACTTCCCATTCCTCCCCTGGAGTCACCCCTCTTTCAAATAAGCTGCCTGCACCCAGGGCAGGCTCTCCTTTCGGCAGAACCTGAACTAAAGCATATAGCACAGGGGATCCCGTAAGTAATGGGAAGGGTGCACAATCCTACTTAATAAAAGAGTAATATGCAAATTGACCATCACTCCAACATACAAGATGGCCGCCCCCATGTGGTCAAAGATGGCTGCCCCCATGTGGACACAAGATGGCCACCACAAGATGGCCGGCAGGGGAGGGCAGTTAGGGGTGACCAGGCTGGCAGAGGAGGGCAGTTGGGGGTCACCAGGCCTGCAGGGGAGGACAGTTGGGGGGGGGGACCCAGTCCTACAGGGGAGGGCAGTTGGGGGGAACCAGGCCTGCAGGGGAGGGCAGTTGGGAGGGACCAGGCCAGCAGGGGAGGGCAGTTAGGAGTGATCAGGCTGGCAAGGGAGGGCAGTTAGGGGTTACTGGGCCAGCAGGGGAGGGCAGTTGGGGGCGACCAGGCCTGTAGGGGAGGACAGTTAGGGGTGACCAGCCTGGCAGGGGAGCGCAGTTAGGGGCAATCAGGCCAGCAGGGGAGCAGGTGGGCATCGATCAGGCTAGCAGGGGAGCAGTTAGGGGGAGATCAGGCTGGCAGACAGAAGCAGTTAGGGGCAATCAGGCAGGCAGGCAGGTGAGCGGTTGGGAGCCAGCAGTCCTGGATTGTGAGGGGGATGTCCGACTGCCCTTTTAGGGATTGGGCCTAAATGGGCAGTCAGACATCCCTCAAGGGGTCCCAGATTGGAGAAGGTGCAGGCTGGGCTGAGGGACACACCCCCTGCACAATTTCGTGCACTGGGCCTCTAGTTTAGTATAAAGTGCTGAGGAAACTGGCTTTCTTTATAGGCATGTAGTCATTGAGCACTAATACTAGGATTAAAACAATGAATCAGTCTCCACCCTTATATCACACAGTCTAATGGAGTTTTGTCCAGAAAATGTATCCTCTTCACCTTATTACCCATGTGTGCACGTGCACACACACACACACGCACACACACACACACGCACACACACGCACACACACGCAGGATAAACATCCTCATGAAACCTCTACTATGGGTACTTGAGACGGTCGAGGTGTGTAGGTCTGGCTTCCAATCCTGGTGCCATCCATCTTTAGTAAGGAGATAAATCAGTAATCCAGAACCTCCCAACAAAGGAAAGCCCAGGACCAGATAGCTTTCCTGGTACATTCGACAAACACTGAAAGAAAACAAGTTCTTCTCAGATTCTTCCAAAAATTGTCGAGGAGGGAACACCTTCTCTTTCTAAGAGGCCAGCATTCCTCGTAGACCAAGGTCAGGCGAGCCACTCCTAGAGGGCCACAGCCCACTGTCCCTGTGAGCGCCGCCATGGAAACCCTCAGGCAAGTGGCCGCAGCGCAGCACGGGCCGCACACCCCGCCCAGTGCGCCTCACCTCTGGATGCAAGGATGGCTCAACCCATGAAAACCAATCAGTGTGATCACCCACTGACAGAAGAGAGGGGGTTACAGCTCACCTCCATCGATGCAGAAAAACGTTGACGAAATGCAATGCCAACGAGCAGAGCTCTGACCCGTGAGACCCGTGGAAACCAGGGCTGCCTGGTGTGCACAGAGGCACAGAGACACAGGGCTGCCTGGTGTGCACAGAGGCACAGAGACACAGGGCTGCTGGTGTGCACAGAGGCACAGAGACACAGGGCTGCTGGTGTGCACAGAGGCACAGAGACACAGGGCTGCTGGTGTGCACAGAGGCACAGACACAGGGCTGCTGGTGTGCACAGAGGCAGAGACACAGGGCTGCTGGTGTGCACAGAGGCACAGACACAGGGCTGCTGGTGTGCACAGAGGCAGAGACACAGGGCTGCCTGGTGTGCACAGAGGCACAGAGACACAGGGCTGCCTGGTGTGCACAGAGGCACAGACAGGGCTGCCTGGTGTGCACAGAGGCACAGAGACACAGGGCTGCTGGTGTGCACAGAGGCACAGACACAGGGCTGCCTGGTGTGCACAGAGGCACAGACACAGGGCTGCCTGGTGTGCACAGAGGCACAGAGACACAGGGCTGCCTGGTGTGCACAGAGGCAGAGACACAGGGCTGCCTGGTGTGCACAGAGGCAGAGACACAGGGCTGCCTGGTGTGCACAGAGGCACAGACACAGGGCTGCCTGGTGCGCGGAGGGTTTCCTCCTCTGACAGGTGCTGGCCCTTCTTCTTCGCTTCCTTCCTGGAAGGGGCATGTGAGGCCAGAGGTGGGGCACGAGTTTTGTGTGCAAGATGTCTGACTTTATTTTATTTTATTTTAAATATATTTAATTGATTTTTTTACAGAGAGGAAGGGAGAGGGATAGAGGGTTAGAAACATCGGTCAGCTGCCTCCTGCACATCCCCTACTGGGAATGTGCCTGCAACCAAGGTACATGCCCCTGACCAGAATCGAACCTGGGACCCTTGAGTCCGCAGGCGGACACTATCCACTGAGCCAAACCGGTCAGGGCAAGATGTCTGACTTTAGTGGATGATCAGTCTGGGAGGCTGAACCACGGCCCCTCTCCCCGAAAGACATCCACACCCTGCACCCTGGAGCCTAGGACTTCGTTACCTCACAAGACCAAGGGGAGTTTGCAAGTGTAATTAAGGTAAGAATCCAGAGCGGGGAGGTTTTGCTGGGTTAGCTAGGTGGGCCCAGTGTCACCACAGGGTCCTTATCTTATAAGGGAGGCAGGAGGGCAGAGTGGGAGGAGACGTGAGGATGGCAGTAGAGGGGGGAGAGAGAGAGAGAGAGAGAGAGAGAGAGAGAGAGAGAGAGAGGAGACGGGAGGATGGAGGCAGAGGTCTGGTGCCTTGGGGACAAGGATGCTGGGGGTGTTGAGGAGGAGGCAGAGAGGACAGACTGGGAGGCAATGAAAACGGGGCGGGAAGAAACTCAGACTCACAAGACACACAGGGCGAGAGAATGCAACGGGGTGGCAGGGAGAGACAGACAGGGGCTGCGCTGAAAGAGAGAGGGCTAAACAGAGAGGCAGAGACACACAGAGACCAAGGGCGAGGCACAGGGACACCGACCAGAGAGATGGAGAAGGTCAGGGAGAGACCAGAGGGACACCCAGAGACAGAGGTACACGGACCAGGAGAGGCAGGAGAGAAAGAGACACCACAGAGGACATCCAGGGGAAGAGGGAGACACAGAGAAAGCCGCGCGAGGCGCTCCCACCCCCACCCACACGCGAGGGGCAGGCCTGGCCCAGGGCTGTGCGCCCTCCGCCTTGGATGACTTGCTCTGTGCCCAGGAGTTGGGAGCGGGTTCCTCGTTCCTAAGACTCCGTCCGGCAGTGAGGGGTCCCTGTGAAGCCCCCAGCGGCTCCAGGGCTGCTTTCAGCAGGCTGCCTTTGCCCACATCTCTCCTGCCCACGCATCTGGGCTTCTTTTTCCTCTTCATTAAAATAGTTTAAAATTTTGAAATCATTTTAGATTTATAGAAGAATTTCAAAGATAGTGCAGAGAGTTTTACCTAACATTTATATCTTATAGAACCACGGGGCCAATTTGCAAAACTAAGAAATCAACATTGTTAAAATCTTAATAACTAAACTACAGACTTTATTCAGACGTCACCAGATTTTTTCCTGTAATGCAAAAGTAGGCAAACTATTTGTAAAGGACCAGATAGTAAATATTTTCAGCTTTGCCACCAATATGGTCTTTGTTGCAATCACTCAACTCTGGGTTGGCTGTGTGCCAATAAAACTTTATTAACAAAAGCAGAGTGCCAGATCTGGTTCACAGACTGTGGTTTGCTGACCCTGTACCATGTTCTTTTTCTGTTCCAGAGCTCACAAAGCCTTCAAATGTCCTATCTCCCTGGTCTTTTCCAGTCATAATAGCTCCTCAGTCATTCCCTGTTTCATGACCTTGACACCTCTGGAGAGTACTAGTCAGGTATTTTGTAAAATGTTGCTCAATTTGGGTTTGCCTGATGTTTTCTCGTGATGAGAGTGAGGCTACGTGGAACATTTCCACAGAAGTGATGGTGTCCCTCTCGATGCCTCATGTCAGGAGGTGCAATCTCCAATGCTCTGCCCCCTTCAGGCGCCAGTCAGCAGCCGTAGCTCACGCTGCAGCCACTCTAAAACTCTCTGGTGCTGGCCGGCTGGCGTGGCTCAGTGGTTGAGCAGCGACCTATGAACCAGGAGGTCACAGTTCGATTCCTGGTCAGGCACATGCCTGGGTTGTGGGCTCAGTCCCCAGTGTGGGGCGTGCAGGAGGCAGCCAATCGATGATTAGTTCTCATCATGGATGTTTCTATCTCTCTCCCTCTCCCTTCCTGTCTGAAATCAGTAAAAATATATTTAAACAAAAAACAAAACTCTCTAGTTCTGGTCGAGCTTGGGTGCCAGATACATACAGAGAGAAACCGAGTTGTGTGGCTTCAGGGTGGGGTGCACCGTTCTCCACGATGAGCTCTCACCCAAGCAGACTGTGGGCAAGCCCCCGTTCCGTGCTGGGCTCGCCCTCCACACGGCCAAATCCAAACCTACATTCGCGTGGTGCCCTCCACTGACGCCACCTTGGCGAATCTCTGAGAGCTGGCTCCGCTGCAGAGTCCGCAGGCCGCTGGCGGCTGTTCAGTGTACCCTGAGACGTGTGCCGAGTGGCCGAGGTATCAGCATTGGTGGCCAATCACCATCTGCTTTAACCTGATGACACCGCTCACCACACCTCGGTGACTTCCTGAGCACCAGCCAAGGTTCTCACAGGTTGCCTAGTGCCTTTTGCTGACCTGCCCCATGCCCAGTGCTGCCGGCGGCCAGCCTTGGTTAATAGTGTGACCATACAGGCCCAGCGCAGGCAGCTACCAACTACAAAGTGCTTTTTGCTTCTAACAGGTAGCTTGGGCCAGGCACAGCCAGCACCTGCCACGAGCCTGCACCAGAGCGCCTCCCAAGAGGCCCGGAACCATCCACCTACTGGCTGGGCTCAGGCCACAGAGAGCACAGCTCCGCGAATGGCACACTAAATGCGTGGTGTGAGCAGGTACCAGCGCTCCACGCACAACGCCTGGCCCACGAGGTCAGACCTCTGCACAGCAGAGTTCTACAAGCTACAGGAATGGCTAATCCTTACAGCCAGTCAGCCTGAGGGTCAGTCCCACCACTCGCCTGAAAACACCCAACCAAGGCTCAGCTACACCAGGAGGACACACATAACCCACACAAGGTACATCTCTGGGCACCAAGCTCAGGTGATTAGGGAGGTTGAGCCCCTGGTTCCACAGGACACCTACTAGACAAGACTTGGAGATGTAGCAGATCTACCTAATACAGAAAACAACAGAGGGACGGCCAAAGGGAGGAGGCAAAGAAATGCGTCCCAAATGAAAAAACAGGACAAAATTTGAGGGGGAAAAACACTAAATAAAAGCAATTTACCAGATAGAGTTCAAAACACTGGTTTTAAGAATGCTCAAGGAAGTTAGTGAGAACTTCAACGAAGAGATGGTAAACATTAGAAAACATAGAAACCATATAAAAGAACCAATCAGAAATGAAGAATACAGAATTTGAAATGAAGACTACACAAGAAGGAATCAACAGATTAGATGAAACCAGCAATTTGGAGGGCAAGGTAGCAGAAAATACCCAATCACAACAGCAAAATAAACAAACAAACAAACAAATAAAACTATTTTAAAAAATGAAGCTAGTTTAAGGGGCTTCTTGGACAATATCAAGCATACTAACATTCAAATCATAGGGGTATCAGAGAGAGAGAAAGGAATTGAGAACCTATTGAAGAAATAATTACTAAAAACTTCCCTAACCTGGTGAAGGAAATAGACATATAAGTCCAGAGAGCAGGAGACTCTCAAACAAGATGAACCCAAAGAGGCCCACACCAAGATACATCATAATTAAAATGGCAAAGGGTAGAGACAAACAGAATCTTAGAAGCAACAAGAGCAAGGCAGTTAGTTATCTACAAGGAAGCTCCCACAACACTCTCAGCTGATTTCTCAACAGAAACGATGCAGGACATCGTTTGGGGATTGGCACAAAATATTCAAAATGACGAAAAGCAAGTACCTACAACCAAAACTACCCTACCCAGCAAGACTATCACTTAAGATTGAGGGAGAGCCCTGGCAAGTGTTGCTCAGTGGTTGGAGTGTAGGCCTGTTCACTGAAGGGTCACAGGTTTGATTTCTGGTCAAAGGTACATACCTGGGTTGCAGGTTCAATCCCAGCCCCAGTTGGGGCAGGTGTGGGAGGCAACAATCAATGTGTCTCTCTCACATCAAATTTCCTCTCTCTCTCTCTCTCTCACACACTCTCTCTAAAAAAGAAAAGTAAAAATTAATGGAAAAAAATATCCTTGGGTGAGGATTAAAAAAATAAAGAAATAAAAATAAGTAAAATTGAGGGAGAGATAAAGAGCTTCCCAGAAAAAAAAAAAGGTGAAAGGATTTATTACCATCAAACAAGAATTACAAGAAATTTTAAAGGGATTTCTTTAAAAAGAATAAAGGGCCCTAGTGGATTTGCCTCAGTCAATAGAGCATCAGCCTGCTGACTGAAGGGTTCCAGGTTCAATTCTTTCAAGCTGGATCCCCAGCAGGGGGCGTGCAGGAAGACAGCCAATCAATGATTCTGTGTCATCACTGATGTTTCTCTCTCTCTTTCCCTCTCCCTTCCTCTTTGAAATCAATAAAAATATATATTTAAAAAAAAAAGAATAAAGGGGGAAAACACATCAATGTAAATAACAAAGTGGAAATATCCAGGTATTACTTTAAATGTAAACAGCTTAAATGCTCTGATAAAAAGACAGCCCTGGCCAGTGTGGGTTGGTTGATTGGTGTCATCCTGTGCACCGAAAGGTTGCCAGTTCGATTCCCAATCACAGCACATGCCTGGGTTGCAGGCTCAATCCCCAGTAGGGGGTGAGCAGGAGGCAGCTGATCAATATTTTGCTTTCACATTGATGTTTCTCTCTCTTTCCCTCCCCCTTCTTCTCTCTTTCTAAAAATCAATACATAAAAAAGACATAGGGTATCTGGATGGATAAGAAAATAAGACCCATACAGATTCTGTCTACAAGGGATCCACTTAACACACACACACACACAAACTGAAAGTAAAGGGATGAAAGGGATATTTTATGGAAATGGAAAGGAGAAAAAAGCTAAAGTAGCAATACTATGAGACATAATAGACTTTTTAAAAAGGCTATAATTAAGAGATAAAGAAGGATATTTCATAATGACAAAGGGATCAATCCAATAAGATGATATAGCCCTTGTACAGATTTATACATGCAACATAGGAGCACCTAAATATATAAAGGTAATATCAACAGACATAAAGGGAGAGACCAAAGATAATATAGTCATAGGGGATTTTCACTATATTATGACCTATTTACACCAATGGATAAATCTTCCAGACAGAATATCAACCAAGCAACAACAGCTTTTTAAAAAAATATATTTTATTGATTTTTTTACAGAGAGGAAGAGAGAGGGATAGAGAGTTAGAAACATCAATGAGAGAGAAACATTGATCAGCTGCCTCTTGCACACCCACTACTGGGGATGTGCCTGCAACCAAGGTACATGCCCTTGACCGGAATCGAACCTGGGACCCTTGAGTCCGCAGGCCGACGCTCTATCCACTGAGCCAAATCGGTTTCGGCACAACAACAGCTTTAACTAACATTGGATCCATGGATTTAATTGATGTTTTTAGAGCATTTTATCTGAAAGCATCAGAATATACATTATTTTCAAATGTACATGAAATATTTTCTAGGGTAGACCACATGTTAGGACTCAAAACAAATCTCAATAAATTTAAGAAGATTGAAATCATATTAAGCATCTTCTCAGACCACAATGGTATACTAGTATAACTGGAAATCAATTACAAAAAGAAAACTGAAAACACACAAACACATGTAGGCTAAGGAACAGGGTAATAAAGAGTGAATGGCTTAACAATAAGATCAAGAAAGAAATTAAAAGATACCTTGAGACAAATGAAAATGAAAACGCAATGTTGTATTGTCAATCAACGAGCTAGATATAAGACGCCTTAACAAGCCAATTAATTAGGAGTCATTTATTGCGCGCAGGTTCAGAGCAGAATATCTCTGTCAAATTCTGAACAAACACAGGAAGTATTCCCTTTTTATATCCTTCTAGGTCTTTGTGTAAGTTATTTTGTAGACAGCTTGTAACTTTGAGTACGTATCATATCTATACAGACACCTGTAACCTTGGATACATAATGAACAAACACTTGGCATGAGAATAGGGAATTATTATCAGTATCAGCATATCAGCCCCTTTAGATGGCTAGCTTGCAAGGTCAGACAGTTAAGTTTATCTTTTCTATTATTTAAGCTAAAAAACAAAGTTATTTTTACAGAATAAGAGACCGTCTAAAAATAACATAGTTGACTTACAGAGCAAGGAGCTATCTAAAAATAGCAGAGAATTTCAAACAGCAGTTTTTCCAGAGGAGGGATCATTACTCTGCTTCAACAATGACCAAAATCTATGGGATACAATCAAATCAGTTCCAAGAGGAAAATTCACAGCAATACAGACTACCTCAAGAAAAAAGAAAAATCTTAAATAAACATCTAACTTTACACCTAAAAAAACTAGCCCAAAGTAAGTAGAAGGAAGTAAATAATAAAGACCAGAGTGGAAATAAAATAGGCTGAAAAGAATAAAAAAGATGAATGAAATCAAGAGCTAGTTCTTTGAAAAGATAAAATTTATAAAACTTTAACCAAACCTATAAAGAAAAAAGACAAAGAACCCAAATAAGTAAAATGAGAAGCGACAACTGAAACCACAGAAATACAAAGTATTATATGAAAATACTTCACTTCCGAGATCCGGAAAAAAGGTGGCCGAATAAGCAGGCATTTCTTGCACCTCCTTCCAGGGCCAGACTGGAAATGAAACTAGAGTGGGGAGCGTACACCGAGAATTACCACCTGAGGTCCCACCGAGGAGGAGACCTGAAGGGAGGACAGAAAACACCTGGAGACTGGTAGGAAGGGCGAGGTCTGGAGGAGGGACCCATCTTCCCGGCTGGCAGGCAGGCAGGGAGTGAGGAGCAGCTCCCGGCTGGTGGGGGGCTGTTCCCTCAGAAGACGGGGGCCTGGAGCCCCGGCTGGGCTCCACACCTCAGAGCACCAGAGCCGGGACCAGCGGCCCGCGTAACATCCAGCCGTGAAAGGCGTCAGGGCTGCTGGCCGTGGCGGAGCCTGGGATCGGTAGACCAGAGCTGGTCGGAGAGAAAGCTGAAACAGAAATTTTTGGGGGTGAAAAAAGACGGGTTTTAGGAAATTTTGGAAATCAAGGGGACCGTGGAGGAAGCACAGGGCTGCAGAGCAGCAGAAGGGATATCTCCATAGAATAGGGGAGTGAAAAGCTGCAACAGGTGCATTTCCATAGAATGAGGGAGCTGGGAACAGCAGATCTATGTTTACAAAATAAAGGGAAGGAGCCCCTCACCCAGAAGGAGAAGGAGAAACCCCAAAGGGAATAGGAAAACAATAAGGAAGGAGGGGAAGAACCTCACATGTCCCTTGTGAGGTTCAACCTTTGAGCCCAGGAGTTGCTATGGTAACCAGTCCAAGGGAGTAGTGGCCAGTGAGAGGGGATGTCAGGGCACCGGGATCTGCAGCCTTTATAAGCCGCAGGGAAAGGGACTCAGGGGGACCCTTTCCCCCTCCCCACGTGGGAGTCCATTCTGTGGGACTCTTTCCCCTCCGACGTGGGGGTCTGTACTTGTTCTTCAGTAAACCTCCACCTTTGCTATTCCACTTTCTGTCCGTGGATTCATTCTTCGATTCCGGTGGACAAAGAATCCGGGTTCCAGTCCAAAAATTCCGTTTCAAAGCCACAGTTTTGTTGGTTTAAACACCCTTCCCCGCCCCCCCGCCCCAAAAAACACAAAAACACAAAACCACAGAGCACAGTAGTTTTCATTTGCAGCTAATCACCCCAGGCTTTGGTGCAAGGAGGGAGACATGGACTTGAGGCACCGAAGGAGGGGCTGGGGTGGGAAGCAGCAGCCAGGAGTCCTGCATTTAGCCATGCCCCCAGACTGAAACAGCCATTTTCCTAGAGGAGCTAGCCATCCCCCAGCTGCAGGGCAGGGGAAGAGAAGACCCTGCCCGGTGACACAGGCCATCCGCCCCCAGGAGCCCTGCCTGCCACCTGGCATCGGTGCCTTTGCAGAAGAAACTAAGCGGAGGCCGGCTTCCTGGTCTGAGCAGTCTCAGGGAGCTGCAGTGACTGGTCCTTTCCCGGCACAGGAGCTGATAGAAGCTCCAGGTCTCAGCCGACCCGCTGGTCTCCACAGGACCTCTGCCCAGCCGGGGGCAGAGTGATCTTATGGGCCACGCAGAGGAGCAGCTCTGGGACAGGGAAGCGCACCCACCACACTCCCTGAAAGCTGCAGCACCCCCCCCCCCCCCCCCCCCACAAGGCCCTTCCAGAAACAGACTTCTGAGTGATTCAGGTGGGCCGCTGGCTGGCAGGCACAAGCAGCAGAGGCGGAGCCCAGGGAGCCAGGGGCAGTTGGCGGACCCAGCCCTGAGCCCGTGCGGCTAACAGACCTACTTTACAGGGCAAACTGGGCCCTCCGGCCGGCAGCCCCACCCTTGGGAGACGGACGCGCTCGCAGAGCTGCAGCAGGCTGCTGGAAGTCGGAGGAGGACAGTTCCTGGCAGGGCTTAGCTTCTTTTTCTTTCAAGGAACTTTTTCTCTTTTATTTCTTTTTTTCCTTTTTCACTCACCTTCTTTATCTATCTGCTTTATTGATTTGTTATTATTTTAGTGTCTATTCTTTTGTTCATATTCTAATTTTCTCTTCCCTTTTCCTAATCAATGTTTCTTTTTTTCACTACTCAGTTTTTTTTCTTTTTTTCTTTTTCATCTGCTTTCTCACCTTTTTTCCTTTTCTTATTTTAGGTCTATCTACTTTCTCCTCTATTTTCCTTTGAAATTTATTTTATTTTCTTCCTCCTTTAATTTTAAACTGTTTTCCTTCCCCTATTCCCCTAACTCTTTATTCTTATTTTTTTTTATTTCAATTCTGCACCTACATATTCCTCCCCCCACCTTTTATTTTTTTGTTTTGTTTGTGCTTTTTTGTTTGTTCGTTTTGTTTTCTCATATTTTTCCTATCATTCTTGCTTTCTTTTTCTAATTCTCTCTTCTCAGGTGGTTGCTTTTGGTGGTGCTGTAGGGATTTTGTGTATGTTTTTTTGTGTTTATTTTGTTGTGTTTGGTCAGCACTTCCACAACAGCTTGCACGAACGACATGCTCGAGGATGAGCCACATAGCCAGCCAGGGTGAGAGGAGACTCCATCCACAAACCGAAAAATAACATTCATGACCCAATTACGACAGGAGAACCCAAAAAACTCAAACAAGGGGCTTTCCTAGAGCACTCAGCTCAGGAGATCTAAGAGATTGCACCATTGGGCCTCAAAAACACCTGATACATAAGACCATCCACAAAGTCTGAGAGGCATAGCAGTTTGATCTAATACATAAAACCAAAAACAAAGGGATAGCAAAAAGGGAGACAAAGAAATAACCCCCAAATGAAAGAAAAGGAGGAACTGCCAGAAAAGGAACTAAATTAAATAGAGGCAAGCAATTTGTAAGATAAAGAATTCAGGCCCTGACCGGTTTGGCTCAGTGGATAGAGTGTCGGCTTGTGGACTCAAGGGTCCCAGGTTCGATTCCAGGTCAAGGGCATGTACCTTGGTTGCGGGCACATCCCCAGTAGGGGGTGTGCAGGAGGCCGCTGATCGATGTTTCTCTCTCATCAGATGTTTCTAACTCTCTATCTCTCTCCCTTCCTCTCTGTAAAAAAAATCAATAAAATATATTTTTAAAAAAAAGAATTCAAAGTAGCCTTAGCTGGTTTGGCTCAGTGGATAGAGCATCAGCCTGCAGACTGAAGGGTCCCAGGTTCGATTCTGGTCAAGGGCACATGCTATCCCTAGTAGGGGGTGTGCAGAAGGCAGCCAATCAATGATTTCCTCTCATCATTGATGTTTCTATTTCTCTCTCCATTCCTATCTGAAATCAATAAAAACATATTTTTTAAAAATGAATTCAAAGTAATGGTAATAAGGGTGCTCAAAAAACTCTGTGAGAACTACAAGCAACTTGAGGTATACCATCATGAAAAGAGGTTGAAAGAATAAATAAGAATCATTTGGAAATGAGGAATGACATAGCTGAAATAAAGAACACCTGGGGAGGGTTCGAGAGTGGACTAGAAGAAGCGGAGGCTGGATTAGCCAATTGGAAGACAAGTTAGAAAAAAACACCCATGCGATCCACCGTTTGTGTCTGTCTCCAAAGGGTGCGGCTGCAAAAGGAACAATAATTTAAAAGCAGTAGGAAAGTCTGTGGGAGCTTTGGGACAACACGAAACGATATTTGCATCATTGTGATTCCAGAAGGAGAAGAATATGAGAAAGGAATAGAGAACTTGTTTGAAGAAAGGAGGCAAAAGCATACAATGGAGTCAAGACAGTCTCTTCAATAAATGGTGTTTGAAAATTAGACAGATATGAAAAAAAAGAAACTAGATCACCACCTTACACCATACACAAGAATAAACTCAAAATGGATAAAAGACTTAAATGTAAGTTGGAAAACCATAAAAATCCTGGAAGATACCATAGGCAGCAAAATCTCAGACATCTCTCATAGCCATATGTTTACTGAAACATCGAGTAGGGCAAAGGAAACTGAGGAGAAAATAAACAAATGGGACTGCATCAAAATAAAAAGCTTCTGCACAGCAAAAGAAACCATAGACAAAACTAAATGGAGTCCACTGTATGGAAGAACATAGTTGGCAATGATACATCTGATAAAGAGTTAATATCCAAAATATATAAGGAACTCATGCAACTTTACAAAAGGAAGATAAACAAGCCAATTAAAAAAATGGGCAAAGGACCTAAATAGACACTTCTCCAAAGTGGACATACAGATGGCCAAGAGACAAATGAAAAAGTGCTCAAAGTCACTGATCATCAGAGAGATGCAAATTAAAACAACAATGAGGTATTAACTCACACCTGTCAGAATGGCCACCATCAACAAATTATCAAATGACAAGTGCTGGCGAGGATGTGGAGAAAAGGGAACCCTCGTGCACTGCTGGTGGGAATGCAGACTGGTGCAGCCATTAAGGAAAACAGTATGGAGTCTCCTCAAAAAATTAAATATGGAACTGCCATTTGACACTTGGGATCCATCCAAGTGATCCCACTTCTAGGAATATATCCTAAGAAACCCAAAACATCAATCAGAAAGAATGTATGCATTCCTATGTTCATAGCAGCACAATTTACAATAGCTGAGATCTGGAAACAGCCAAGTGCCCATCAGCAGATGAGTGGATAAAAATCTGTGGTACATTTACACCATGGAATACTATGCAGCAGTAAAAAAGAAGGATCTCGTACCCTTTGAGACAGCATGGAGGGACCTGGGGAGTATCATGCTAAGTGAAATAAGTCAGAGAAGGACAAGTACTACATGATCTCACTCACATGTGGAATCTAATGAACAAAATAAACTGATGAACGGAGTGGATCCAGAGCCATGGAAGCATGGAACAGAGTGCGGAATCTCGGAGGGAAGGTGGAGGTGGTGTGTCGGGAGCGACCTCAGCTGACAAAGTCCTGAGAGGGCAGGTTTCACAAAGTGGCCTGCCTGTTCCCAAGGTTAGTCATACATCCTGCCCCCCTCTTAGGCTTAGAGACCTCTAAGCACAATAGTTAGTAATCACACATTCAGCCCCCTAAAGCTTAGTTAACCTCTAAGCACAGTTAATGTATAAGCGTAATTACCCTTCAGCAAGAAGCATGGCTAGACTACGTGATGGTAAGGAATTTAGGTGGCATCGGGGGTGTATGGATAGGTATAGCCGTTAGGATCTTAGCCAAGATAAGGAGCTTTGTGTAAAGGTCAGTAGGAAACCTTAAACAAAGGGGTATAATCACGCTTACCACATTATAGGAATGATGTAATGTATGGAATGTAACTGACCCTGTATAAAAGTGTGGAGAAAAATAAACTCGGGATGGCAAGCGGGAAGTGCTTCCATCCTCCCGATCCCATCCTGTTCTCTGTCTGTCATTTCTCATCCTCACCCCCCTTGCAGGTACTGTTCGACTGATGCCGGCAGGCTCCGGCAGTGGTGGGGGGAGTGATTAACTGGGGAACATATATGCATATGTGCATAGTCCATGGACACAGACAATAGTGTGGTAAAGGCCTGGGAGGGGCAGGTGTGGGGTGGAGGGGGTCAATGAAAAAAAAAACAACAAAGAGGCATCTGTAATACTTTCAACAATAAAGATAAAAATTTTATAAAGAAAATACTTCAAACAATTATATGCCAAAAAATTAGACAGTCTGGAAAAAATTGATAAAATCCTAGAAACATACAATCTTCCGATACTGAATCAAGAAGAAACAGCAACTTGGTATAATTCATTTGTGAAGCAATAGTTTGTGGGTTTGGTTCCGTCAGGGCATGTTGGTATAATTGCCCTGTGTACAAGAGACAACAATTGATGTTTCTCTCACATGGATGTTTATCTCTGTCTCTCTCTCTCTCTCTTTCTCCCATTTTTCCTCTCTCCCTTTCCCTTTCCTTCTCCCTTCAATTCTCTCTAAAAATCAATAAAAATATCTTTTAAAAAAGAAATCGGTTGCATTTTTGTTGTTGTTGCTAATCCTCACCCAAGGATATTTTCCCCACTAATTTTTAGAGAGAGTAGAATGGAGGGAGAGAGACAGAGAGAAACATCGATGTGAGAGAGACACATTGATTGGTTGCCTTCTGCATGTGCCCAGATCAAGGCTGGGGATCGAGCCTGCAGCCAAGGTACTTGCCCTTGACTGGAGTTGAAACTGTGACCCTTTAGTATGTGTGCTGATGCTATAGCCACTGAGCCAAACCAGCTAGGACTCAGTTGCATTTTTATATACCAACTAGAGGCCCAGTGCACGAATTCGTGCATGGGTGGGGTCCCTCGGGGTGGCCTGTGGGGATTGGGCTGAAACCCACAGTCCAACACCACCTGCTGCTCCTGCCCGCCACTCCCACTCATCCCAGCCCTGCTGCACCTGCCACAGACTCATGCCCAGTCAGTCCCAATCGATCGGGATAGGCTCACGCTGCTGCAGCAGCACTCGCCAGCCATGAGCCCTGCATCTGGCACCCGTGGGGGGAGGACACTGGGGGGGGGTGGTCAGGGACGCGATTGGCCATGGTGCCTGAGGCCACAGGAGGCCGGTGGACTGTGGGGTTGTGCAGGCGGCACCGGTCCCTCGGTGCCTGGCCCGTTCTCCAGAGATTGAACCTGCAGGACTACTGAGGGAGGGAGTGGCTGCTGCCTGGCTGGTGGGCGGCCAGAATGGGTCGGTCAGCTGAGCGGCACTCCCACTCCCAAGGGATAGCTCCTGCATTGAGCGTCTGCTCCCTAGTGGTCAGTGCATGTCATAGAGACCGGTAGTTTGGTCATTTGGTCACTTAGACTTTTATATATATAGACTAGAGGCCTGGTGCACAAAATTCATGCACGGGGGTGTGTGTCCCTCAGCCCAGCCTGCACCCTCTCCAATCTGGGACCCCTCAAGGAATGTCCGACTGCCCGTTTAGGCCTGATACTATCAGGCCTAAACGGGCAGTCGGACATTCCTTGAGGGGTCCCAGATAGGATGATCCTATCAGGCCTAAACGGGACATCCCTCTCACAATCCAGGACTGCTGGTTCCCAACCGGTCGCCTGCTTGCCTTCCTGATTGCCCCTAACCGCTTCTGCCTGCCAGCCTGATCACCCCCTGACCACTCCCCTGTCAGCCTGATTGATGCCTAACTGCTCCCCTGCCAGCCTGATTGCCCCTAACTGCCCTTCCCTGCAGGCCTGGTCACCCCTAACTGCCCTCCCCTGCTGGCCTGGTCCCCCCCAACTGCTCTTCCCTGCAGGCCTGGGTCCCCCCCAACTGCCCTTCTCTGCAGGCCCGGTCACCCCCAACTTCCCTCCTCTTCCGGCCTGGTCACCCCTTACTGCCCTCCCCTGCAGGCTTGATCGTCCCCAACTGCCCTCCCTTGCAGGCCTGGTCCCTCCCAACTGCCCTCCCCTGCTGGCCATCTTGTCACGGCCATCTTGTATCCACATGGGGGCAGCCATCTTGTGTGTTGGCATGATGGTCAATTTGTATATTACTCTTTTATTAGATAGGATAACCAACTATCAGATGAGATATTAAGAAAACAATCCCATTTACAATTGCATTTAAAAAATACCTATGAATAAATTTAATTAAGGAGATAAAAGACCTGTACTCAAGAAAATATAAGACACTGAAGAAGATTCAAATAAGTGGAAGCATATACTGTGCTCATGGATAGGAAGAATTAATATATTTAAATGTCCATACTACCCAAAGCAATCTACTATAGATTCAATACAATCCCTATCAAAATACCAATGATAGTTTTCACAGAACTAGAACAAAATTTTTAAAATTTATATGGAACCACAAGAGCCCTCCAAAAGCATGGTACTAGTATAAAAACAGATCAGAGGGACAGGATAGAGAGCCCAGAAATAAATCCACACCTATATAGTCTAACTATGACAAAAGAGGCAAGAATATACAATGGGGTAAAGACAGTCTCTTCAATAAATGCTTTTGGGAATACTAGATAGGTACGTGTAAAAAATGAAACTAGACCGTTTTCTTATACCATATACAAGAATAAACTCAAATGGATTAAAGACTTAAATATAAGACTCAAAGCCATAAAATTCCTGGGAGAAAACCTAAGTAGTAAATTCTTTGGCATTGCTCTTAATAGCATTTTTTGGGATATGTCTTCTCAGGCAAAACAAACAAAATAAAAAATAAAAAAAATGGGACTACATCAAACTAAAAACTTTGCACAGCAAATGAAACCATCAACAAATTTAAAAGGCAACCCACTGAATGGGAGAACATATTTGCCAATGATACATCTGATAAGATGTTAATATCCAAAAATATATAAAGAATTTATACAACTCAACACCAAGAAAATAAAACAATCCAATTAAAAATAGGCAAAAGATCAGAATAGACACTTCTCCAAAGAGGACATATGGATGGCCAGAGACATATAAAAAGATGCTTAATGTCACTAATGATCAGAGAAATTAAAATTAAAGCAACATTGAGCCCTGGCCAGGTGGCTCAGTTGTTTGGAGCATCGTACTGTACACCAATAGTTTACAGGTTTGGTTCCCTGTCAGGGCATATACAGGAGGCAACAATCAATGTTTCAATGTCTCTCTCTCTCCCCCCCCCCCCCCCTTTCTCTTTCCCTAAAATCAATTTAAAAACATATCCTCGGGTGAGGATTAAAAAGAAAAAAAGTACACTGACATATCACCTCACACCAGTCAGAAGGGCTATCATCATTAAATCAAGAAGCAACAAGTGTTGGCAAGATAGTGGAGAAAAGGGAATCCTTCATATGTCAGTGAGATCATGTAATATTTGTCTTTGTCTGTCTGACTTATTTCACTGAGCATAATGCCCTGCAGGTCCTTCCATGCTGCTGCTAATGGTAAGATTCATTCTTTTGTGAGGCTGAGTAATATTTCATTGTATACATGTAGCACAACTTTTCATCCACTCGTCTATTTTCTTCAGATAAATACCAAGAATTTGAGTTGCTGGGTCATAAGGTAGCTCTATTGTTAATTTTTTGAGGAGCCTCCATGTTGTTTTCTACAGTGGCTGCACCAATTTGTAATTTCACGTACAATGCATGAGAGTCCCTTTCTCTTCTCTTTTTTTTCCTTTTAATTGACTTCACAGAGGAAGAGAGAGAGAGAGAGACATCGATGTGAGAGAGAATCATTGACCAGCTGCCTCCTGCACGCCCCACACTGGGGATTGAGCCTGCAACCCGGGCATGTGCCCTGACCGGGAATTGAACTGTGACCTCCTGCCTCATAGGTATATGCTCAACCACTGAGCCATGCCGACTGAAGGGAGTCCCTTTTCTCATGTGAAAAATGGCTTTGGGTTATTCCATTGGGTCCTTAGAATGCCTCAAAGATTTGTCCTCTCTCTCTCTCTCTCTCTCTCTCTAATAGATAAATTTTAAACAAATTAGGCATATTTGGTATACTAAAATTATATGGGAAGCTTTGTCAAATGAAAAAATAATTTATTGCCCTAGCCAGTTTTGCTTAGTGGATAGAGCATGGACCTGCGGACTGAAGGGTCCTGGTTTCGATTCCAGTCAAGGGCACCTGCCCGGGTTGCAGGCTCAATTCCCAGTAAGGGGTATGCAGGAGGCAGCCAATCAATGATTCTCTCTCATCATTGATGTTTCTATCTCTCTCTCCCTTCCTCTCTAATCAATAAAAATGTATTTTTTAAAAAGAAATAATTTATTTTATTTGTTTGCATAAATTCTTATTACTAAATGAATGTTCTAAAGATTATAATCTCCAAGAGTATACAATGTCCTGATGCAATCATTTCACTTGCTATCTACAAAGGTTATGTGAGAGAGAAAAGCAAATCGCTTTTTCAAGTGCGTTGTTGTCAGGTCCATAACCGTGCCATCCAGTGTGTCACTCACAGCGGTGCTTGTGGCTAACGTCACGAGCTCTCCACGTCTTGGCTGCGGCAGGACGGCGTGCCTGTGAGTGCCTCTCCGTGCGGCAGGTATTGTTAGAGATTTGGAATTGTGAACATCTTGGAAAAACAAACATTGTGATGATCATCTTGAGCTCAAATGGATGAAGCCCTACCAGGTTCTTTCAATAACCCATCCTTTTGTTAAATCGATCCAGTGCTTGGTGTGAGTTAATCCTCACTTGAGGATATTTTTTCCATTGATTTTTAGAGGGAGAGAGAGGGAAGAAGAGAGTGGAGGAGACAGAGACACTGATGTGAGAAACATCGATTGGTTGCCTACTGCACGTGCCCCGACCGGGCCAGGGATAGAGCCTGCAAGCAAGGTATGTGGCCTTGTCCAGAATCAAACCCGCAACCCTTCAGTCCTCGGGCCGACACTCTAACCATTGAGCTCACCAGCCAGGGGCTGATCCAGTTCTTCTTAAGAACTCCCAGGATTTCCCATCGCCAACAAAAATCCATTCCAGAAATCAGAAGAATGTGTTGCTGTTCTGGCCATAGATACACCCCTGCAGTCACACTCATGCAAACCTCCCAGACCTCACGTTACAGGTTAGGAGACAAAGCATAAGCGAGGCCCAGCTCACCGCTCAGCATCCTGCCTTCCCTCCCCCTGCCTGCACTTCTAACACCTCACCTGCCTTAAACCCTCTCCTTCGTACCCACACAATCTAATTCGCTTCCTTTACATTTATTTAACCAACCCAGAGGGATGTCCCCAGTATTCTGCCTGTCTACCTGGCTGTCAGGAAGAGGTTTTGGCCAGTGTTTGGCAGGGCCTCGTTCCCTGGTGGGGAGTGGGAGCCTCTACTTCGCACAGGTGGGCGGAGGCCAGTGCGAGGCAGTTAGAAAAGCACTGTGGCCAGGACCCGAGACCAAGAGCTAGCGCTAGCCAGGCGCTCCCGCGGCCTTGCTCACTCTGCCTGCCATCCCGCCCCTCCGCCCCGTGGACAGCGCCCCGCCTGCCTGGAACACGGCATCTGCACACGTTAGCGGGCAGAGAGAAGGCCATTGCACTTGTAATTAGAGGAGAGAATCTCAAGAAGAGAGGAATTCACCCAAATCTGCAGGTATTGCAGCTAAATCTGATGGCTGGCTTCTTAGCCGTGAGAGGCTGTCCAAGTTTAACCTGAAAATTCTTTAGGAAAATTCTAGCTAAGCAGATTTAAATGTGCCCGTGTGATTAATTACTATTCTTGTTGGACTTACACATATAAGCACGCCAAGTTTATTGAAACCAGATGTTGCAAATAAATTAGCTTTACTTTGGCTATCTTGGGTATAGATGGGATGGTTTTAGAGGTAAAATGATGTTTCAGTAGGAGCTATAATATACCTTGGTGGAGAGTAGATTCTAGTGCTGCCCATTGATTGTCTTCTGAGTTTTCTTTTATTTTCTGCTTGAAAACTGGACTGGATTCTGAATTCTTCTACTGACTTGGAATCATTGAGAACTAAAAATTACCTTTTCCTGAACCTCGAAATTGCAAACCTGATAGACATTTCAGAGAAACTGCCACCCGGGTCACGCTCGAACAACCTGTGGCGGACGCTGCCGAAGCCAGAGTCCCCTGAGCACTGATGGCAGCACCAGGGACGTTTCCAGTTGCAAAGGGTGCTTCCAGTCGACAAACCGGAAACTGGCTCATCATTTTCTCTGATCATTAACCTTTGGTTTTCTTTCGTTTTCATAAATCTTTTCAAATATTGGTGGCATGGCATCTAACCTGCACAGACCGGTGTGTGGCCATCCTGTGCCCACGCGCTGAGGCTCCAGCAGACCCCTGAGAGTCTGTGCCTGGGGGTCCTTAGACACAGGGCTGCTCCCCATTACTTGTTAGCTGCGCAAGGAAATGTTCGCACCGCGACCGGCCCGTCATGGTTTGGGTCCTCGGGACACCAAAGGCTCTTCCTTCTCCGTCTCATTTGAGCCGCGGGAGCGCTGGCCTGTGCCCTTTCTCTGCTTGCGGAGGCCTCTGCCCGAAAGGTCAACACCCACAGTGCCGCTCTGAGGCTCAGGGGCCACCGTGGAAGAGCCATAGCAGAGGAGCACAGAAACAGATCTAGCTCCATCTTAAGGCGAATCCTTCCTCTTAATTGCATCTGGACCCTGTTGGCTGTTTTCCTCAAGACTGAGGAACGAACAATAAAAAGGGGGAACCAGCAGCAGAATCAGCTCCATATGGGCCTGTCCTGTTTGACCAGGTGCTGAGTGATTTCGCAGAGATGACAGACCAACCACAAGTCATGCAGCCGAAGGTTGCAGATGACAGAATTCTGGCCTCCAGCTGCCCCGGAACCAAAGACACCCCCTCCACCCGGCAGGTGCACACAGAACAAAGGGCCCTGCAGATACACACACAGGACCAAGAACCAGGACAGAACCAGAGCCGGGACCCTGGAACCCTTTCAGAAGCCAGGGGCCCGCTGTTCAGGAAGATCTGGTGTTGACACCCCTTCACCATCAATGGCCAAGCTCCGAGGGTCAATACCTGCCCCACCAGCACTTCCACATAACTGCTCCTTCCTGCCCCTCAACACCCTTGGCCTGGTCCCGCTGGCAAGACAGGTCTGAGGCATCGCCAGGTCTCCCTCTTTTTGGTTGTCACTTAAAAAAAAACAAAACTATTTTATTGATTTTTACAGAGAGGAAGGGAGAAGGATAGAGAGTTAGAAACATCGATGAGAGAGAAACATCGATAAGCTGCCTCCTGCACACCCCCTATTGGGGATGTGCCCGCAACCAAGGTACAGGCCCTTGCCCAGAATCGAACCTGGGACCCTTGACTCCTCTATCCACTGAACCAAACCGATTAGGGCGGTTGTCACCTTTTTAGTTAATCAGCCTTTCTTTGCTCCACACCCTGAGGCTGAGTTCTGGCCTTTCGAGGCGTCGGGAACGTGGCTCCAACCCAGCAACATGAGGTCAGTGTGCCCCACGGTGGGGGGGCTGATCTGGACACTTAGTTAGTTGGGTCTGCCTGGTTCCTTCATTGGACTTATTTTTTTCCCTTTATGATTAATAAACATTTGGGAGGAGATACTTTGCAACTGTACTAATCTTATTTCTTCTTTCTTTTTTTTAAAAAAATATATTTTATTGATTTTTTTACAGAGAGGAAGAGAGAGGGATAGAGAGTTAGAAACATCGATGAGAGAGAAACATCGATCAGCTGCCTCCTGCACACCCCCTACTGGGGATGTGCCCGCAACCAAGGTACATGCCCTGGACCGGAATCAAACCTGGGACCCTTGAGTCCGCAGGCCGACACTCTATCCACTGAGCCAAACCGGTTTCGGCTAATCTTATTTCTTCTTAAACATTGCCCATCGATAGATGGAGAGATAAACTAAGTGCCATATCCATACAATGGAATGTTATTCAGTCTTAAAAAGAAAGGAAATCCTGGCACATGCTCCAAAGTGGTGAATCTTGAGGACATCATAAGCGAAATAAGCCAGTCACAAAAGAACAAATATTGTGTGATTGCACTTATATGAGGTGCTGACAGTCAAATGCATAGAGACAGAAGGGAGAATGGTGGTTGCCAGGGGCCGGGGCTGAAGAGAAGGGGTTAGTGTTTCATGGAGTAGAATCTAAGCTTTGCAAGATGAAACCTGTCCTAGGGGTGATGGCAGCATAACAATGTGACTATATTCAATGCCGCTCGGCCACACACATAAAATGGTTAAAACGACACATCTTGTTAGGGAATTTTACCACAATCACAAATTAAATCCATTTTTAAAATTAGCAGGCACCCTAACTGCCACATTGTTTGGGTGCTGCTTCATGGAGGGTTCCCTGTGTACGAACACGGCCAGACGATTCTCTCGCTGACTTTAACTGGGCTTAGAGTCCTGGCCAGTTTAGTCCTGTCCAAAGGGCCTAGGCCCCCGCGGGCAGGAGACGCTCCGATGGGATCCAGCCGGTCTCTGCTGAGTTTGGCTCCAGCAGTGACAGGCGGCCTCGGCCCCATCGTGTCTGGTTTCACAACCATTTACTGTCCATCTCCTGGGCGCTCCCCAGGGAGCCCCCTGCAGGCACAGCTCGGTCCTGTGCAGTCACTGTGTGTCCTTGGCCAACCCGAGGGTTCGCCCAGGACCCACCCACTCTCAGGAGCTCTGCCGGGAGCTCTCCAAAGGACGCTATCTCCCTCCCTCCACCGCCCAAATCCGGCACCGAGAGAAATGCCGGACAGTTAGTTCTTGGATGCCAGCCGGCACTCTGCGAGCCACAGCCACCCCGCCCACAGGCTTCGTGGCTTGGACTCTGGGCATGTCCTCAGGACTCCCTCCACCTTCTAGTCCTTTCGGCTGCTTTCCTGGGACCGTGGGACCCAGCAGCCCTGGGAGGTGTGGCAGGGCAACGTGACCATGTGGGCAGGAGCGGCGCATCCCCAAAGAACGAGGATGCTAGGACGACACGTGGAAACAGCCACAGTCCACGCCCATCACTCCCTCTGCCAGGCCCACCGGTCTCTCCGGGGCAGTCCTAGACTCCGCAGGGTCAGGGTCCATTTCTCTGCTCTGATGACTGCCTCATCCTGCCTCTGCTTGCATCCCTCTGTGACAGGGCGCTCATTACCTCCGGAAGTGATTCCTTTTGTGGACATGGTCTCCCTCTGTGACTGTCACTCACTGGGCTTAGAGTCCCCCCTCCCTCCCCCTCCCTCCTTCCTCCCTCCCCCCAATTCCCCCAGGTCAGCAATGGGTGGACTGGCTATGCAGGGCCTTGGCCCAGGGGAGGTGCCGTGTCCGACCTTTGGCATCAGAATCTTAACCAGCCGCGGCCTTTGCGGGAACCCACCCTCCTGTTTTCCCTTGCCTAAAATAGCGCTTCCTCCTTGGAGGTGTAGCCAGTCATCCAGAGATGGTCTGGCTTGGGAACATTCCCGGAAAGGCCAGTGCTGACGTCAGCCAAACCTCACACGGCCCTGCACCTCACACGGCCCTGCGGCGGCCGTTGCCCAGCGTGAGCAGAGTGTGGGGAAAGCCGGCGGCTGCGGACTGAAACAGGCCTCAGAGAACTTGCGTTGTTTTGCAGATAAGGCTGATGCCTGCTATCCCTTTTCACGCCAGAGTGAGGCGGTAGACAGCGGACACTATTGGGCACATTAAATGAGATAATGGCTCTTTTGAGATGATAAATGGTTTCCTCTCACAGTTGCATGAGCAATCGCAAACTTCAAAGACAAGTTTGGAGGTGTCTGCCCTCGCTCTCAGTCCTGACCCTTGGTCTCCTGGCCAGGCTAGCTCTTGTCTGAGGAGGCTTCTTCCAGGCACCGCCCCCCCATCTGTGGGAGGCGGCCTCGCCCTTTCCTAAACAAGGGTTGTCATTGCATCCAGAGTCGCCCTCAGATCAGCCCCTCCCAGAGGCTCCCGGCCCCCGCCTGGCAGGGTTGACGCAGCACAGGAGCCACTCTCCTGGGGGCTCTGCCATGCTCCTCAGGGGCTGCCCCCCAAGAAGGACAGCTTGCACAGCCGAGGACATTACACGGGGCTCTGGGAGCCGACAGTCCCTTCCCGGTTCTCCGATGGCCCCAGGCTGGAGGGAGCTGTGCTCTGTGCCCTCACCCGCCTGGCCCACCAGGTGGGGAAGAGGCAGCCGGCAGGCTGGGTGGGGTGCGGGAGGGGGTGGGACTCCTCTGAGTACGGAGTGTGAACTTCATCCCAGAGAGGGGCTTGGAGGGCAGGGTGGAGGAGGAAGGGTGCAGGGAAAGTGCCTATTTCTCCCGAAAGGTCATTGGCTCTATTGGAATTCTTTTTTTATTTTTAATTAAATCTCGATTGCTGAAAGTATTAAACATGTCCCCTCGCCCCATGGACCCCTTCTAGCCCCCCCTGCCCCCCCAATTGGAATTCTTACCCAACGCAGGAGTGCCCTTCAGCCCCAGGACTTGGGCCTTCCTGCAGGAGCAGACTGGGCCCAGCGCTGGTCTCGGTCCGGGCCTCGGTCCTGAGCACAGAGGAGGGGCTGCCACGGGTTCTGCGACCCGCCCGAGGCTGCCTGCTCCGCCCGCCCAGGAGAGACAGGGCCTCCGGGACCAGGACTGCTGGGGTGGGCCGGGTGTTTCTCATGCTCACCAGACCCCTGGTGCTCAGCGTGGGCCCTGGGCCAGCGTGTGGCCGTGTGTGGCCACCACCTGAGACTTGCTAGATATGCAAACTGTCAGGCCCCACTGAACCTACCCAATTGGAATCTGCATATTGAATGTCCCCTGACCCTCTCCAGCCCAGGAGAGGCAGGCTCAGGAGTCAGGTCCTGGCTCACCAGAGGCCATCGCCAAGAACAATAACATGCTCAGCTATTAGATCATGGAGTCTGGAGATATAGGTAGAGGCTTCATTTATTATTTATTATTTTTTTAGAGAGAGGAAGGGAGAGAGAGAGACGAGAGAGCTGTTGCTCTATCTATTCATGCATCCATTGGTTGATTCTTATATGTGCCCTGATTAGGGATTGAACCCCCAACCTTGACGTATCAGGACGACACTCTAACCAACTGAGCTATCTGGCCAGGGCTGTATGCTGGTAGGCTTTAGTCCGATGTTTCCATGGCTTTGGTGGCCACGTAGCTTCTAGTCCAAGATTTCAAAAGCCTGTGAGTCCCGTTCCAAAGGCCGGCGGAGAAGCCCTGTGAGCACACCTTGCTTGAGAGAGAAAAATACCGATAGTCAAGCGCAAAGCAACAGCTTAAACAATAACACAGGTCGCAAGAGAGCTCGTTTCTGCTTTGCTGTAAAGATAACGTCACTGACACACAATTATGAGCTATTTTACAGAATCTTCAACCCAGCAGCCCGTTTTCACAATTTACTTAGAAGCTGCCAACGTGGTGGCTCTGGGAAGCAGGGGTCTCGGCAATTTCTGAGTTTGTTTTGCAGAAGGAAAGGCGGCTTCGGCCAGCTGCTGACGCCCAGGCGTCTGACGGAAGAGTCGCAGACCCCTCTCTCAGTTCTCTGAAGCTCCCACCCCGCTCTCAGCTGCACGAGAACTCCCCACTTCTGCTGTAGGAGGAAGATGGGTTTGAGGCACCATCCGGTCTCCCACCTCCTCAACCAATAACCCTTTCCTTATGCTCCCACCTGTGACGTGAGGGGTCCGGGCCTCGGGAGCAGCAGGCACAGAGCTCCGGCGGCGTTCAGAGCTGCTGCGCTGGAATCCAGGCTCGGTCAAAGCACACGGTTATCTTCAGAACCCGGACCCAGCCGCGTCCCATGTGCCCGCACCTGAGCAAAGATGGTGTCGTGGGCAGACTGTCCAGACATCTGTGCCGTCCCGGAACCTGGGAAGGTGACCTCATCAGGAAACAGGGTCTCTGCGATGTAATGAAGGACCGTGGGAGGAGATCATCATGGATGACCTGAGTGGGCCCTACATCAATGGCAGCGCCCTCATAAGACAAAGAGGAGGAGACCCTGACACCGAGGAAGGCGCATGGAGACAAGGCAGAGGTCGGAGTGATGAGCCACAAACCAAGGACCATTGGAGCCACCAGGAGCTGGAGGAGGCGAGGGAGGTTCCCCAGAGCTCAGAGCGAGCGCAGCCCTGCCCACACCTTGATCTCTGACTCTGGCCTCCAGAGCTGTGAGAGGACAATTTTGTGTCATTGTAAGTCACCCAGTTTGTGGCAATTCATTACAATGGCCTTTTCCAACTATGAAAGAGAAGGATGGCCGAAGGAACTCAAGAAAGAAGCAATGGCCTGGACAAATCCAAGTTACAGAAAGCTTAGCTTTCTTCCCAGAATTAACTGCCTTTCATCCTCATTCCTTTTTTTTTTTTTTAATGCTCCATGAAACCCAAGTACAGCTGAGAGCAGGGTACGTGGGCTCGCCTGGCTGGCTGGTCAGCAGACCATGGAGACCTCCAGGAGAGCTCCCTCGGGCTTCCAGACATAACTATTTTATCTGTACCTAACTCCACCTTGTTTGGAAATTACTGTTAAAGCAGTTATGATACAATGAATGGAGTCATATATTAACTGCTTAAGTACCACTTAAAACAGGCTTTATTCAGCAAGTCCTTTGGCAAGACCCCACAAAGCCTGAGTTTGCTGAGCTTAGCTGACATGCATTAGATTAACAGAAAGCAAGCCATCTTGGTACTAGATTTGAAGGGACAGAAACTCTAACTGGGGCATTTGGATAATTTCATTGTTTCTTTTTAAAATGTTTTCAGGATTCAAAGACAAAGATTCAGGGCAGCAGTTATCAGCTCTGACTCACTTGGGCTCATTAGGGGCAGCTGAGAAATAGTGCAGTGTTTCAGCCTCTACCGAACCAGGAACCAGAATTTCCGGAGCCTCTGGGAAATACCCACCTTGTCTGGCAGAGCCTACGCCCTGTGCCAGACCCTGCTCCCAGCCGCCCATGTAGCCAGGGCACAGGCGTGGGACCAGGGCTGGCCAAGCAGACACACTCACCCAGCCTCTGTGTCGGGTCTGTGATGCAGGGAGGGCCAGCAGGGTCCATCCTGCGGTGAGGGGACCGCATGTCTGGTGCACCTAGTGTTGCCCGCGATGGTTGTACTGCTGAGAGCAGAGGCTCGGGGAGGTCTAGGGACTGGTCCAGGGTCCCAGGACTGAAGACCAGCAGAGGGACTTACCAGGCCTCCAGGCTGGGACAGCCACGCGCCCTCCCTGGACCTGCTGGGAGCCGAGTTCCACACACTGTTCTGGACGATACGGCTCCCAGACCCAGCCTCTGACCTTCTTAAGTGCCCCTCCCCACTCCTTTTATTTATTTATTTATTTATTTATTTATTTTTTAGTATGTATTTTTATTGATTTCAGAGGAGAGGGAGAGAGATAGAAACATCAATGATGAGAGAGAATCATTGATCGGCTGCCTCCCTTTACCCCACTGGGTATCAAGCCCACAACCCCGGCATGTGCCCTTGACCTGAATCGAACCCTTCAGTCTGCAGGCCGACGCTCTATCGACAGAGTCAAACCGGCTAGGGCCCTCCCACTCTTTTTAGATAAAACTTAACATTTTATTCAAGTATCAGATACTTAAAGAACATTCAGTGTGCAGCTCAATGAATTCCAGCATAGTGGACCCAGAGCAACCAGAACCCAGACCAAGAAATAGAATGCGGCCAGGCCCCGCCCTGCTGGGCTTCCTCCACAGGCATGCCCCTGGCCATTGGTCCATCCGCGTCCCTTGCCCCGAGCTGCACAGAAGTGGGCTCTTCTCTATCTGCTTCTCGGTCGGCCCGGTGGGTGGGTCGGGAGAGGCACCCGCTTTGCTGGCCACAGGTGCGGAGCCTCCGTTTCTTGCTGGGGGTGAGGCTCTCTGGGCCGGCATTGCAGAATTTCACTGAAGAGGGGTGGGAGGCGGGGTCAGAGGGAGGCGGGGTCGCGGAGGGAGGCGGGGTCCTTTTTCTCCGCATCCTTGTCAGCACCACTTGTCGTTTGTTGATTTGTTGATGATAGCCATTCTGACAGGTGTGAGATGGTACCACATTGTCGTTTTGATTTGCATCTCTCAGATGATTAGTGACTTTGAGCATGTTTTCATATGTCTCTTGACCTTCCTGCTATCTTTTTTCAAAAAGTATCTATTTAGGTCCGTTGCCCATTTTTTTTTATTGGATCATTTATCTTCCTTTTATTAAGTTGTATGAGTTCCCTGTAAATGTTGGAGATTAAACCTTTATCGGTGATATCATTGGCAAATATGTTCTCCCATGCATTGGGCTTTCCTGTAGTTTTGTTGATGGTTTCCTTTGTTGTGCAGAAGCTTTTTATTTTGATGTAGTCCCATTTGTTTATTTTCTCTTTAGTTTCCATTACCCTAGGAGCGGTATTGGTGAAGAAATTGCTTTGGCATATGTCTGAGATTTCGCTGCCTGTGGATTCCTTTATTATTTTTATGGTTTCCTGTCTTATGTTTAAGTCCTTTATTCATTTTGAGTTTATTTTTGTGTATGGTGTAAGTTGGTGGTCTAGTTTCATTTCTTTGCATGTATCTGTCCAATTTTCCCAACACCATTTTTGAAGAGACTGTCTTGACTCCATTGTATGTTCATGCCTCCTTTGTCAAATATTAATTGAGCAGAGTGGTTTGGGTCGATATCTGGGTTCTCTATTCTATTCCATTGGTCTATATGTCTATTCTTGTGCCAGTACCAGGCTGTTTTGAGAACAGTGGCTTTGTAATACAGCTTGAAATCTGGTATTGAGATCCCTCCTACTTTGTTCTTCTTCCTCAGGATTGCTGCGGCTATTCGGGGTCTTCCATCTGTTTATGTCTTCCTCTATCTCTTTTTTCAGTGTCCTGTAGTTTTCTGTGTATAGGTCTTTTACCTCCTTAGTTAAGTTTATTCCTAGGTATCTTAATATTTTTGGTGCGATGGTAAATGGGATTGCTTTTTTAGTCTCTCTTTCTGTAAGTTCACTATTGGTGTATAGAAATGCCATAGATTTCTTGGTGTTAATTTTGTATCCTGCTACATTTCTTAATTCATTTATTAAGTCTAATAGTTTTTTTTGATGGAGTCTTTAGGGTTTTCTATGTACACTATCATGTCATCTGCGAATAAGGACAGTTTTACTTCTTTTCCAATTTGGATGCCTTTTATTTCTTCTTCTTGTCTAATCACAATGGCTAATACTGCCAGTACTGTATCGAACAGGAGTGGTGAGAGTGGGCATCCCTGTCTTGTTCCTGTTCTTAGGGGAAATGTTTTTAGTTTTTGTCCATTGAGTATGATGTTTGCTGTGGGTTTGTCATATATGGCTTTTATTATGTTGAGGTATGATCCTTCTATTCCCACCTTGCTGAGAGTTTTTATCAAGAAAGGGTGTTGGATTTTGTCAATGCTTTTTCTGCATCAATTGATATGACTATGTGGTTTTAATCTCTCAATTTGTTAATGTGATGTATCACATTTATTGATTTGCGGATATTGTACCATCCTTGCATCCCCGGGATAAATCCTACTTGGTCATGGTGTATGATCTTTCTGATGTACTGCTGGATCTGATTTGCTAGAATTTTGTTGAGGATTTACACATCTATGTTCATGAGGGATATTGGCCTGTAATTCTCTTTCATTGTGTTGTCTTTATCTGGTTTTGGTATTAGGGTGATGCTGGCTTCATAGAATGAGCTTGGAAGTGTTCCTTCCTCTTGAATTTTCTGGAATAGTATGAGGAGGGTAGGTTTAGTTCTTCCTTGAATGTGTCGTAAAACTCCCCTGTGAAGACATCAGGCCCCAGGCTTTTGTTTGCCGGAAGCTTTTTGATGACTGCTTCAATTTCTTTCATAGTTACTGGCCTATTGAGATGTTTATATTCTTCCTGATTGAGTTTTGGAAGGTTGTATTTTTCTAGGAATATGTCCATTTCCTCCAGGTTGTTCAGTTTGTTGGAATAGAGTTGTTCATAGTATTTTTTAACAATCCTTTGTATTTCTGTGGGGTCTGTTGTTATTTCTCCTTTTTCATTTCTGATTTTGTTTATTTGGGTCCTCTCTCTTTGCTTCTTGGTGAGCCTGGCTAGAAGTTCATCAATCTTGTTTATCCTTTCAAAGAACCAGCTCTTGGTTTTGTTGATCTTTTGTATTGTTTTTTTGGTCTCTATGTCGTTTATCTCTGCTCTGATCTTTGTTATTTTCTTCCTTCTGCTTACACTGGGCTTTTATTGTTGCTATTTTTCTAACTCTTTGAGTTGTAGGGTTAGGTAATTTATTACCATTGTTTCTTGTTTTTTTGCAGTAGGCTTGTAGAGCTATGAACTTCCCTCTCAAGACTGCTTTTGCTATGTCCATAGATTTTGGATTGTTGTGTTTTCATTGTCGTTTGTTGCCATGATGTTTTTTTATTTCTTCTTTGATCTCTCTAGTAACCCAGTCATTGTTTAATATCATGCTATTTAGTCTCCATGTGTTTGATTTCTTTGGATTGTTTTTATTGTAGTTGATTTCCAGTTTTATGCCATTGTGATCTGAGAAGATGCTTGATATGATTTCTATCTTCTTTTTTAAAAAAAATATATTTTATTGATTTTTTACAGAGAGGAAGAGAGAGAGATAGAGAGTTAGAAACATAGATCAGCTGCCTCTTGCACACCCCCCACTGGGGATGTGCCTGCAACCAAGGTACATGCCCTTGACCGAAATCGAACCTGGGACCCTTGAGTCCATAGGCTGACACTCTATTCACTGAGCCAAACCGGTTTCGGCAATTTCTATCTTCTTGAATTTGAAGAGACTTTGCTTGTGACCCAATATATTGTCTATCTTTGAAAATGACCCATGTGCACTTGAGAAGAATGTATATTCTGTGGCTTTGGGGTGAAATGTTCTGAAGATGTCAATTCCATTTGGTCTAGTGAGTCATTTAGGATTGATTTTTTTTTGCTGATTTTTTGTTTAGAGGATTTGTCCAATGGTGATAGTGGGGTATTAAAGTCCCCTACTATGATTGTATTGCTGTCAATCTCTCCCTTGATATCCTCCAGAAGTTTTTTTATGTATTTGGGTGCTCCTATATTGGGTGCAAATATGTTTACCAGAGTTATTTCTTCTTGTTGGATTGCTCCCTTTAGTATTATGAAGTGGCCTTCATTATCTCTTGTTATGTCCTTCACTTTGAGATCTAATTTGTCAGATATAAGTATTGCTACCCCAGCTTTGTTTTCATTTCCATTTGCCTGAAAAACCTTTTTCCATCCCTTCACCATCAGTCTGTGTGCGTCTTTTTTTCTGAGGTGGGTTTCCTGTAGACAGCAGATATGTGGGTCATGTTTTCTTATCCACTCAGCTACCCTATGTCTTTTGATTGGGGCATTTAATCCATTTACATTTAAAGTTATTATTGATAGGTACTTGTTTGTCGCCATTTTTATTCTTTACTCCTGTGTTCCTTCTTTGCTTCCTATTTCTTCTTTTTACAGCAGACCCTTTAGCATTTCTTGCATTGCTGGTTTGGTGGTAATAAACTTCCTTAGTCCTTTTTTGTCTGTGACGCTCCTGATTTCACCCTCAATTTTGAATGATAGCCTTTCTGGGTACAGTATTCTTGGATTCAGACCCTTCTTTTGCATGACTCTGTATATTTCATTCCATTCCTTTCTTACCTGATGTGTTTCTGTTGAGAAATCAGTTGCTAATCTGATGGGGGATCCTTTGTAGGTAACTTTTTGTCTCTCTCTGGCCACTTTTAAGATTCTTACTTTGTTGTTGGTGTTTGCCAATTTAATTATAATGTGCCTTTGCATCAGTCTTTTGGGGTTCATTTATTTAGGACTCTGTGAGCTTCTTGGATTTGTGTGAGTTTTTTTCTCCATATAGCAGGGAAGTTTTCTGTCATTATTTCTTCAAACAGGTTTTCTATTCCTTGATCAGTTTCCTCTCCTTCTGGCACCCCTATTATGTGGATATTGTTTGGTTTTGTGTTGTCCCAAAGTTCCCTTAGGCTCTCCTCCTGCTTTTTATTTTATTTTTTTTCTAGAAGCTGCTCTAATTGGGTATTTTTTTAAAAATATATTTTGCCGAAACCAGTTTGGCTCAGTGGATAGAGCATCAGCCTGCGGATTAAAAGGTCCCGGGTTCGATTCTGGTCAAGGGCATGTACCTTGGTTGCGGGCACATCCCCAGTAGGGGGTGTGCAAGAGGCAGCTGATCGATGTTTCTCTCACATCGATGTTTCTAACTCTCTATCCCTCTCTCTTCCTCTCTGTAAAAAATCAATAAAAAATATTTAAAAAAATAAAAAATATATATTTTATTGATTCTTTACAGAGAGGAAGGGAGAGGGACAGAGAGCTGGAAACATCGATGAGAGAGAAACATCAACCAGCTGCCTCCTGCACACCCCTCACTGGGGATGTGCCCACAACCAATGTACATGCCCTTGACCAGAATCGAACCCGAGACCCTCCAGTCCGCAGACCAACGCTCTATCCACTGAGCCAAGCCAGTTTCGGCTAATTGGGTATTTTTTCCTACCTTGTCTTCTACCTCACTGATGCAGTCCTCTGCTTCTTCTAGTCTACTATTGATGCTTTCTATTGAGTTCTTTATAGCAGTGATGTCATTTTTCATTTCTTCTTGGTTCTTCTTTATTTCCTCTTGGTTCTTACACATATTGTTGTATTTGTCTTCCATTCTTTTCATCCACCTTATGACCATTTTTCTGAATTCTTTCTCTGACATGTTGCTTGCCTCCATTTCGTTTACTTCCTTTTCTGGTGATGTCTGCTTTTCTTTCATATGCGGGCTATTTCTTTGTCTCCCCATGATCTCTCTTCTCCAGGTGTCTGGTTATGTAGTGCTCTCTCTCCTGCGTTGATTTAAAGGCACAAAATACAACACAACAAGGCACAATGCACAAGGCACTGAACACAAATGTATTCATGATACGAATAACCCCAAATAAAGATGACCACCAGAGAAAAGATAATTAAGGGATTAGAAATAAATAGAAGATAAAAAAAAAACAGAAAAAAAAACAAGGAGTGCAAAAATGAAATTGGGAAAAGGAAAAAAAGTTAGAGAGAAAAGAAAGAGAATAAAAAAGAAGAGGAGAAAAAAACTATTTATATGGTGAGAAAACTCCAATAGAACAGCCACTAATCCCAACAAATGCAAGCAACAAATACCTAGAGATGAATGCAAACTACAAACAACAACTAATATCAAGCGAGGTGAGGGAAAACAGAAGCAAAAAAACAAACAAAAACAAAACAAAACAAAAACAATAAGAAAAAGTGAAACAATCTCACAAACAAGCATAAAAAACCCCAATATAATCAACAATCAAGCAAACAACAACAAAAGGACAGAGAGGAAAAAACCAATTTGGATAGTGAAGAATGAGAAGAGAGAGGTGTGTATGGACTTAGAGCAGGGGATTGGAAATTAGGTATATAAATAGGGTGAAATTTTAACAGGGGAGAAAAGAAGGAATAGGGAAAATCTAATGCAGGAGAAACAGGACAACAAAAGAGGAAAAGTGAGGAAAGAGAGTGTTGGCATAAAGGTAAAGTTGAGATAGAGTAAAATGATGCTAAAGGAAAGATGAAAATAGAATGTAGAACACTAATCCCAAAATAAAATAAAGAGAAAATAAAATGACACTTTTTTAAAAAAAGGTAAAATAGTAGTAGTAATAATACTGATTACAAATAAAAATGTAATAATTAAAAAGGTAAGATCAAGTGAGAAAAAAAGAAACAAATTTAATTTCTTAAGTAAAAGATGAAAAAAATAAAAATGTGTAGTAGTGAAGATCATTCATTTCCTCTACTGTTCTGTGTGGCTCACCTGTTTCCCAGCCAGGACAGTATTGAAGTTCCCTGAGTTCCACTGCTCCTCAGTGTTGTAGGCCACAGTCCTGATTTTCAAGCAGGCAGTACTTCTTTGTTTCTTATACTCCTTTATTTGTGTTTCAACCCCTGGGTGGCAGTGTTTCTGGATTGACCTCCGGGTCTATAGGTCCTCTCTAGCTAGTGTTTAGATTTTGTTTCCCTGTGGCACTTAATACTAGTTTGGGGGAATGGGCTGCCCCAGAGCTGGTTCTCTGATCGTTATTCTCCACTCTGATCCCCAGGTTCCACAAAAACAACTTTCCCCTGCAGTCTCTTAAGAGTGTCCCCAATTGGGTGATCCTATGTATTGGGTTTAGTAATCAAAAGCAAGGATTTAACAAGGGGGGGAAAGAAAAGAAAGAAAGAAAGAAAGAAAGAAAGAAAGAAAGAAAGAAAGAAAGAAAGAAAGAAAGAGACAGAAAGAAAGAAAGAAGGAAGGAAGGAAGAAAGGAAGAAAGAAAGAAGGAAGAAAGGAAGGAAGGAAGGAAGGAAGGAAGGAAGGAAGGAAGGAAGAAAGAAAGAAAGAAAAAGGAAGGAAGGAAGGAAGGAAGAAAGAAAGAAAGAAAGAAAGAAAGAGAGAGAGAGAGAGAGAAAGAAAGAGAGAGAAGAGAGAGAGAGAGAGAGAAGAGAGAGAGAGAAAGAAAGAAAGAAAGAAAGAAAGAAAGAAAGAAAGAAAGAAAGAAGAGCCAGAGTAAGTGCATGAACTCCGGCTCTGTGGCGCAAGTCTGTGCAGTCTTTTTTCCCCCTGACTCTAAGCTGCTGGCACACTGTTAAAATTTTTAGGCTGTCCTTTTGTGCCCAGTTCAGCTATGGGTTGCTTTTTAGAGTTCCCTTCTGTTATCAACCCTGCAGATCCCCTTCCACATTTGTGGATCACGCTAGGCCCAACGGCCGTGGATTTTTTTTTGGACGCAGACTTCCCCGGGTCCTCTAGCTCCCATTGTGTGCGTTTCTCTCTCCTGCCTGGATCATAGACCTCACCTTATCCTAGGCGAAATCTGACCTTTCTGTGAAGAGGTGTAGAGCTCCTCCGAATCCGTGTGTTCACGCTGCTTGGGGACCAGTGTTCCTGGGTTTTCAGCTGTTCGCTGGGTGTTGTAGATTCCCAGGATTTTTAGGCTTCCAATAACATCCACTCTCCCCTTCAAGATGGCGCGGTCTCCACATCAGAGCCAGTCACTCCGGGAGAGATGTCAGCAGCAGTGGAGGCTGCCTGGTCAGGGGAACCCTGTCTGGCAATCCCCTACAGTCCCTTGGAGGATAGCTGTCCCTCAGCTCACAAACAAACACTCCCTTTGCGACCACACTCTCCCTGTTCGTTCTCTCACTCCACACTATCTTTCAGTCTGCCTTCCCATCGGCAGCCATCTTCACCTCTCTCTTGGGAAAGTTTCTTCAGCCAATCACTTTCTTTCTTGCTTTCCAACTGGACTCCCCAGTGATCATTCACTCAACATATTGTTCTGAGGTGGGTCTCTTGTAGACAGCATATAGTTGGGTCATGTTTTTTAATCCATTAAGCTATCCTATGTCTTTTGTTTAGAGCATTTAATCCATTAACATGTAAGGTTATTATTGATAGGTAGTTAATTATTGCCATTTTAATTCTGTATGGCTAGGTTTCTGTGGGAGCCCATTTCACGTCCCGCGTGGTTCAGGGTTCCGGTTCAGGGTTCTGGTTCTAGAAAAGGCCACACACAAATGAAAGAGACTAGAAAAATATTAATTTGGGAATATTGGGGGGCCAGGCGGTAGTCCAACTCTAGTGGGAGAACTACTATCTTGCTTTGGCCTTGCTATCCCTTTTATTGAGACTATGGGATACACCCATAGCCCTTAGGCAGGTAATTCCAGTAACAGGCAGATTATCTTATCAGTAAGGATTTACATGATTATTTGGTGGGGAAGTTGCCTCGTTACCATTGTCTCAATTAGATAGGGAGTGGTTGGTTCTGACCTTTCAGAGCTTCAAGGTTGACAAGCCTTCCACATCTTTCTATTAGTGAGACAATGATCGGTTTCCGGCAGTTTCTATCTCTAATTCTTCTCATTACAGCTGTCTCTTTAGCATTTCTCATAATGCTGGTTTGGTGGTGATAAATTCCTTTAGTCTTTTTCTGTCTGGGAAGCTCTTTGGCCTTGCTCAATATAGTAATCTTGGTTTCAGATTCTTGCTTTTTAGTACTTTGAATATTTCATGCCATTCCCTTCTGGCCTGAAAAATCAGTGACAGCCTTATGTGAGCTCCTTTGTAGGTAACAAATTGCTTTTCTCTTGCTGCCTTTAAGATTCTCTCGTTGTCTTTAATTTTTGGCATTTTAATTACGATGTGCCTGGGTGTGGGCCTGTTTGGGTTCTTCTTGCTTGGGACTCTCTGTGCCTCCTGAACTTGTGTGACTTTTTCCTTCATCAGGTTAGGGAAATTTTCTGCCATTATTTCTTCAAACACGTTCTCTATCCCTTGCTCACATTCTTCTCCTTCTGGCACTCCAATTATGTGAATATTGTTACATTTCTGGTGGTCCCACAACTCCCTTAAGTTGTCCTCCTGTTTTTTAATTGTTTTTCTTTTTGGTTCTCTGATTGAGTGACTTTATCTACCCTGTCTTCTAATTCACTGATCTGATCCTCAGCTTTCCCTAATTTGCTGTGTATTCTTTACAATGTGGTCTTTATTTGTGCTATGTCATTCTTTATTTCCAACTGGTCTTTTTCATAGTTACTATACCTTTTCTCATGCTGTTGAGCATCTTTACCATCATTATTCTGAATTCTATATTAGATAAATTTCTTATCTCCATTTCATTTATCTCTTCTTCTGGAGAATTCTCTTGTTCTTTAATTTGGGGATTGTTGTTTTTTATCTTCCCATTTTGGCTGCCTGTTTGAGTTTGTGTCTATGAATTAGGTAGATCTACTATGACTCCCAATCTCTAGTGCAGGACAATGTCAGATGCTGTTTCTGACTGACCCTGAGTACCTTGTTTGGGGCTAACAGCAATCCACAGCTTGTGGTTCCCCCTCCTGGGGCTGGGTGCCTTTGAAAAGGACCAAAAAGGGTCTGCCTTTCCTAGCCCTGGCCCTCAAAGAAGATCAGGAAAAGACTCAAAGCTTCCAGAGACCCTCCTCTGCCCACAGTCTATGATTGCTATCAGCTTTGATTGGCCTCAAGCTATCTACCACAGGGTGGGGCAAGAGGTCTTCCAACAGGGGTTGGCATCTGGTTTTCCCCAGGCCAAACCGCCTGGATAGCAAAGGTTTGTTGGAGAAAGGTGTCCTCCACAACATGAAAGAATGACTCAGCACAGGAAACTGGGGTGTCAGCCCTCTGAGCTCCAACCCCAGAGCCCCCAACCCTTGAGTCTCTTCACACAGCTCCAGTCCACTCTGCCCTCGCTCTGCCAGAGCTCCAGGGTAGTGGCTGCACATGAACTTTTGTGCATTGGCCCTTTAAGAGGGTGCCTGCATTTCCAGCTGTCTCTTGCTGGCAGACAGCAACCCTGCTGCCTTTCACAGCCAGGTGCTATGTGTGCTCCTTCCTCAGTCCTGGTGCTCTGGGCTGGGAGCCCAGCTTACAGTTTAGACCCCAGAGTTCTCAGTGGGAACCCTCAGACCTTCAGCTGCTGTTTGTGGGAGCCTGGCCACCCCTTTTGCACCTCCTCCTCCTACCAGTCTCTATGCGGTCTCCACTTTCCGTCCTTGGTTATCAGGGTCTCTCCAGCTAGTCTTCAGTTGGTTTTTTGGGGTTGGTTTTTTTGTATTTCCAGTTTGGTCCTTGGAGAATGTCAGAGTAGCCTCCACTTATTCTGCCACCATTTTTTTCAACACGTGGTTTTTAATCCCTCATTCTCACAAGCCAAGGTCAGTGAAAAAGGATTGAGGCCTCCTATTCAAGCTTCCTGATGAAAACACGAAACTGTGATTCTGGGTTACAGGCTTGGTTCCCTGGTCCTGGTCGGATATGTGGGAGGCAATCAATTGATGTGTCTCTCATATTGATGTTTCTCTCTCTCTCTCTCCCTTCCACTCCCTCTAAAAATCAGTGCAAAAAATATTCTCAGGTGAAGATTAACAAAAAAAGAAAAGTGAATCATACTAAAAAAAACAACAAAAAACTCAATTAAATATGTGTTTTTGGCCCTGGCAGGTGTGTGGCTCAGTTAGTTGAGCATCATCCCATGCACCAAGAAGTCACTGTTTAATTTCCGGTCATGGCAGGCTTGATCCCCAGTATGGGGGGCGTGCAGGAGGCAGCCGATTAATGTTCTGCTCTCATCGATGTTTCTAGCTCTCTCTTCCTCTCCCTTCCTCTCTAAAATCAGCAAAAACAATTTTTTAAATAAAATATGTGTTTTTGTTAATATATTTGAAATGAATTAATATTATTCTTATGTTAAAAACTATGTAAGGAAATTATCATTAAGGACTAGAGGCCTGGTGCACGAAATTCATGCATGGTGTGTGTGTGGGGGGTCCCTCAGCCTAGCCTGCACCCTCTCCAATCTGGGATCCCTCTCACAATCCAGGACTGCTGGCTCCCAACTCCATATCCACTCCCCAGCCAGCCTGATCAATGCCTAACTGCTCCCTTGCTGGCCTGATTGCCCCTAACTGCCCTCCCCTGCAGGCATGGTCTCCCCTAACTGTCCACCTCTGCAGGCCTGGTCGCCCCCAACTGCCCTCCCCTGCAGGCCTAGATTCCCCCAACTGCCCTCCCCTGCAGGCCTGGGTCCCCCCCCAACTGCCCTCCCCTGCAGGCCTGATCGCCCCCAACTGCCCTCCCCTGCCAGCCTGGTCACCCCTAACTGCCCTCCCCTGCAGGCCTGATTGCCACCAACTGCCCTCCCCTGCAGGCCTGGTCGCCCCTAACTGTCCACCTCTGCAGGCCTGGTCGCCCCCAACTGCCCTCCCCTGCAGGCCTAGATTCCCCCAACTGCCCTCCCCTGCAGGCCTGGGTCCCCCCCCCCAAACCCCCCCAACGGTCCTCCCCTGAAGGCCTGGTTGCCCCCAACTGCCCTCCTCTGCCAGCCTGGTCACCCCTAACTGCCCTCCCCTGCAGGCCTGATTGCCACCAACTGCCCTCCCCTTCAGGGCTGGTTCCTCCCAACTGCCCTCCCCTGGTGGCCTGATTGCCCACAACTGCCCTCTCCTGCCAGCCATCTTGTGGTGGCCATCTTGTGTCCACATGGGGGCGGCCATCTTTGACTGCATGGGGGTGGCCATCTTGTACGTTGGAGTGACGGTCAATTTGCATATCACTCTTTTATTAGATAGGATGTACTTGAGGACCAGGAACAGAACTTCTTTTTCCCACCTAATAAGAAGCCTGGAGGTTGGCCAGTGCAACTGTTTAACAGACCCGTCAGAGACCCGAGCTCTTTCTCTGTTTGCTCTGCCATTTTTTCACATTAAGGCCTCGCGATCTCAATATGGCTACCATCTCCAGGCAAACCAACAATGGTGCCAGAAGCGCAATACCCTCCTGTGCTCATTGCTGTCTTCTCTGGAGCTGGGCTCAAACCCTCCCTTATTACCAGCCCTGACTACTTCCTAAGCAGGAAAAACAGCAACAATGTGCATTTTCTGTGAATTAAAACCAATTAAGGTGCTGGGAGGTAGCATAAATAAGCTGGAAACTCCTTTATCACTGAAAGCTAGCTGTCCTCTTTGCTTCTTGATTTCTTCCTGATGTCAATTTCACATACTCCTTTTTGCCAGGCCCAGTTCTCCCAATGGTGCATGACCTTAAGCAAGTCACTCAGCCTCCCTGGCTCCAGCTTCTCATCTGCAAAATGAGGGAGTCATACGCAGGCAGGCAGCTGGAGCACCAGGGCGTCTCCCCCTGGCCAAGATGGGGCCAGGGAGGTTCTTACACTGAAGGGCTGAAAGCTAGGAAGATGAGTGAATAGAGAAAAAGCCCTCCCCTCCCTATCCTTATAGGAATGGCAGGCTGGAGCAGGAAGAGAGATCGTCTTTGACATTGGACTCTGCCGTTCTCAGTCTCCCAGGTTGTGTGGCTCCTAAATCAAACCTCTTTCCTTTTGCACCAGCACCTGCCTCATGAGTTTGGCTTTCATCACAGGAGGCAGCTGAATCTCAGTTTTTTGTTTGGTTGGTTGGTTGGATTTTGTGTGTGTGTGTTTTCAAAATATATATATTTTTTATTGATTTCAGAGAGGAAGGGAGAGAGATAGAAACATCAATGATGAGAGAATCATTGACTGACTGTCTCCTGGAATACCCCCTACTGGGGATTGAGCCAGCAACCTGGACATGTGCCCTGACCGGTAATCAAACCATGACCTCCTGGTTCATAGGTCGATGCTCAACCACTGACTCACTCTGGCCAGGCCGGTTACAGTTTTTGGCAATTCCACCAGGACAGCATGGACCTCAGCAAGTCCTGGAGGGCTCAGGTGGGGTCCCAGCGGCCTGTGGCAGGCCGGCCCAGGGACATTGAGACTGTGGGACTTCCCAGCAGCTACCAAGAGCTTTTCTCGGGGAATTTGCCTGCACCCCTTCTCTAGGTGTCAGCCACCTGAAATGCTTGGCTGGTGGAAGGAAACGGGTTTTGCGGGAGAGGAACTCCAAGACTGCACACCAGGGTCCTCTCTCCCTGCCGCTCAGGCTTCGTGCTGCTCGGGCTTCATGCCACTGGGGTCCTGCTAGCACTGCTGTGGCGTCGGCTGGCAGGAGGTAAGACAGTAAGAGCTGCTTGCGAGTATTCATTTGGAATAACGGAATTAGGGATCCAATTTTTGTTCATATGTCCCCACTTTGTCTGGGGTCTTGCTATGGCTATGGTTTTGGGTTTGTACTTTTGTGCCATTGGGGTGTTCTGTTTCGACTCCTGAAGGGAGCCCACTGGGCCGAATTTTAGAAGACTGGTCCTTGTACAGCTATGGTCTAATGACTAAGAAGGAATTGGTTTTCTACTGTAACACTGCTTGGCCTATGTATCCTTTATACTAGGGAAAAATAGGTTTCCTAAATTACTACTCCATCACACAATTGGAATTGTTTTCCCAAAGGTCAGGGAAATGGAATGAAATCCCTTATGTCCAGGTGTTCATGTTTTTATAGGCTAAGGATTCGGCAAAGAAAGGGAACAACTTAATGATCCAGAGAAGGGAACTGGCTCCAAAACTCCCTCCAATAGAAAGACACAGAAGAAAAGGAGAAAGGAAATGAGTCTCTTTAATGCCCAGCAACCGAGGGACCCAGGGTTAGCAGCAGGAGGATTTCCCCCTCCACCACCCTCCCCCCGCCCACCCCCCCCCCCCCCGCCCACTTCCACTGCTGATGCCCCTGAGATAGAGCCAGAGGGGCGGCAGCCACACCCCGTATGCTAAAGGAATGGTGTCCCCCTTAATGACCCAGCAGGGCATCCAATTTGGCCAGGGAACTCTCTACCTGGAGCAATACCCTATAAGCAGAATAAACCAGAAAGGCCAGTCTGCTGGCTACTGTTGGGCCCAAACTCCATTTCTACTTCAGATTTGCTGAATTGGGAGAATTCCAACCCCTCATACAGGGAGGATCTGATAGAGGGGAAGGGCATGTAATAAGAATAGAGCCCAGGTCTTTAGTGAGTACGCACCTCACTAACTACAGATGAGGAGCTTCCCACAGACCCGGGCCCTGGTGGGGGAAGGTTGGCTCGGAGGAGAGGCCTCGCTGGGTCCAGGACTCGTGAAGGAAATGCATGTTGAGAGCAGACCAAGGGCAGGCACGCTTGGACTTGGGGGCTGTGCCGGACCCTGACCCCCTCCGGAGTGTCTCTCAGGGCTGCTGCCCATTCTCCGGCCCTGTGCGGCTGAGCTGTCACATCACAGATGAGCCCCCTTGAGGGGACTCTGAGCCCCTGAAGGCCGACCGCAGACCCTCCTCCCCTCTCCCTGTTACATTCGCAGCTGCACGTGGCTGTCTCTCCCTCGTGTGTGTAACCAGCCAGCTGTGGGGGTCAGAGCAGGACTCCCAGGGAGACCGCCTGCTCCCCAGGCTGCGGAAGGATTGGGGTAACCGCTCTGAGGGATCCAGCCCTGTCTGCTGAGTTTGGCTCCAGCAGTGACAGGCGGCCTCGACCCCATCGTGTCTGGTTTCAAACCTCAGAAAATGGCAGATCTTACCACCTCCATTTTTGTCACTCACCATCCCACCTGGCCAGCCGTACAGGTTCTCCTTGACATCCTGCTAACAGCAGATGAATAGCAGCTAGTTACATGACTCAGCACAGGATCCTGGCAGCTATCCACTCAGTTCTCTCCCCAGAGCCACCAACCCCATGCAACTTTAGTCCACTCTCCCCTCCCTCTGCCAGAGCCCAAGGTGAGTGACCACACATGAAATTTTGTGCATTGGCCCTTTAAGAGGGTGTCTGTGTTTCTCGTGAGTGGACAGAAACCACACTGCTTTTCACAGCCAGATGGTATGTGGGCACCTTTCCCGGTTCCGGTGCTCTGGGCTAGGAGCCTGGCTTGGGCTTTAGACCCCAGACTTCTCAGGGGAACCCCCCACAGCTAAGATGGAATACGAAAGGAAAAGGGAAAGACCCACGGGTGCCGACCAATGTGCCTATTGCAGAGAGGAAGGCCATTGGAGAAAGGACTGCCCAGAACTCAAAAAGAAAAAGAAAAAGGATAGAAACCCTCACCAAGAAATGTTAGAAAGGAATGAGGAATCTGGAGGCCCAGGGGCTCCCTAGACACTTCCTGCTAGCAAACATACAAAGAGATTTTACAATCGCTAGAGGCAGTGAATCTACCGAAGCAGATTGCAGACGCCCTGCCCAGGACACCAGAGGGCAGTTCTGGGAACCAAATGCCAACAGAGCAGCAGGGCCAGCTGCCCGGGCCGCCACTTCTTGGCTTTAACCCCCTCCTGGGCTTATTGGAACTTAGACCCCGTCACACAGAATGAGACGAGGAACGCCCAGGAGTGTGGACTCTCTGACACTGACCGCGTTCCACACGGAAGATCGGCCCTCGGCGTATGGTCTTACTCCCTGAAGCTCCAGGACAGCCCATCCTCAGACACCAGCATGAGGGGACCCGCTGTGGAAAAGACGCTTCAGTGGAGCTCCCTGGGCCACATGGTACAACAGCCCGGGCAGACACTAACAACTCTGCCCAAGTTCGCTCATTGCAGGTCTGTCTGCACGTCTGATGAGCCCTTACACCCATTCCAGAGTGTAAGGAGACTGAGTCTTACTGAAGACCCGGAAGAGTCAAGTTAGCCGAGCAATGGGCCAGTCCCCGTGATGACCTGCTGACGACACCCTCTTCCCCAGAGCTCACGGGAATCAAGCCTGGACCCACCCTCACGGTAAAGCCGGTGCTGCCTGAGGAGGACTCGGGTTTGCTGCTGCTGTTGATACTGCGAGGGGCAACTGGACCTGCAATCCCGAGAGGTTTAAAATTCCTCTTTCGGGAAGGAGCAGCGCCTCCAGAGCTAAGTGACAGTATTACTTCTCCTTTTATTATTTTGTTTACAATTGCTCCACTCTTTGCCCAGGCTTAGACTGACAACGCCTTTGTCTGCATTCCCCAGAAAGTGGCTTCCTTGGCAAACGTGTCCTGCCGTTGGGTGTGCCACCCAGAGCCCTACTCAAGATTAGACCCGGCAGATCCCTTCGTCTCTCCGGTCTCTGACTTCACTACAACCCCTGCCGACCAGCACACCCTCACCCAGCACCTGATCTGTCTGCCCAGGAGCTTTCACTGTGGCAGCCCGTCGGCAACACTGGCTCTGAAACAGAAAGCAGAAAACCAGCTCCGCTTGTCACAGGGCCACCCTCTAGAAACCACGTATGCCGCCTTCACAGCAATCCTCCTCCCTCGTGTAAAGGCTTCCTCCATTCCTGACCCCCCTCTCCTTTTAGTAGACAGTAAGAATCTCTGGACCCACGGGTAGGTAAGACTATGAAGAAACTACAGAAGATGAGACCTTCATCCATTTACTCCTGTAAGATTACAAGGGTCCAGAGTTCCGAAGAGGGAGTTATTGCCTTCGGCAGCAGTTGGAGCTCTGAGGAGTCTCTCCCACTGACAAGCGGATGCAGGGGAGGTTCTTACAGTGAGCACACCGAAAGTCAGAAAGGTGAGTGGATAGGGCTCTGAGCATGACAAAAGAGAGCCAGGTAATGGAATAGAAAAAAAGTCCTCTCCTCCCTATCCCTGTAAGAAAGCTGGACTTGAGCAGGAAGAGAGATTATCTGTGAGACGGGAGTCCACTCTTCTTTTAGGTCATGTGGCACCTGAGTAAAGCTTCTTTCCTTTGGCACCAGCACCTGCGTCACCTGTTTCTTGTTGGGTTACAAGAAGAGACCAGCACCGGACCCTCCGGTTCTCAAACAACAGCTCTATTCCCCTGTGGGTTGGCCTAGAACTCCGCTTCTCTTCCCCTCCGCCAGCACACCCTGGGTCAGTTCTAGACACAAAGCTGGTGCCCGAAGCACGGTGTGTGGACGGCCGGGGAATTTCCTACAGCTCTGAGGGTCACATAGTTTGTTTGGGCCAAAGGATTGCCAGGAAGCGTTAAAGCTCACAGAACCACATGTTCAAAGCCAGGCTCTAAGGAGAAGATGCAGGACATGGGACAGATGCCACTGTCCTCTCAATGCTTCTCCCACTCTTCAGCTGGGAACGTTGGCTTCCACAGCTTCGGAAATGTGGGCTGTCCATGGCTACAGGCTGTCTCCTCCCTCCCAAGAGGTCTGAACACCCAGCTTCCGGACCGAGCACAGCGTTCAGACAGCCTGTGTCCTGCCCTCCTAGCACTCCAGCTGTACAGTCATTTCTAACTGTAACTTCACAACTGGAGTTAATAGTCAAGAGTCAAGACTTACAATAAATCCAACAAGGGAAACAGAGCAACTTCTGGGAAGGGGAGGAATGAAATATAAGGAAACCAAACAGGCCATCATGAAAAAAAGGTGTTTTTTGTTTGATTTTTTAAGGATTAGCAGAAGGTTCAGGCTACTAGACAGAAAAAAATCCTGGCTAAAATATAATTTGAATGAAAATGACTCAGTAAAGAGATCCGAAAGAATATGGTATCAGAACAATAATGAACCCATTTTAGACAAAAACTAGGTCCTGGAATGTAGTGCTTCCATTGTATCAAAAGCTGGTGGAGGTCTGGTAAAAAAAAAAAAAAAAAAAAGAATGGAAGAACTTAAGGGGAAAATTCTGAGTCTGAAAGAAATATAGGCCAATCTGTATGCTGAAATGCTGCAAAATGAGTGCTTTGAGAAATGAAACCACTAAAAGCAGTTGAGAAATTTGGCATAATGGGATATCTTAGAGTAAGGAGAGCACAGTTGAAAGGAATAAAAAGAAAAAAAAGAAAAATTCAGAGAGGGAGCGCAATGCACAAGGTGGGGCTGAGAGAAGGCTTTGTCTCGAGGTGCAACAATGACTCCAGCTTGAGCGAGCCCACGCCTGCTGGAGGTGGGACTGCGTTTGGCCTCAGCAGAGATTGCTGCCTCCGTTATTTTTAGCTCACAAGGATCAAAGAAGCACGAAGAAGCTTTTTAGTCCTGCCTGAAGCTCCAGGCAATGAAAGAAAAGGGTGAGTCATAGTAAAACTATGGCTTTGATGAAAAAGCCCCGGATCATCCAATGACATGATCAGGAACAATTCTCATGACTGCAACAGAAAGGACTGTAGGGACTCCACGTAGCAGACGTGTCACAAGCACATGCACAGCTCCACTCAGTCTCTGAAAGTTCCACTCTCGGGTGCAGGCTGGGTTCTGTATTTGTTCTTCTAGTAACGGTTTCCTTCATAAGGAACAATCACGAGGGGTTTTGAGAAATTAAAATCCAGCAATAGGAGCTGAAGTTCAAATAGTGCTTACTCTATGGCACACGTGGTTTGAAGCCATGAACTCGTGTAACCCTTACAGCTTCCTTAGTGGGTTCCACCTTGCAGATGAGGACACTGAGGCAGAGGAAGGTTAAATGACTTGTCCAAGGTTACATGGCCAGAAAGGAGCAGAGACTGGATTCTGAGGAACCCAACTCTCATGTACTCACTTACTGGCAATTGTCCATATTTTTTCTATTTGCTTTTTAAGTCCACGTACCTATAATATATAAAAATACATTTTAAAATATAGCACTGCACAGCAAGTCGCAATGCCTGTTATATTCCCATCGCCTGTCCCAGGAATGTGTTTTGGATCTGTCTCAGCTTCCCGATAGGGACGCTCCCGCTGGGAATGCCTGGGGCACTCGCCTGGGCCATACCTCTGGGGCAGTCTCCACAGAACCAATGTGGCTGCACTTCCCTTGTAATTCTCGGAACCAAGGGTCTTTATGATGTTGATTAAGTTTAGTTTTAAATCCTAGCTCTAGAAATATATATATATATTTCCCTCATTGACCTAGCTTCCCCCCAATAGTCAGCGACCACTGCGGCAGCAGAAGACAGCAGCCTGGGCCTCCGACGGGCTGAAGACGACATTTGACCTACATTACGTTTCAGCTCTGAGCCTCTGCAATGATCTCCTGGCCACTTTCCCAGGAGACCAGGGCAGACCTCAAGACCTAAAGAAACGGTGTGTTATCCTCTCTCACAGCTGACCAATCAGCTCCCAGCACGATCCCGAAGCCTCACGCCCACAGTGTCTTATGAGTTTTGCCCTGCCCTGTATAATCTGTAACCTACACACCATCGGGGACCAGGGTCTTTAGAGCATTAGCTGTCCATACTCAGGAATGGCCGTTCTCTAATAACCCTATTTCTGTACTGCAGAACCCTATACGCACATTTCTTTTGAGCCAGTGTGCGCAGGCTGACAGACTCAAATATTGGTGTCCTGGTAACATTAATTGCAAGACACACATTAGCAATAACCATCAGAGAACTTTGCAAAAAAACAAAGTTTATTACAAGTCCTGGAGGGTACGTGGCACTCCCAGGGTCAGAGGGAGAAAGAGGGAGGAGGGGGGAGAAAGAGAGAGAGAGAGAGAGAGAGAAACCTGGGGATCTGTCTTTATTGGGGTCATGAGTGGGTGCCTAGATTTTCACAGGTTCACCCTTTTTTTTAATGAATCTTTATTGTTCAGATTACAATTGTTTCTCCTTTTTCCCCACATATCTCCCCACCACCCAGTTCCCACCCCCCTCTGCCCTTATCTCCCCCCTCCCCCCCACTGTCCTTATCCATAGGTGTATGATTTTTGTCCAGTCTCTTCCCATACTCCCCACACAGACACCCCTTTCCCCCTGAGAATTATCAATCCACTCCCATTCTAGGCCTCTGATTCTATTAAGTTCACCAGTTTATTCTGTTCCTCAGATTTTTAATTCACTTGACTTTTAGATTCACTTGTTGATAGATATGTATTTGTTGTTCATAATTTTTATCTTTCTTCTTCTTTTTCCTCTTTTTAAAGAATACCTTTCAGCATTTCATATAATGCTGGTTTGGTGGTGATGAACTCCTTTAGCTTTTTCTTATCTGTGAAGCTCTTTATCTGCCCTTCAATTCTGAATGATAACTTTGCTGGGTAGAGTAGTCTTGGTTGTAGGTTCCTGCTATTCATCACTTTGAATATTTCTTGCCACTCCCGTCTGGCCTGCATGGTTTCTGTTGAGAAATTAGCTGATAATCGTATGGGAGCTCCCTTGTAGGTAACTAACTGTTTTTCTCTTGCTGCTTGTAAGATTCTCTCTTTGTCTTTTGCCCTTGGCATTTTAATTATGATGTGTCTTGGTGTGGTCCTCTTTGGATTCCTTTTGTTTGGGGTTCTGTGCGCTTCCTGGACTTGTAAGTCTATTTCTTTCATCAGGTGGGGGAAGTTTTCGTTCATTATTTCTTCAAATAGGTTTTCAGCATCTTGCTCTCTCTCTTCTTCTGGTACCCCCATAATTCTGATGTTGGTTCACTTGAAGTTGTCCCAGAGGCTTCTTACACTATCTTCAACTTTCTGAATTCTCTTCTCTTCATGCTTCTCTGGAGGAGTGTCCTTGGCCTCTTTGTATTCCAAATCTTTGAGTTGATTCTTGCAATCCTCTAGTCTGCTTTTGGGTCTCTGTATAATATTTTTTATCTCAGTCAGTGAATGTTTAATTGCTAGTTGGTCCTCATGGAATTTATCGGCCTTTTCCATGAAATTCTTGAAAAACCTTATAACCGTGGTTTTGAACTCTATGTCCAGTCGCTTGTTCTCCTCCATTTCTTTGGTTTGGGATCTGTTTCCTTGCCTTCTCATTTTCGCTGCTTCCCTGAGTTGGTAGGGTAGCTTTGTGTACTAGGTGTCCTATTGGTTCAACGGGTCAGCCTCCCAGTTACTTGAGGTGGACACTCTTGGTGTACCCTTGTGTACTGTGTGTCCCCCAGCAGGAGCTACAGCAAGGGCTAGTTTTCTCCTCCTTTGCTTGGGCGGTTTTGGAGCAGTCTGACTGGAGCTGCAGTTGGTTAAGCTGTCACAGAACAGGCCATTTATATGCAAAAGCCGCTGTGTGGAGCCTGGGCGGGTTTGTAGAATGTGCGGGGCGGGGCCTCAGGGCGGGGCGGGGTCTCAGGGCGTCACTAGGCTGGGGCGTGGCCAACGGCGATGGCTGCCATCAGCCCTCTCTGCCTTTCCACGTTTCCAAGTCCCTGCGCCCCGCGCTCCAGCGCAGTAAACAATGATTGCTGGGCGCACCACTGCAAAAAAGTCACTCTCACTTTCCGACCCGATGGCCGAGAGTCCAGCTTCTCCCCGTAGGTGTCTGGGTCCCCCGAGTGTCCCCAGAAACTGGATTTCAGAGTGATCGGGAGCTTGTCTCCCTGCGGGTTGAAGAAAAGCCGCGCACCCAACCGCCCGCCGCCGGCCCGATTCGCGTGCCTCCGTACCTCAGCTTTTCAGCATTTGTGCTCCTTTCTCTTCTTCGCTGTATATCTTCCACTCAGCCAGCTTTCCCGTGGTTCTGGGTGATAGATGTTTTGTCTTTTAGTTGTATTTTTGAAATTGTTGTGTGAGGCAGCAGATTAATTGTTTAACTATGCCGCCATCTTGGTTCCTCCTCCACAGGTTCACCCTTTTTTTGAAAATTTAACACATGAGAGCCCGAGTGAAAGCACAGGAAGGGAAGCAGCGGTCAGAGTCAGTGGACCCAGGCTGCCCAGGGCTTTCTGGGAGCCTCAGGGGCTCCACAGGCTGTGCGCGCGGCTGGCCCAGGCCACTCCAACGGAGTCTTGGAAATGGAGGCCATCGCGAGAAAAGGCTTAATGTCAGGCACTTACACTGCACGGTAAGGTAGACCCTTCAATTCCTTTAAAAATGTTTACATCTATGATCGATTATAGTCTAATTGTCATGTGTCAAACATTTCTATAAGTAGTAACATAATTTTTCTTTGTGCAAAGCATTTCCCTCTTCACTATGACTGAGCGCTGTGTGGGTACCTGTGACCTCCGAGGTGCACCCCAGTCCTGTGGCCATGGCCCCGTTTGGTACTGAGCACTAGAAATAGGGCTGTTTGAATCGATACGTGCTGTAAGTATAAAATACTCGCTGGGCTTCTAAGACAGTATGAAAAACAGTGAAACGCCTCTAATAATTTTTATATTGATTAGGTTGTAGCGGATTAAATAAAATATATATTAAAATCAATTGCGCCTGTGTGTGTTTTTAATGTAGCTACTAGAAAATCGAGACCGATATATGTGGTGATGTATGGCTTCCATGATCTTTCCGTCAGAGAGCTCTGATCTAGACCCTTCCTTTTAACTGCTGGCGGGCTGGGTTTGTTAACTGGTGAAGGAGCAAGCCCTAAATCTGAAAAACCAGAACTAACATTTACTGCTCACAGGTCCTTCCCAAGGGATTCGTGTGGAACAAGCCGCTCAGCCTCGGGCGGTTGCGGGCTGCACAAGGCCGTGCTCCTTCCGGCAGGCTGAGCTGGGACCCAGGCAGGGCTGGCTCCACGGCCTGACCTTGGAACTGCCCGCTGGGCTGGAAGGTGCTTTGAGAATCTGCCTCAGACAGCGACGGCCAAATAGCTGAATGTGGTGGCGTCTCTAGCGTACAGCCCCTACGTGTCAATAGAGCATGTGTTTCCTTAACTTCCAATGGAACAGTTATGAACACACACATTTCTTGTGGCAAGTTTAGCTTTAATGAAACCAGTAGGTTTTTTTGACACCCACTTACAATGTTATGAAGTCAGCTTTACTCTTTGCCACTAATTAATTATATTAACTACTTTTAGGGCAAATTGTCAATGCAACATACTCTTTCATGTTTCCTATGTTTTCAATTTGTTTTCTTTAGCTGTGTCTATTTATACCGAAATCATTTTTTCCTTTTATATAAAAGAGAGGTCCTCATTATTCTGCCAACATTAAAATTGAGACTTGTAATTAAGTTATAAAGCACGCAGGGCCCTGGCCAGGTAGCTCAGGTGGTTGGAGCATGTCCTGGCACCAAAAAGGTTTCCAGTTAGATTCTCAGTCAGGACACATACCTGGGTTGTGATTCAATCCCCAGATTGATGTTTCTCTCTCACATCAATGTTTCTCTCTCGCTCAAAAAAAAAAAATTAAAAATCAAACATATCCTCAGGCGAGGATTAAAAAACACACACAATGGGGGTGGGGGTGGGGGTGGGGGTAGGGGTAGGAGGAGATTAACCAAAGAACTTATATGCAGAGGAGAGGCCCAGTGCACTGGCGTCCCTTGGCCTGGCTTGCAGGGATCTGGCTAAAACCGTGTCTCCGACACCCCCCTAGGGCCGTGGTTGGCAAACTGCGGCTCGCGAGCCACATGCGGCTCTTTGGCCCCTTGAGTGTGGCTCTTCCACAAAATACCACGGCCTGGGCGAGTCTATTTTGAAGAAGTGGCGTTAGAAGTTTAACTTTAAAAAATTTGCCTCTCAAAAGAAATTTCAATGGTTGTACTGTTGATATTTGGCTCTGTTGACTAATGAGTTCGCCGACCACTGGTTTAGGGGTCCTGGATTGCGGAGAGGGCCGTTCTCGGGTGACACACACCAGAATCAGGCTCCCTCCTCTCTTCTCCTAATATTATGTCACTTTCTCTCTGTATCTGCCTCGCTTTTCATCTCACTTTACCCTAAGTGTGGCGGTTACTGACGACTTGTGGGCATTTAGCTGTAAAATGCAATTATTTAGCAAACAGGATTTACTTAGCCTGGAATCTAGTCGGCCTAAGGTAGGACCCTGCTCAGTGTCAGGCTCTCGCCCAGGCCCTTCCGCCCAGGCGGAGTCCTGTGGCGGTGGGAGCCTTCTTCTTCCCACCTGAGCTGCTCCTTTGCCTCCTTCCCTCCCTGGAGGTTGCCCGCTGGCACTACTGTCCGCCTGGCTGCGGTTTCCCAGCTGGGGTGGTGGGGAAATTCACTGCCTCCACTGGAAATCTGGAAATCGATATTAAGTGGATGGGCCGGCGCGGGTGCCAGACATCGGGCCGCAGCCAGTAGGTCCTGCACGTCATTTAGCTAATCGAGTTGAAGTTTCTGTAAGGGCCAGACCCACGACCTCTGCAATGGGCTAGAGGCCCGGTGCACGGATTTGTCCCTCAGCCTGGCCTACGGGGATCAGGCCGAAACCAGCTCTCCAACATCCCCCGAGAGGGAGGTTCTCGGGTGATGCACCCTGGGATCGGGCTCCCTCCTCTCTGGTTCCGGTGCGTCACCTGAGAACTGCAGCTGCCAAGTCACCGCAGCTCGGCAGCTCCTGCGTTGAGCGTCTGCCCCCTGCTGATCAGGGTGTGTCATAGCCACTGGTTGAATGTTTGCTTAAGCTTTTATATATAGAGATATGCATAATCCATGGACGTAGAAAATAGTGTGGTGAAGGCCTGGCGCGGGGGGCAGGAGCGAGGTGGAGGAGGTTAGTGGGGTTAAAAAAGAGAGGACATCTATAATACTTTCAACAATAAAGATAAACGCACACATACACATGAGGAGAGAAAAGATGGTGCACGATTGCCATGGGATATTATTGATGAACTAGAGGCCCGGTGCACAAAATTTGCGCATGGGGTGGGTTCCCTCAGCCCGGCCTGTGCCCTCTCACAGTCTAGGAGCCCCGCAATTGATCATCCCAAAGAGGTAGGCCCTGCCCACCCAGCCGGGGCTCCATGATGGATTGCCCCTGCAGAGGGAGGCCCCACCCACCTGCCACAGCGCCGCCACCAGTAGTCTGGGCCTCCCTCTTTGGGGCAATCGTGGAGCCCCCCCCCACCCCCCCGACTGATCGATTGCCCTGCTGGCCGGTGGCCTGGGCCTCCCTCTGCATAGCGATCATGCAATCGATCGCGCCCCACAGAGGCCCTGCCCACCTGCCACAGCCTGCCAGTTGGTAGCCTGGGCCTCCCTCTTTGGGGGTATCATGGAGCCCCTGATTGATCGATTGCCCTGCTGGCTGGTGGCCTAAGCCTCCCTCTGAAGGGCGATCATGGGGCAATAGCCGGGCCCTCAACCAATTGCATCGCACCCTTGGCTGGCCTGGTGCCAGTGGGTATCAGTGTGGTCCGGAAGGTCATCTGGAAGGTCATTCAGTTGTCTGGTCTAATTAGCATATTACACTTTTATTATTATAGACTAGTGGCCCGGTGCATGAAATTTGTGTATGGGGGGGGGGGAAGAGGGTGTCCCTCAGCCCGGCTGGCACCCTCTCCAATCTGGGACCCCTTGGGGGATGTCCGACTGCCGGTTTAGGCCCGATCCCTGTGGCAGTCAGACATCCCTCCCGCAATCTGGGACCACTGGCTCCTAACCACTCACCTGCCTGCTGGCCTGCTTGCCCCTAACCACTCTGCCTGCCAGCCTGCTTGCCTCCATCTGCCCCCCACTGCCAGCCTGCTCACCCACAACTGTACCCCCCACAGCCTGATCACCAACTGCCCTCCCCTTCTGGCCTGATCACCCCTAACCGCCTCTGCCTCGGCCCCACCACCATGGCTTTGTCCAGAAGGATGTCTGGAAGGTCTCCCAGTCTAATTAGCATATTACCTTTTTATTAGTATAGATGTTAGATTGCTTTTGGAACTCTGAATAAAACTTTCACTTTAACATTTCAAACCATGAAGTTACAGAACTGGTGGGGATCTCCTATGTGTTGGTTAAGACCATAAGCTTGGTGTCAGGCAAGCTGTGTGACTCTGGGCCAGTATCCTAACCATTGTAAACCTCCCTTTCCTCACCTATAAAATGGGGAAACTGATATCTACCTTCCAGAGCTCTTTTGTGGGTTAAATGCGATGATTGTGACTCTGTTCCTTCTACCTACTTTTATTCCATGATAGTTGTGGTAATTACTATTATTATTATGACTATTGTACTACCATTGCTTCCCCAGATGACCCGGAGGGTATAGTCTCTTCCAGCAACCTGGTCCTACCCCAACGGCACTTTCTCCTCCATTCTGGACCAGACCCTTGAACTCTCCGCCTAGTGGAGAGGCCCCTGGTTAGCAGGAAGAAAGCCCTCAGCCTCGCCCTCCGGTGCTCATGCTGGTGCCTGGGCAGTGGTGGCTGAGAGCTGAGGGGCGTTACTGGAGAGTCTACAGCACACCCTCCAGCATCTCTGCTTCCTTCCACCAACTGCTCCCGGTGCGCCCGAAAATGTTAGCATTACTGCTTGCCTCGGGGTGGGCCGCTGGCTCTGGCGTGTCACTGCTCGCGCTGGCACCTGAAGGTGGACTCCTGGCCTCTCTTCAGGGCCCAGATGGCCACCTGAGGGAGGACGGGCTCCTCTCTTCTTCCCCTCATGGGCTAGGCTGAGGATGGCTGACCCATGGCCCAGAAATTATACTTGTTTTGAGGAACACAACCCCAAACCCAGCAGAAGCCCCCCACTTTGGCCTGGGGCCCTATGATGACCTTAAACCAAACCTTTGGAGGTTAACCATGCATCTGCAGAAGTCAGAAAGCAGTGCAGGCTCTGCTGTGCCCTGAACTAGATTTCAGAGGAGGAACAGGGGCCTGGGGCGTAAGAGCCTAGCCCACAGGCACGGAGGACTGGCTTCTAGGCTCCATGTTTATTCCTGACACACCCCTTCTGTAGGACGCGTCCACCGCCCGCACAGCTCGCACAGCCTCCGGGAGAGGCGTGTGAAGTGTCCGATTCTCAGTTCTTCCCCTCCAGCGGGCGGCTGCGCAGGGGCAGCTCCGTCCTCTCGGTCGGGGCTGCGGCCTCTCCGCCCGGGGGCTCTGCGGGGTGCGGCTGGTCTTCCCCTGAATTCCAGGGCCGCAGGGCCCGGCCTCAGCTCCCTGCGGGAGCCCCGAGGCCGGGCCGTGCGGACCGTCCGTGCAGGGCTCCTTCTGCTCGCTGCGTGTGGACCCTCTTCGTAACTGAGGAGGAATAGACGTTTTTCTGAAATAACTCTCCTCCTTCTGACGGTTCCATAAGTTAGCTGTCTTCACCATCTACAATTCGCCGACCGCCCGTTGCCTAGTAACGGCCGCGACTTTGCCCCGCCCCGCGCCCTAGTGCGCACGCGCACAGCCTCCGGCCCGCGGCCGAGCGGAAGTGACGCGCCGAGCGGCCGCGCGGCCCCGATTCCTGACTGGGCGGCTGCTCGCGGCTTCCGAGCGCCATGGCCTCCGCCGGGTTGGCGGCCGGGCGACCGGCCGAAGATGCAATACCGCCGCCGGCCGAGCCGCCGCTGGCCGAGCCGAAGCCGCCGCCGCCGCCCGTCGCTGCGCCCCAGCAGCCGGCGCCCCGGCCCCCGTCCCCGGCGGGCGCCAAGGAGGACAGCTACTCGTTCCTGCCCCTGGTTCACAACATCATCAAATGGTAAGGCCGGAGGCCGGCGGGCGCTCTCGGCGACGGGGACGCAGGCCCGAGGGGAGAGGCGGCCTTTCCTTGAGTTTAGCGGATGCTTTGAGCCTGGAGTTGCCACCGGGCGAGGGGCCGGGCGGTGCACCAGGAAGGAAGCCGCCGCCGCGGCGCAGACGCTCAGGTGTGCGCCCAGAGACCTGGCGCGAGGCGGCTTCCCGAGCCTCGGTGGTTCGCCTGTGAGATAGGGGTGCACTCACCTCGCTCTCCTTCTCCCTCAGATCCAGCGGGTGCGGCTCCTCTTCCCCGGGTGCACGTCGCCCGGCGCGGGATGCGCACGGTACCGAGCGCCGGCCGGCTCACCCCCACTGCTCGCCAGTTACGAGGGAAAAACCGTGGTTCACAGAGTTCGAGGGTGATGATGGGAGAGCAGGAAACAGGTGGCGCCTGTGCCGGCACGTGTCAGAGCAGGTGCTTGCCGTCCTGTTGGCCCGCCGCAGGGTAGCCTGAAAGGAAGCTGAAATCCGCAGCCTAAGTCTCCCGGTCCCCTGTTGGCTGAGTTATTTTTACTGTTATTTATACCCACTTGAGACAAGACGAAAGCCCTCAGCTTAGAGCTCTTATTTAACCAGCAAAAACCCAAACAAAGAAGTTAAAACAAACTGCGATTCCAGAAACATTCCGGTGAGCGTTCCTGTGCTCTTGGAGGCTTTGCTGACGGGATTGCCACTCAGAATGAAGTACGGGCTGTTCCTGGCCCAGCTCCTGTGCGGGTGGCAGCCTAGATTCACTGCTGTGGGGGCCTGATGCTTCCTGGAGGTTCTCACCTAGAGCCTCCCTGCTCTTGGCTCCCTGGTGTGAGCAGGTGCTGACTCCGCTCTCAGCGCCTCTGCTCTTCCAGCGGCCCTTCTCGGCAGCAGGGAGCGCGCAGACACCCACGCAGGTGCAGTCCCGGGCAGAGCTGGATTACAGACACGCTGGTTTTAAGAAAACTGGAAGCACAAAACGTATACATTCTCAGAGGCAGTTCTGGGACCCCTGGTGTGTTGTCCTAAGCCCTGGTAGAGCGGTTGTGTTGGGCTGTCCTTAAGGTGGGCAGTGAGGTGCACTAGAGAGAAATGGGCTTTGAAGTCACATAGTCTTGGATTCAAGTCTCATGCCGCCTGCTTGCCTTGCAATCTTGGTGAACACATAACTCTTCTAGGCCTTAATTTTTTAAATCTCTAATATGTGAATAATAGTAATGGGCCTCAGCCAATGGAGTTCAACTATAGCTCAGTAGTGTACTGACTGGATGACCTTGGTCAAGCGGCTTAGCTTCTCTGGGCCCCTTTTTCTCTTGTGAACTAGGACTAATAATACTTACATCATAAGATGGTGTGAGGTGTCATGTCTGGTGAAAGATAGTGGGTGGATTACATGTGTTTGTTTCCTCTAAAACGACAGTGAGGCCCTAACTGGTTTGTCTCAGTGGATAGAGCGTCGGTCTGCGGACTGAAGGGTCCCGGGTTCGATTTCAGTCAAGGGCACGTGCCCAGGCTGCAGGCTTCATCCCCAGTAGGGGGCATGCAGGAGGCAGCCGGTCAATGATTCCCTCTCATCATTGATGTTTCTATCTCTCTCTCCCTCTCCCTTCTTCTCTGAACTCAATAAAAATATATTAAAAATAAATAAACAAAATAAAACGACAGTGAAAACTTTTGTGTTTTTTTTTTTTTAACATAAACCATAAAGAACATGAGAGGAGATAATTGACACAAAGCAGATGGCCAAGGGCTAAGCCGCCTGCCAGCCCCAAGAATCAGCTGGACCATGGCCTCCCCCCACATCTCAGGAACTGGCAGTGCCAGGGACCTTTGGAAAGAGAGGTGAAGGGGGACAGAACAGGAGGGTTACTTCAAAATCTGTTTACGAAGGAGATCCCCATAGTTCTCTCCACCCCCCGCAAGTCCAAGCAGACAGGTAACTACCCATCTTCCATGTTGAAGACAAAGCGTTGCCCTTTCCCAGAGAGTGTCTGGAGTTTGAGGGAGGGACGACACAAAACAGTTTGAGAGCAAGTTCACACACTGAATAATACTAAGGCCCCACCTCACCTGCCCACCTGGCTTCTCGACTGGCAGCTGAAGAAAAGACCTGAGTGTCTGACCAGCCCAGGAGGAAAGGCTTTGGAGGCTCCCCAAGGAAGAACCTAGCTCGTTCACGTGACTGGGTCACCAGTGTCGCTAGGCATGTGAAGAAACCCCTAGTAAGGAAGCACAGAACAGAGCAAAAAAAGCCACTCGGCAAAACAATATGCACAGAGAGAGAGAGAGGTACTGTAATCACGAGAAAAGGTTAGGATGCAGCCTGACCGGTTTGGCTCAATGGTTAGAGTGTCGGCCCACAGACAAGGGTCTCGGGTTCTGTTCCCAGTCAAGGGCATGTTGCAGGTTCGAGCCTCAGCCCCGGTCCCATCCAGGTGTGTGTGGAGGCAACCAATCCGATGTGTCTCTCTCTCCTCTTCCTCCCTTCCACTCTAAAAATCAATTTAAAAATATCCTCTGGTGAGAATTTAAGAAAAAATGGTTAGGATACGATTTCACACTATGTCTAAGTATGTGTTTGAGTTTATAGGCTAATAAGGAGGCAGACTGGTAAGACAAGGTGGGAGAGGAGACCCATGAAGCCTGGAGGAGTCACAGCTTGATAAGGGGTGATGCCAACGACGAGTCTTCAATTATGAAAGGGAGGTGGGAGGGAGGGGGCTATAGGAAAAGCATGTGTGAGGATGGGGCGCCAAGACATAGCATAAAGCGTCGTCTGCGGACGGAAGGGTCCTGGGTTCGATTCGGGTCAAGGGTACATGCCCAGGTTGCGGGCTCATCCCCAGTAGGGGGCGTGTAGGAGGCAACCAATCGATTCTCATCATTGATGTTTCTATCACTCGCTCTTCCTCTCTGAAATCAATAAAAATATATTTAAAAAGAAATAGCATAAACTTAGGAGGGTCCACACAGTTTGATGGGCTGGAACACAGATCCAGGGTAGGAAGGGAGAGCTGGGAAGGTGGGGAAGCCTGAGGGAGCCAAGGAAGCATTCGAACCAGCAGTCTGGTCAGATTGGTGCTCGGTGTGGACGTGGCGTCTCGGCTGACAGCGGGGAAGCCAGCAGGAGGACGACGCCTGGCAGGCCTGGCGAGGGCAGGACCAGGACCAGCTCAGTCACAGGCCCTTGCTCTCTTCCTCGTCTCTAGCCTCTCAGGTGGCCCTTTTATTACGTGTTTACTCCTTGCCTAGGGGGTGAATAAGGAAGTAAAAGCTGAAGTAAATTTAACCTTCCTTGTTCTCAGAAGAATCCAGAGTACTGCATCATTAGGTTTTTAAAAACATTTCATTTTTTAAAAGTTAACATTGCAAATTGAGAAACATGTAAAATGAAAAAGGATCCCTTCCCCTAAGTTTCCTCACCACTGTTAACTGCTGTGTTAATGCAGTAATATCCTTCCAGGAAGTATATATGCACGTCTTTTCAGAAATGTTTGCAAAGTAAGATCGTATTGTACTTGGCTTTTTTCACTTATTAGTCTGTTTTAGACACTTCTGTACTCATACATGAAAGTCTTCCCCAATAAGGTGGCCATATCATAAATTATGTAATGTCTTCTGTTTGTGGACTTTTTGTTGTTAATCCTCACCTGCGGATGTTTTTCCTATTGACTTTTTAGAGAGAGAGAGATACATTAATGTGAGAGAGACATCTATTAGTTGCCTCCCACATGTGCCCTGACCAGGAGGGGAGGGGGCAGGATCTAACCTGTAACCCAGGTTCATGCCCTTGACCAGGAATCATTTGGTTGTAGGGCCACGCTCTGACCACTGAGCCACTGGCCAGTGCTATCACCATTAACTTTTATATATTTTTTAATTGATTTATTAAAAAATATATTTTATTGATTTTTTTTTTTTTTTTAGGGATAGGGATAGAGAGTTAGAAACATTGATGAGAGAGAAACATCGATCAGCTGCCTCCTGCACACCCCCTACTGGGGATGTCCCCGCAACCAAGGTACATGCCCTTGACCGGAATCGAACCTGGGACCCTTGAGTCCGCAGGCCGACGCTCTGTCCACTGAGCCAAATCGGTTAGGGCTATTTTTATTGATTTCAAAGAGGAAGGAAGAGGGAAAGAGAGAGATAGAAACACCAATGATGAGAGAGAATCATTGATCGGTTGCCTCCTGCACACCCCTCACCAGAGATCGAGCCTGCAACCCGGGCATGTACCCTGACCGGGAATTGAACCATGACCTCCTGGTTCATAGGTCCATGCTCAACCACTGAGCCATGCCATTACATTTTAATCTTGGCTAATCTGATTGGTCAGAAATGATACATTATATCAATCTATGTCTTTTATGATATGAGGTAAAGCATCTTTTCATATGCAACTTTATATGTCATTTCTCATTTTTTCCCTATAAACTTCCCATTTTTCTGTTAGGTCATTTCTCTTTTTATGGACTCTTTGTAGATTAAGGAAAGTATGCCCTTTGTCAAGTAGTTTAAATCTTTTCTTCTGACTTGGGGTTTGTTTGTGTTCGGAAGCTTCTCAATTTATATAGGGCAGGTTTGTTAAGAATTTCCTTTATGGCTTCTGAGTTTTGGTCTAAGTCTTCTAACCTTAGTTTCGGATCTATAATCACTTCTTAATTCGTCTCTTTGTCTTTATCCTCTCTTCTTTCCAGTTCATGCTGTGTGTGTTAACAGGAGGAACCAGGGCTCTTTCCAAATTGTTTTTGCCAACTTTTAGCCCTACATCCAGAGATCTCTGCACACCATCGTCAAATCTTCTGCCTGAACTCTGCAACAAAGCCCAGATTTGGGTGGGAAGAGTCTTCCTGGCTTGTGTGTACTCCAGACCCTCTGCGGGCATGCCTTCCTGTCCTCTGTGTGACCAGAGAAATGCCACATATTGTCAAGGACTGGCTCAGGGTCTACCTCTTCCTGCTGCATAAGCTCCTGGCTCCTCATGCTCCTGGCGGAGGTGCACCCTGCCTGGTGTTAGCAGTCCCACAGCCATAGCTTCCATCCTTTCTAGCATCTTCCCTAGTTAAATGAGCAGTTAAAACTATGCATTTGTGTTATTTTCAAAGATTGAGCAAAGGGAAAAGGAAAATTTTGAAGAGGGTTCAGGCTGGGCTGAGGGAATTGCCCCCCCCCCCCCCGCCTCCCCGTGCACATTTCATTTTTATGCCTGTAAGAAATTTTATAGGTCCCAGCTATTTGAGACTTTTTCTGGTATGCATAGAAACCACATTACAGAAGTACATCCTAATATATCAAAACCCAAGGTCCATAACATCCAAAACAACTGAAGGCTCGACTGACCAGAAGTCAGTGCTGGGTTGCCCCGCCTCTCTGATCAGGCCCGTTGATAGGCCCAGAGACGCTGACTGGCATAGAAACCGACCAATCAGAACCAAATCTGGGTGAAGTGTGAGGAGCCAATGGCTGCCTAGGAGGCGGAGCTTTTGATGCTGACTGGCATAGAAACCGACCAGTCAGAACCAAATCTGGGTGAAGTGTGAGGAGCCAATGGCTGCCTAGAAGGCAGAGCTTTTGACGCTGACTTGACTGGCATAGAAACCGACCAATCAGAACCTAATCTGGCTGAACTGCGAAGGCAGTACCTAAGGTGGGGGCTGAGGAGGGGTTTTAAGGGCAACATCTGTTTGGTCTAAGATGTAAGGAAGCGGTTCAATTTTTTTAGTGACCCGTGTGGCAGTGTAGTGCATATGGCTGGCTATCAGTCCAAATATAGGGATTATGTATTTTTGTCTGCCAAGAGCATCTCCTCCTGATGAAAAAGGCTCCCCCCCCCCCCCCCCCGGCCCATTTAAGCAATCCTATCCTATATAATCTATCTATACTACTAAAAGGGTAATATGTTAATTAGACCAGGTCGACCGGCCATCTTCCAGATGTCTGACTTCCTTCTGGACAAAGCAATGGTGGTGGGGGCTGAGGCAGAGGGTGTTAGGGGCGATCAGGCTGGCAGGGGAAAGCAGTTGGGAGCAACCAGGCCAGCAGGGGAGGGCCGTTGGGGGCAAGATCAGGCTGGCAGGGGAGGGCAGTTAGGGGTGCTCAGGCAGGTAGAGGCAGTTGGGGTGAGATCAGGCTGGCAGGGGAGAGCAGTTGAGGGCAAGATCAGGCTGGCAGGGGAGGGCAGTTGGGGGCAATCAGGCAGGCAGGCAGAGGCAGTTAGGGGTGATCAGGCAGGCAGGCAGAGAGGTTAGGGGGGATCAGGCAGGCGGAGGGGTTAGGGGTGATCAGGCAGACAGGCAGAGGCAGTTAGGGGCGGTCAAGCAGGCAGGTGAGTGGTTAGGAGCCAGAGGTCCCAGATTGCAAGGGATCCCTGATTGGAGAGGGTTCAGGCTGGGCTGAGGGAATTGCCCCCCCCCCCGCCCCGTGCACAAATTTCGTGCACTGGGCCACTAGTCTATATATATAAAAGCCTAAGCGACCAAGCGACCGAGCAACCGAATGACTAAACGACTGAACGACTAGTCGACCAGTCACTATGATGAGCACTGACCACCAGGGGCAGACTCTGAACGCAGGAGCTGCCCCCTGGTGGTCAGTGCACTCCCCACAGCAGGAGCGCTGCTCAGCTGACCACTGGGCGCCAGATGCCGCTGGGCTCACAGCTGGTAAGCGCAGCTGCAGTGGCGCGAGCTTCTCCCACCTCCACGGCGGTACTACCAAGTGGTGGTGGCGGCGGCAGGTGCAGTGGGGCTGGGATGAGCGGGAGCGATGCAGTGCCTGGCCTGGGCCCGGGCTCCTTCCCGGCCGCCTGCTGCTTCACACTACTACATCCCCTGAGGGGTCCTGGTTTGCAAGAGGGCGCAGGCCAGGCTGAGAGACCCCAATGGTGCATGAATCCGTGCACCAGGCCTCTAGTATATAATAAAGGAGGAATGAAAGAGGCCTGTTGGACCAGGGAAAGTTATAACTTGTTTCCTTCAAACTTGCCAAATCTAATCTAGTCTGGAATGAAGTGTCCCTGCCTAGGAATTCTGAATTGCAGTTGTCACTGCCTTGCATGATGGTTTTGGTCACCTAGTAAATGTATTCTGTCAACACGGGTCCTTAAACATTTTTAATTTGAGTTTTTAGTTGTTGAATGTTTTTAGGTTGCTGTGGCCCGGTGAATGAATTCGTGCACATTGAAAGAAAATTAATTAGAAGAAATATTTTAATATCGCTACTTGCCCTTTCTCTATAATGGAAGTGTTAACCAAATTCACGATCGACAATGACAGATCAAAACATATGTGTGCAATTGGCGCCAGTGAGAACTTTATATGTATCACGCATGGCAAGTCAACTTAGCCTTTTATAGATATAGAACAAACTTGCTTCATTAGACCTGCTCTCTCTCTCTCTTTTTTAAAAAAAATTTTTTTTTTGATTTTATAGAGGAAGGGAGAGAGAGGTAGAAACATCAATGATTAGAGAGAGGTAGAAACATCAATGATGAGAGAGAATCATTGATCGGCTGCCTCCTACTGGGGATCGAACCTGCAACCCAGACATGTGCCCTTGGCTGGAATTGAACCTGGGACCCTTCAGTCCGCAGGCCGATGCTCTATTCATTGAGCCAAACCAGTTAGAGCTAGACATGCTTTCTGATTTAGCTAAACTTTTTCCAGCCCAGCGAAGCACCCCAACTTCTCTTTCAGGTAATTGTCAGCAACACAGCAGTAAGTATCAACACGAAGCAGATTATTATTGTAGATCATGCATGAAGAACAAAGGGTAAAATATTTAACTGCAGCAGTGTTTGACTATATTCTGCGCAGTGAGAAAACCTGAAGTCATTTTCAAGGTCCACCATTTCTTACTCCTTTTCAGTTGGGTCAAGTTTCTAAGCTTTCTAAGTATCTGTTTTCCAGCTAATGGAAAGAAAATAGGATTCCACTTGAGTCTCCTATCTACCTACTCCAGGACTTCTGTGAGGACCAAATGAGATGAGGCACAGGAAAAGGCTTCACAGACATTTGGTTAAAGTGTGAAATGTTTGTACCTGGCTATAAAGCAAGTCATGTTCCTGGGCTGAAGAAACTCCAAGGAGGCTAGTCGTCGCTAGGGAGAGGAAGCTGGGCATTGCTACATGACGTCATTACCCAGTGCCCACAGCCACCGTTTCTGGGCTGGGCTGTGGGCTGCATTTTGCGCCATGGGGTCTTGGCAGCGTTAGTGGGGTGTCACTCTGGAGTGGTGGCGAGGCCTGTGTCCCACTTGGGAGAAGCCGAGTGTTGCTTTGTGGGTGTCAGGTCACAGTGCAATTTCTCTGTAAATGGCCAGTGCGCATCACTTCAGCTTCTGGGTTGACTGTCTGCCCCCTGATGGTCAGTGCACATCATAGCGACTGGTTGGACAGTCAGATACTTAGCATATTAGCCTTTTATATATATACTAGAGGCCCGGTGCACGAAATTCGTGCATGGGGGGTGTGTCCCTTAGTTCAGCCTGCACCCTCTCCAATCTGGGACCCCTCGAGGGATGTCCAACTGCCCAGGATTGGGCCTAAATGGGCAGTCGGACATCCCTCTCACAATCCAGGACTGCTGACTCCCAACTGTTCACCTGTCTGCCTTCCTGATTGCCCCTAACTGCTTCTGCCTGCCAGCCTGATCACCCCCTAACCACTCCCCTACCAGCCTGATTACCCCTAACTGCCCTCTCCTGCAGTCCCGGTCGCCCCCAACTTCCCTCCTCTGCCGGCCCGGTCACCCCTAACTGCCCTCCCCTGCAGGCTTGATTGCCCCCAACTACCCTCCCTTGCAGGCCTGATCCCTCCCAACTGCCCTCCCCTGCTGGCCTGATCGCCCACAACTGCCCTCCCTTGCAGGCCTGGTGCCTCCCAACTGCCCTCCCCTGCTGGCCTGATCGCCCACAACTGCCCTCCCTTGCAGACCTGGTCCCTCCCAACTGCCTTCCCCTGCTGGCCATCTTGTGGTGGCCATCTTGTGTCCACATGGGGGCAGCCATCTTTGGCCACATGGGGGCAGCCATCTTGTGTGTTGGACTGATGGTCAATTTGCATATTACTTTTTTATTAGATAGGATAGAGGCCTGGTGCACGGTGGGGGCCAGCTGGTTTGCCCTGAAGGGTGTCCCGGATCAGGGTGGGGGTTCCCTTGGGGTGTGGGGCGGCCTAGGCAAGGGGCCTGTGGTGGTTTGCAGGCCGGTCACACTCCCTGGCGACCCAAGCGGAGGCCCTGGTATCTGTGATTTATTTATCTTCTGTAATTGAAACTTTGTAGCCTTGAGTGGAGGCCTGGGCTGGCCAGGGTGTGCAGAAAGCTTGGCTTCCTCCATTGCCGGGAAAACCCAAGCCTCCTGCTCACTCCATGGCTGCAGCCATCTTGGTTGGGTTAATTTGCATACTCGCTCCTGATTGGCTGGTGGGTGTAGTGGAGTGATGGTTAATTTGCATATTACACTTTTATTAGATAGGATAGATGTTTTTAGATTGCTGGGTAAGTAGAGGGGAGCCATCATCTTTGATGCCGCAGAGGTAGTTCAAGTGATGAGCACACTGCTTCGTCCTTTAACCTTAGGGTGGAGCCATGTTGCTTAAAACAAGTTCATTTGCTGTGGAGGCAGGTTAGCAGGAGGACCTCAGAGCCCTGGGAGACTTCTGTCTGGGAGTGGGGTCTTACCGGCCTCTTCTTCCCACACGAGTGTCTTTGATCTCACCAGCCTTCTGTGCCAGCGGAGCCCTGTCTGGGTTGCGCAGGAAGCAGCCTCCACATTGGCGAGTGAAGAGGTCTACGAAATGACCCACTGGCTCCCAGCTTGTCTCTGCTCATTTTACTTCAGCCTCCCTCTCTGCCCTTCACTGTCTCCTCCTTCCACCGAGTCCCAGGGAAAGAATGAGCACCGAAGAGGGGACATTCCTGGACTGTCTGGGGGATTCTTTCCGGGCCTGCTCAGAAGCCTGTGCTCTTCTCTGTCACCTCGCCAGCCCCTCCAGCCTGACCGAGCAGCACCTGCTGGAACACAGGCCCTGAGTTAGTCGCTAGCGCAGCGGCTGATGCCCCGGCAGACTGTTTACCCTGTGTCTTGGGAACGAACGGGTGCTCCGAGGTGGAGGCTCCTGTGGTGGGCCTGGGTAGCCCTCGTCGAGGTGAACCCGTCTGGCAGGTGTTGTCTGGAAGGGGAACCATCTGAAGTTGTTAGCGCAGACTTAAGTTTGTAAAGGTTGGTGGGGCCGAGGGTGTCAGGAGGAGGAGACCTGAGTGACAGTACGAGGAGGAGGAGGAGGCGGGGGGGAGGGCGGTTAGGGGGCGGTAGGAGGTGGAGTTGGCAGGACTGGCGCTGGGTGAACATCGGGCACACGAAGCTTCACCATAGTGTGTGGAGGGGGCTCCCTTTGTCAGAGTTGGGGCGTGCTAAGGAGGCCCTGAGTTCACTTTGGACCTTTGCAGGTCTCCAAGGAGAAAGACGTAACTGTGGGAACAAGGAAGCTGACCTTCAGGAAGGAGGGCGGGGCCAGCAGGCGGGAGGTGGGGGGGTGGGGGTGGGAGCAGATGGACACACTCTCTGCTGTTTTGTTTAGAGCAGTGTTTTTTCCAAACTTCTTTTAACAGCAGAGCCTCTTATTATTCCTCCTTAGAAGTATGTTTTTCACATGTAAGTCAGTGAGTAGATAAAAGCAAGGGTATGAGTGAGGTCCCCTTAAGTGCTAGCAGAACTGGAGCTGAGAAATACAACTGGCCACGAGGAAGTGATAGCTGCTGTCCAGGAGTGCAGAGCCAGTGTGGTGCCATGGACTCCAGGAGTGTGCCGTCTTTCTGGAGGGCATTTGGTAACCTGTCAAAATTTTTAATATATATAACCTTTGACCCAGAAATCACACTTCTGGGAACTTATCACAGTACTTGCACAAGTACATACCGATAATAGGTATAAAATGTTCGTTGTCACTCTGATTGCAAACATCCAAACACCCATTAACAGCCAAATCATTTAGCTGTCTAATTGTATATGTGTCAACATGAAAAGACATCCAGGATGCATTGTTCAGGGGGAAAAGCAAGAATAAGACCATGTGCCCTGCTGATGTGGCTCAGAGGTTGAGCGTTGACCTATGAACCAGGAGGTCCTGGTTTGATTCCCGGTCAGGGCACATGCCTGGGTTGCAGGCTTGATCCCCAGTAGAGGGCGTGCAGGAGGCAGCCAATCAGTGATTCTCTCTCATCATTGATGTTTCTCTCTCTCTCTTCTCCCTTACTCTCTGAAATCAATAAAAATATATTTTAAAAAAAGAATAAGGCCATGTGTGTAGTATGGTGAAAACAAATAAAGTAAGTGTGTATTTGTGTGTGGCTGTATATTTTGAAGCAATCTGGAATAGCATATGCCACAACTAACAGAGGTGATCTCTGGGACATGGCATTAGAGGAACTTTTCTAAGCCTGGGTGTCTGTCGTTTTAACTTTCCCCTTCAAACACCTATTACTGTCATAAACAACAACAACAAAAGCAAACACTGGTTTAGAAAGATGCCAGCACTGAAGTTAGTGTGGGAGGAGGAGAGGATGAGAAGGCCTGGTCCCAGGATCGGGCAGCTAGGCCACTGGGCATGAGGCTGCAGGGGATGAAGTTTTGAGGAGAAAGAAGTGGGAAGCAGTCAGATGCCACCTAGAGGTCACGAAGTGGCGCTAGGTTTGGGAGGAGGTTGCTTTAGTGATCTGGGTTCCTTGAACTTCTAAGCTACCAGTGGGCACACTTTTGCTCAGTTGCCAGTTTGTATTTTCAAGCCCCAAAGCACCTCTGCTAAAAACCAAAGCTGTGCCCTACTTACTAGCGCCTGTACTAGCCATCCATCGTGCCTACCTCACCACCTGCTCCTGTGGTGCTTACCCACGGCTGGTGACACACACACAGTGTCTGTGTCTACTGCTGGGATCATGCTGAGTATCACCCAGGTGTGCACAAAAGACTCAGGAAGTGGCCTGTCAGTCAAGGTATAGCAGTAATATTTTAAAAATATTTTTAAGAGAGGGAGAAACATCGATCGGCTGCCTCCTGCACGTCCCCTACCGGGGATCGAGCCCGCAACCCAGGCATGTGCCCTGACTGGGAATTGAACCGTGACCTCTTGGTGCATGGGACGACACTCAACCAACTGAGCCACACCATCCAGGGCATTTGTCCACCTTAAAACTACAGTGGGTGGGACCAAAGTGCCCTGACCTTGCCTTCGTATGACTTTTGTGTTTCTCACCCCGGCCTAGTCTCCTTGTTCCTCCCTAAAGTTAGATGATGACTAACGCTGTGCACAGAGGCAGGCCGGCCGTAGGGGCTCCCTGCTCCTGTTCTCCAGCGGGGGGCCTGGTGCTTTTCTTTCGCTCGAGTCTTTCACCGCTGCCCTGGCCTCGCAGGCTCCCTCCTGGTTTGAGCCAGTTCCTGAATAGAGTGTTTTTCTCCCGAGGGTTCCATGCTGTTTACCTCCACAACTAGGGCAGGCCCAGGAGCCCGCAGAGGGGAGGCCGTGCTGTGGTCGGCGTGGCCTCAGCTCCGCTCCCAGCTGGGCTTTTGTTGTTGTTGACTTAAACAGCAGAAACGTCTCCCAGTTGTGGAGGCCAGGAATCTGAAGTCGAGGCGTGGGTGGGGTGGTTGCTTTCTTCTGAGGCCTCTGTGCTTGGCTTGCAGATGCTGTCTTCTCCCTGTCCTCACGTGATCTTTCCTCTGTGTGTCCAGGTGGCTTTCTTGTGGCTCCTTTACTAGCTAAAGCAGAGGTCGCCAACCGCTGGTCCAGAGGTCCAAAAGGTTGGCAACCGCTAATGTCTCCTGTACTGACAGTTCACCAAGTAAAGAATGGGCAGCTCTGGAGATTTTTTTTTTTCAGAAATGAGCATCTTAAACATGGTCTACTTTTTATTTTCAGAATTAAAAATTCTTTGGGGCCAGGTAATGTTTGCTTCCAGAACTGGATTGTTATAACTTCCTTCCAGATTTTTATTTTATGTATTTTTGTTTGTTTTTACTATGTCCTTTCAGATTCATGTGAGGTTAATCAGTTTTCTTAAAACTATAATTTCAAAACTCACTTGGAACTTAAATCCATAACAGTGCGTTAACGCATATGCCATTCATGTATCATGAGTTCAGAAGTCCAGAATTGTGGATCTGAGCTGAGACCTATCAGAATGAAAATAAAGCATGCTAGGTGGTTCTCTGCAGATGAGTTCCAGCGCTAAGAATACCCTCCCTAGAAACCGGGAAGTAAGGCACACCGATGATTGTGAGCACAGCTAAACTGAGGGCCTCAGCGACAACAAGAAAGGTTGGGCCCTTCGTTTCTTAGAATGAATGACTGATTCTTCACCTCTTGTCCCTGAGGGAGAGCTGCTGATAGGTAGTGAGCTGGCCCTGGTGGCCGTCTTGTTTGCCAGGTATGAGCTGTACCTGATGGATCACCAGGAAAGGTGGATATTCTGTCTGCATAAGTAGAGAAATGAGTAATAAATATGAATTAGCACCATCTGGGTTGAAATTTCCCATTAGGGCTGAACATTTATTTTTTAAAAAGATCATTGGCTCAGCTTTTTATTTTATTTTAAAAAATATATTTTATTGATTTTTTACAGAGAGGAAGGGAGAGGGATAGAGAGTTAGAAACATTAATGAGAGAGAAACATTGATCAGCTGCCTCCTGCACATTCCCCACTGGGTATGTGCCCGCAACCAAGGTACATGCCCTTGACCGGAATCAAACCTGGGACCCTTGAGTCCGCAGGCCGACGCTCTATCCACTGAGCCAAACCAGTTAGGGCTTGGCTCAGCTTTAAAAAAAACCACAACACACAAAAAAACACAAAACTTTTTTCTTTTTTTTAAGATGTGCCTCAGTGGTTGAGCATCGACCTATGAACCAGGAGATCACAGTTCGATTCCTAATCAGGGCACATACCCAGGTTTCAGGCTCAATCCCCAAAAGGGGGATGAGTAGGAGGGGATGTATAGGAGGCAGCTGATTGATGTTTCTCTCTCTCTCTATTTCCCCCCTCTCTCCCTCTCCCTTTCTCTCTCAAATCAATAATAATAATAATAAACCACTAAGAAAATAATAATAAAGCCTGGCTGGCATGGCTCAGTGGTTGGGCACTGACCTATGAACCAGGAGGTCTTCCCATTCAGGCACAGAGAGGGAGAGAGAGATAGAGACATCAGTGATGAGAGAGAATCATTGGTTGGCTGCCTCCTGCATGCCCCACACTGGGGATCGAGCCACAACCTGGGCATGTGCCCTTGACCAGAATCGAAACCAGGACCCTTCAGTCTGCATGCTGACACTATCCACTGAGCCAAACTGGCTAGGGCAAAAAATACATATAATGTATAGGAGCAACTGTTAGGCTGTTCCTTTGATCTTAGGTAAAGGTTTTGTTCTTGTTTGTTGTTACGCTAGTGGAGACAGGGAGCCTGGGTTTCTGGGCGGCTGCTAACAGCTGTGAGAAGTGGAGGCTCCTGCCTTTAAAATGAGCTTGACTCGTCCCTGAGTCCGGGTGAGACCATGTGTCCCAGGATCCGGGTGAGGCCTCGTGCACCTAGGCCCGGGTGAGCCCAAGTGGCCCTGGGTCTGGGGGAGGCCAAGCGCCCCTGGGTCCGGGTGAGACCATGCGTCCCTGGATCCGGATGAGGCCTCGTGCACCTAGGCCCGGGTGAGCCCAAGTGGCCCTGGGTCTGGGAGAGGCCAAGCGTCCCTGGGTCCGGGTGAGACCATGTGTCCCTGGATCCGGATGAGGCCTCGTGCACCTAGGCCCGGGTGAGGCCATGTGCCCCTGGGTCTGGGAGAGGCTAAGCGTCCCTGGGTCCGGGTGAGACCATGTGTCCCTGGATCTGGGTGAGGCCTCGTGCACCTAGTCCGGGTGAGCCCAAGTGGCCCTGGGTCTGGGAGTGGCCAAACGTTCCTGGGTCTGGGTGAGACCGTGTGTCCCTGGATCCGGGTGAGGCCTCGTGCACCTAGGCCCGGGTGAGCCCAAGTGGCCCTGGGTCGGGGAGAGGCCAAGCGACCCTGGGTCCGGGTGAGACCATGTGTCCCTGGATCCGGGTGAGGCCTCGTGCACCTAGGCCCGGGTGAGCCCAAGTGGCCCTGGGTCTGGGAGAGGCCAAGCGTCCCTGGGTCCGGGTGAGACCATGTGTCCCAGGATCCGGGTGAGGCCTCGTGCACCTAGGCCCGGGTGAGCCCAAGTGGCCCTGGGTCTGGGAGAGGCCAAGCGTCCCTGGGTCCGGGTGAGACCATGTGTCCCTGGATCCGGATGAGGCCTCGTGCACCTAGGCCCGGGTGAGGCCATGTGCCCCTGGGTCTGGGAGAGGCTAAGCGTCCCTGGGTCCGGGTGAGACCATGTGTCCCTGGATCTGGGTGAGGCCTCGTGCACCTAGGCCCGGGTGAGCCCAAGTGGCCCTGGGTCTGGGAGTGGCCAAACGTTCCTGGGTCTGGGTGAGACCGTGTGTCCCTGGATCCGGGTGAGGCCTCGTGCACCTAGGCCCGGGTGAGCCCAAGTGGCCCTGGGTCGGGGAGAGGCCAAGCATCCCTGGGTCCTGGTGAGACCATGCGTCCCTGGATCCGGATGAGGCCTCGTGCACCTAGGCCCGGGTGAGCCCAAGTGGCCCTGGGTCTGGGAGAGGCCAAGCGTCCCTGGGTCCGGGAGAGACCATGTGTCCCTGGATCCAGGTGAGGCCTTGTGCAACTAAACCCGGGTGAGGCCACGTGCCCCTGGGTCTGGGAGAGGCCAAGCGTCCCTGGGTACGGGTGAAGCCAGATCCTGGGTCCGGGTGAGGCCGTGCGCCCCTGGATCCATCCGGGTGAGGCTGGGTCCCAGGCCCGGGTGAGACCACGCGCCCCTTGGGTATGGGTGAGGCCACGTGCCCCTTAGTCCGGGTGACGCCGTGCCCCTGGGTTCGGCCGAGACCAAACCAGAGGGAGTCGGACCTCCGTTACCACCATTTGTCCACCATCCAGAGCTGAGGGGTCAGTGCTGACATGTACACATAAGGAACTACTGGACATCGAAATTGGGTCTCAAAAGAACTGTTGGTCCAGGGGGAAGCTCGCTACAGATTGATTCATTTGCCTGTCAGCATAAATATTATTGCTCGTCTCACATTCAGTTCTTATTAGTATATATCTAGTGACATATGATCTCGTTCATCTAGAGGAAATGATGAACAACATAGACTGAGGAACAAGAACAGAACCAGAAGCAAGGAGGCATCGATTGGACTATCGGGCCTCAGAGGGAGGATAGAAGAGGGTAGGGGGAGGGTGGGGGGAGGGGGGGAGTTCAACCAAAGGACCTGTATGCATGCATATAAGCCTATCCAACGGTTAAGTTCAACAGGGGATTGGGGCATGCGTGGGGAGAGGGGTGGGATGGGAATGGGGGGATGAGGACAAATATGTGACACCTTAATCAATAAAGAAATTTAAAAAAAAAAAAGAAAAAAGAAAAAATAATAAATAAAATGAGCTTGACTTGAAGGCACAGAGTTTACAGAACTGTGGTAGAGAGCTGTACCTCTGAAACATTTCCAATAGTTTCTAGCTAATTTGAATGCTGTAAATAGCTCTGTGGGAAGTAGTCTTTATGTTAATAGATTTAAGCATCCAACCGGCAGCTAAAAGTGGCTGACAGTCTCCCGATTGGCCTGGAAAGGGCTGAAATGAGAAGAAATGTAGTATTTCAGCAAATTTTGCTTGCAGGGTGTCACCTGATATTGGTAATGGTTTGTTCATTTGTTCAGCAGACACTTACAAACTTATGTGGCAAGCATTCGTTCTTTCCACAGATGCTACTTGAGTGCCCAAGTGCCCAGGGACTGGCCCTGGCACGGGATACAGCTGGGAGTGAGGCGGACAGCCCTACCCTCTTGGCTAACAGACATTAAGCCTCTAATTTTGCGCACGTGCTGTGGGAGGGGCTTTTCCTGAGCAGCGTCACAGGCCCTGCCCTCTGGCCACAGCCAGTAAGGGGCCAGGCAGAAACCAGGCATTCCAAAAGGTGATGGAGGACAGCAGGCCTGTGGGGCGCAGGGGAGGGGAGCCGGGGTGTCTCAGCCTTAGCGGCGAGTGCTAATGCTTACCCTCTGACCCTGCAGCATGGACAAGGACAGCCCGGACATCCACCATGACCTCAACGCCCTCAAGACCAAGTTCCAGGAGACGCGCAAGGTCATCAGCACCATGCCCGGCATCCACCTGAGCCCTGAGCAGCAGCAGCAACAGCTGCACAGCCTCCGCGAGCAAGTCAGGACCAAGAACGAACTTCTGCAGAAGTACAAGAGCCTCTGCATGTTCGAGATCCCCAAGGAGTAGCCCGAGAAAGCACGGAAGAGCAAGTGGCCTGCGTGGTTCCTTGAGAAGTGTGGTTCTTTGGACCCCAGCTCTGAACTTTATAGCCGACTAGGGTGGAGGCTGTTGTGCTTCCTCAGCTGAACTTGACATTGACTGTGGCGGGGCGGCGGGGCTGGGGCTTCCTTCTCTATGTCCGTGTGTCACGATGCACAGTGGCTGGAGGGCCTGCTGGTGGGAAGAAGATGCAAGAGGGATGGGCCCACCCTGCCTCTGGGGAGGGGCCATCTCCGCTTTGCCGCCGGCCTCCCTCCCCTCCCCCCGACAGGAGCATTGTGTGCCAGGGACACATCGCTCTGTTAGCAACAGGCTCTGAAGCCTTAGCACGAAGCTCACTGGGCAGGTGAGGCCGGCTCGTGCGGCGTGGGCTTCACGTGGTGAAGGAAGGCTGGGAGAAAGCAGTTTTGAGGACGTTTTCTCCTGAAATGTTTCCTTTATGTTTGAGCCAGTGAGTGTAACTGTCCGTGGGGGTCGGCCCCTGCTGGGTGGCCCCTTGTCCAGGTTCCCTGCCACCTCCGTGCTCTTTTCACTTTCAGCTCTTGCTCCCTGTGTCTCCTGTCACCTGCAGGCATCTCGTTTAGCCATTTAGTGCCCAAGAGTGGCCAGGCCACCAGACCTCCTGGGCTGGGGGAGTGTCACTTCTGCACAGGCACAGGTGGGCTTCCGGCCGGGCCACAGCCGCCTCCCAGCATCTCAGGTCCCGAGGTCTTGGTGAAAAGTGTATTTCTCTCTGGCCGCGCTAAAGAGCCAGCCACGAACACCACTGCTCTGCAGACAGGTTCATGATGTACTTTTTGCTCAGGAGGGCGGCTCTAGGTGACAGTTGTGACCGTCCCTGGCCAGGTACAGTTCCCTAAAGGGGGGCAGCCAAGTTCTGGTTCATAAAATGTTTACAAACACCCCTAATTTCCTGCAGGTGGGATGTTTTATTTTCATGCTTGTCCCTGGCCTCTGGAAGGATAAGGTGAGACTAGTAACCAAATGTTTAAATCTAGAAATGAGTGCGTAACCTATGCTGACCCGTTCTGGGGCTTACCAGCTGCCTGCGGCTGACCTGGCTGGCGGGTGCTGACGGTGGAGATATTTTTAGCAGGGGTTCATTCAGTGGACCTGCAGCCACCTGTCACAGAGGGCGGGGTCCGGGAGCTCGGGTCTGTGGGTGGGTATCCGGTTTCTGTGGCTTTGGACAGAGGAGCAGGCTCTGCATAGAAGTGGGTAGTACCTGTTAGATTCTACCTCGGGACTGTTGTTCAGCTGACTCAGTTATTTTCCCGAGCTCTCAGAGTAGTGTGGGGGCCAGTTTTAAGGCTCTGACCAGACACCATGAAACGTGAAGCACCTGGGAAGCAGGGCCCGGGCTTCCTGCCAGGCTGGGATGTCAGCACCCTGGCGCATCGTGGTCTCCAGGAGCGTCATTAAAAGGACTGGCTCTGCTCTCGGGCATCTTGGTTTTGTGCCGAGAAGTTCCGACAGGATGTCTCCTGGGAGCTGGGTATGTTCAGCCTCCACTCCGCACCCTCCCCCGCACACGCCTGGTTAACGATTGAGTGTGGCAGCAGCGCCTCTGGGAGCCCGCGTCTGTCCAGGCTCCGTTGGCCTGGAGGGTCATCCTGCCCGCCACGATGGGCCCCCCGCCATCCCTCATTCCATAAGTGGGTTCAGTCCTGGTAGGGAGCAGCCCTCACCAGAGCGAGGTTGCAGTCCCTCCCCCGGGACAATATTGAACACCCCTTACAGGCCTGAGTACCCTCTTGAAGCCAATTATTTGGATTATTGGGTGGCAGGCACTTTTTATTTCTTTAAAGATTTTTAAAAATTAGAGGGAGAAACATGGATGTTCCGCTCTCAGCCCTCACATGGATTGGCCTCCTGCGTGCCCCCCCCCCCCCCGCCCCCCAGGGATCAAGCCTGCAACCTGGGTATGTGCCCCGACCGCAGATTGAAGCAGGAACTTTTTGGTGCACAGGATGGGACGACACCCAACCAGCAGCCACAGCGGCTTAAACATCACACTTAATTCTCACAGCAGCTCCACGCAAAGGGCGTTGTCTGTATTTTCCTGGCAAAGAATTCGGGGCTTGGCAGGTGTCGCTGCCCCAGGCACGCACAATTACGAGTGGTCCTGAGCTGGGAGTGGCCGCCCTCCACTCCCGAGAAAAGGCAGCAGAGAAGCGCGCTAGACCTCTGCCCAGGACAGAAAGTGCTTCCTGGAGCTGGAGGGCCCGGGGGCTGGGTGACCCAGCTGTCCCCAGACAGCCACCTGGGAGTGGGAGAGGAGCCACGGCCAGGCTCTACTTCCTTACGGTGGAAGCCGGGCCAAGGGACACTTCCAGACCTCGGAGCGTTTCAGATGTGCTGACCTCTGTCACCCTGGGCCTGCACTGAGTATTGGACAGAACAGCTGGGCACAGTCCCAGGGGCCCTTTGTGGCTGGGTCGAGGGGAAGCTAAGCAGGTAAATGGCTAGAAAGATGCATCTCTAGAGGGGACTCTGAAATCCTTTCTTTTTCGCCTCGATTTCAAAGGACCCATTCCCCAAATAGAAGGGCTTCCGCCCAGCCATGCGGAGCTTTCTTGGAGCCTCTTCCCCCAGGAGAGCTGAAGCTGTGCTCAGAACGCTGGCGCATTTTCCAGGTCTGGGAAGGGGAGCCTAAGCCACAACGTAGAAACCCACCCCTCCGGCCATTTCTAAAAGCAAAGAAAGCATGGTTTTTTCATTTTAAATTATTTTATAGTAAAATAACCAGTACAGTAACTGAGACGGTCTTACACAGTATAAACACTGGATAAGGTTTTGTTCATGTTCACGGAGTTTTTCCTTCGTGCAGTTTCACACACACATGTAAACAAGACACTTGGCTGATCTGACCCTTAGTTTCAGGAGGGCAAAAGCGTTTGCCAGCTGCCATGGCAACCCAGAATCACAGACAAGTTAATGCCGAGGTCTCCCTTTACCCTGTGGCGGGCGGGACGGGCTTCTGGGAGCCCAGCGGGGGCTGATTCACTTCCACACACACCCGTCCCAATTACTCCGTCACCCTCTGCTGGGCCTGTGCCCACCAAGTCAGGGCGCGGGGGTTGGGGCGGTGGCAGGTGCCAGTGGGCACTCAGACGTGGGGGAGGGGGTCCACCTGTGACCCAGTTCGCTTTCCTTCCAAAGCAGATGACCAGCCCGCCTCCGTTTTCACCTCGCAGCTGGGCCCGGCCCGGACGGATTGGACTTCAAAGACAGGGTCTTCCTTAGGTGCTGCGGTGGGCGCGGGGAGCGGGGAGCCCTAGCTGATCACGCAGCGCTCCCTGTCCTTGGCCTGGCCGCCCGCCTTCTCGCGCACGCACAGGAGGTCGCTGTGCACGCTGGGCCGGCGCGCGAAGGGCGCCACGATGCCCAGGGCCCCCCCGGGGTCCCCGGCGCGCAGCTGCTTCCTGCCCCGCAGCGCCTGGTGCAGCGCCTCGCAGTGCTGCGCGGACACCCTGCGGTGCAGGCCCGGGCTCATCTCCCCGGGCAGCCCGGCCATGGCGAAGAGCGCCCGGAACATGGGCTCCAGGCTGCTGTTCCTTCTGGCGGAGACCTCGAAGTAGGCGCAGCGCTGGGGGCCGTCGCCCAGCAGCTGCCGGACCTCGGCCGGCTCCACCTCGCGGTGGAGGTCCCGGTCGCCCTTGTTGCCGCAGAGTACCAGGGGCACGTCCGCCCTCCCCCTGGGCTTGTTCCTGAGGCAGGACTTGGTGTCCAGGATCTGCTGCTTGAGCCTCTGCGCCTCCTCGAAGGACTCGCGGTTGTCCAGGCTGAACACGAGGATGAAAACGTCTCCTGGGGGCAGAGCAGGAGAGGAGGTGACGGGGCTGTCCGGGGGGGGGGGGGGCACCTTAAAGTGGGCTTGGCTTTGGGGTCCCCGGCCGCCAGGCGCTCAGACCTCTCCACACGCAAACCTGCAAACTTGGCACCTGCGCCCTCGCCAGTGCTCTCGGACCCGGGGTCTCCAGTCCCCCCTCCCGGGGGCACAGCTGCAACAACACCCCTCAGCCCCGCGGCCCGGGCCGGCCCCCCGCTCACCGGTGAGGATGGAGAGGCGCCGCATGGCGGGGAACGGGTGGTTGCCGGATGTGTCGAGGATGTCGAGCTGGTAGAGCTCGCCGCGGATGGAGTAGAACTTGCGGTGGAAGTCCTCGACGGTGGGCGTGTAGGCGTCCTCGAAGCGGCCCGTGAGGAAGCGCGACACGATGGCCGTCTTGCCCACCCGGGACGAGCCGAGTATGACCAGGCGGGAGCAGTTCCTGGCGGGGATCCTCAGCTCCGAGCTGCTCGGGCGCATCTTCTTGATCATCGCGGTCAGTTTCATCGGGCGGAGGGCTGCGGGGCGGGCCAGGGCAGAGGAGCGCGGGGCTGGGGTTCTGCTTGGGCTGCGGCTGAGTCCGGGCTCCGCTGGCAGCGCCTGAGCCTCTCGGGCGAGTCCCTCCGCTTTCCCGGCCCGCCCCGCCTTTATGTGCAGCCCGCGGCCGCCCGCCCGGCCTCCGTGCGTCACGCCCCGCGCCCCCGCCCTCCCGTGACCTCCCCGCGCTGCCCGCTCCGCCCCCGCTGGGGGCGCTGACCGGAGCCCGGAACCCTGCTCAGTTACGGACGGCCGTGCCCCAACCTCTGTGACTTCGGGGCCGGACCCTCCACCACACGCGCACACGTTCTTTGGCCGCGGTCTCCAGGGAACAATAGCGCCGGGGCAGGTTCTTCCCGGTGCCAGGCTCTCAGACCTGAAAGCAGCCACAGCGCCGGCCCCGGGCCGCTGCTTGTCCCGGGCCCTCGCCTTGGCCACCAGAGGGCAGCACACGGCCGGAGGGGGACGGAGCTGCAAGATTGGGGTCTGGGGAGTTGGTCACTGCCCTGGGGAAGCCAGGCCGCACTCAGAAGAGCCGCCCGCCCCGCGCCTGCTGCTGCTTCCTTCCGACGAGAGATCTCGGGCCTGGCGTTTTCAGCTGGGGCTGCCCCCACCCTCCTGTCTGCACCCAGAAGGCCCAGGAACCTGCTGGTCCTTGGTCAGCACCCTCTCCCTCTTCTGCAGCATCTTGTGCCTTTCCAGTCCCCCCGGCGAACGTTTCCATTTTATAGTTGGGAGCGGGGTCTCTGAGCCACAGAGTGAGCCAAGGAGGGTCCTAGCTCACAGCACAGCCTCTGGGCCTGGGGTTCCTCGTCTGGAAGATGGTCGTTCTGGTTGGTTGTGGAAACAGCTTAGAAGACAGGACTGGTCATTACAGCAGCGCTAAGTGACCCATGAGGCTGCAGGGCTGGGCGGGGCGGGGTGGGGTGAGGAGCAGATGAGGGGAAGCAGATTGGCCAGTAAGCAGGGAGGCTGATGCTTTCACAGGCGGAGAGCAGGCACGGCCAGCACTCCTCCGGCGCCGGGGGAGGCTGTGCTGTCTTGCTTTGACCTGGTCGGATTTGGAGGAGTCCAAGGAGGGAGCCATTAGCTGGTGCCACCCCATCCACGTGGGTCAGGGTGCCATGGGCAGTCCTGGGGGTGCCAGCCCACACCCCTCAGCTGTTTGCAAGCCTGGCGAACCTCAGCTGCCTGGGAAGGGGTGCTCAATGGTCATCTCTTCCAGACCTTTTGACAAGGGTCCCGGCAAAATCCCACCCTCCACGGGGGTGCCGGTCCTGGGAGGGCCACTTCAGTGAGCCGAGGCAGGGTGGCGGGCCAGGGTTTGAGCCCAGCTCTCCCTCGGAGATGCAGTGGGCTGGGACCCAGCTGGACTTCTCAGATGAGGACTCCTGGTCCCTTCTGGCATGTCACCCTGCCCCACGGATGCCAGGCTGTAAGGCTTGTTTTCCCAAGGCTGCTGAGTTCATTAAGCCCCGTTAATGCCCCGAAGCCCGTGAGCCGGCCACCCACGTGTCCCCGCAAGGAGCAAGCAGAGGGGACATTTGTTCGCTTGGGCGGCTTCATTCCTACCTGCCTCTCTTTTTAAAGACATCTCTTTATTAAAATACCTGCTCATGTCTTTAAAATACCTGAAGTTTCAGAAAGGAATGCAGTGAAAGGAATTGGAAGCAAGAGCCCTCCCGCCCCACCCCATCGGGAGGGAGGCGAACTCCCTGGAGGCTGCCCACCTCCCAGCTGCTAAGGGAAGCCCTGCCCTGGGCGGACGAGTCTCACTGAGCCCCACGGTCAGCCCAGCCCGGGCCGCTGCCCCGCCCCGCCCCACGTCCTGCGGCAGAGCACTGGGCTACTTGTCAGGTTCGTCATGGTTACAGGCGGTTTTGTTTTCTGTGTGGCAACAAACAGCATTTGAGGCTGAACCTGCCTGTAAATGTAATTTACTTGCAGTCTAGCAATTTTCCTGCTAAGAGTAGAATGGGAACTTTTAAAAATATTTGACCAGCCCTAGCTGGTGTGGCTCAGTGGATAGAGTGTTGACCTGTGGACTGAAGGGTCCCAGGTTTGATTTCAGTCAAGGGCACATGCCCAGGTTGCGGGCTTGATCCCCAGTGGGGGCGTGCAGGAGGCAGCCAATTGATGATTCTCTCTCATTATTGATGTTTCTCTCTCTCTCTCTCCCTCTCTGAAATCAAAATATATTTAAAAAAATAAAAATATTTGACCAAATGTTGGGGGGGAGGGACGCGGGGCACAGCTGGCCTCCACTCTCCGGCCGTGGCTGAGGGCCCCCCAGGGACGCACCTCGGGGAAAGGCGGGCCGGGCGGCCCCTTCCCCGATGGAAGCCGTGCAGCCTCATTTGCTTCTTTAGTGACCAACCGGACCAGCTCCATGGCAACCAACCGTCACAGTGCAGTTTGGCCCCAGCAGACTGTGACTTCGGATCCGCGGCGAGGGAAAGCTCAGGCGCCGCGCTGAGCTTCGGAGGTGGCTTCAGTGACTTGCGTGCCCTCAGACCCGCAGCAGGAGGACGGGACTGCTGTGGTTCGCTGTTTCTTTGGGGCCGTTTCACTCGAATAAAGCTTCTCCCTTCACCGCACCCCACACTGGGGGCTCCGGTTAGCACTGGTCGGTCTCCCTGACCTTTTGTTGACAAACAGGTCTGGCTTTCCCCCTGACGGGCTCCCTCTGTCCAGCAGTCTCCTCCTCAGCCCCCAGCTCGTCCCTGTCCGTGGCCCTTCCAGCAGAGGCCCCCCCACCCCCCGCCCCGGGCCCCGAGGGTCAGGCTACCTGGAGCTGCGCCTGCCCCGGCAAAGAAAGGAAGGCCTCAGGCCGTCAGGCTGAGTGCAGAGCGGCTAGTGGGGGGTGAGCTCCCTGTTCGGAGGGGTGCACACAGGCGGGGACGGAAGCACTGGGATCAGACCAGATGCCTCTGCAGCCTCTCAGGCCCTGAGAGAAACCAGAGAGGAAGAGCCCGGAGAGTGCCGAGGGGCGGGGCCCAGCACTGAGCACCGCTGGAGCAAGCCTTCCACACCTAGGCTCCAACGGGAGGGGGCGAGACCGCCCGGCCTTGGAGGGCTGCCAATCTACGGGCTGTGCCAGGCTCCCTCCACAGGCCCCAGGTGATCACGCGGCCCACCCCTTGTGGCGACACGAGGTCCGAGAGGGACTAGCAGTGCTAGCGGTAACTGGAGATGCCTACTCCTGCCGGGAGTCCTCCCTGATAGCACCGGGAGCTCCCATTTCTCTCCAACTCCTCACCTCAGAGGGAGAGGGAGGCCCGGGCTCAGGCTGGGACAGACCTGGGTTCCGGCCGGTTCACATGCTAACACTCACTCATGTGTCCCCAGGGACAAGGCACCCAGCTCTCTGAGCCCCGTGTCCTCTGCTGCTAAAAGGGGTGACCCCCACCTGTGCGGGCCTCACCAGACAGCCGTGCAGGGCAGGCCGGAGCAGGCGCACCCTCCAGCGCTGCCTGCACATTCGGGGACGCCTTCCCCTGGCCTGCCACCTGCCACCTCCAGGCGCAGGCGCATTTCCATCAGAGACAGTGGCTGCTGGGCCAGAGGGTTGCAGGCAGTCCTCCAGCGAGAGGGGTCAGGCGCCCACGGGTGGGGGAGGAGGCCACACATTTGAACTTTCCTGATAACCTTCAGATCACCCCACGAAGGTGATCTGTCTCTAGGGCCAGCTGGTCCGGCTGGGTCTGGCAGCCTGGGGTAGAGAAAACCAGCATCACAGCCCAGCCAACCCCTGGCCTGACCCTAGAGACAGACCCTCACTAGCTGGTCCTTGGAGCCCGATGCTTCGGGCACCTGAGCTTTTCCTCAGCTCAGGGCCCTGGCATCGCCACACCCACTGCTCACAGCTCCCTTCCTCCAATTCGCCCTCCACGCCAACGCGCCCGCGGCCTGGCCCTGGCCACCACGGCTGACATGGGCTCCCACTTCCACTGGTGCTTTCTTGGCACTTTTTATTTCTGCATGTTTTACTCTGATCATTTCCCCGGGATGGCAGCGCCCAGGGGGAGGGGGGTGTCGGGCGGCTGGCCAGTTTGATCACACCTCCCCCCCAAGGCTGGACTGGCTCCCTGAAGGGAAGGAGAAGAGGGAGCCCTGGGGTCAGGGGCCTTTATTGGGGAGTTAAAACATGGTGGGCAGGAGGGAGGGCTCAGGGGCCACATGGTAGCAGGTCCGAGGTCCCACGGCAGCGGTTTCCAAGGCACTGGAGGGACCCACAGCGGCAGGCGCGAGCATCAGCGGGCACGTTCGCCGCCTTGACGTGGCCCCGGGGAGGCCGGCGGGAGGTGAGATGCCGGGCTGCCCGTCAGCGGCTCTTGCGGGACTGGGAGGCTTTCTGCCGGTAGATCTCCGCGGTGAAGGGCCTGCAGGGCAGGACAGCCTCTGGTCAGCTGGTCTTGGGGCTGATGCCAACACCCGGCCCTGCCCCCCGACAGCACGGACAGAGTGAAGGTGCCCCTGTGGGACCAGGAGGGCCAGCGGCTGCCTGTCACTGCTGGTCCGGGCCCTCAGCCCCCACGGTGACTTCTCTGAGCTTCCCGCCTGCTGCTGTGTCAGTGCCGGCCACGGCCCAGCTGACCTGGCCGGTCCTGGGCACGGGAACGGTGGGCACGGGAACGGTGGGCATGGGAACAGTGGACACGGGAACGGTGGGCACGGGAACGGTGGCCATGGGAACGGTGGGCACGGGAACGGTGGGCATGGGAACAGTGGCCACGGGAACGGTGGGCACGGGAACGGTGGCCATGGGAACGGTGGGCACGGGAACGGTGGGCATGGGAACAGTGGGCACGGGAACGGTGGGCACGGGAACGGTGGGCACGGGAACGGTGGCCATGGGAACGGTGGGCACGGGAACGGTGGCCATGGGAACGGTGGGCACGATAACGGTGGGCATGGGAACAGTGGGCACGGGAACGGTGGGCACGGGAACGGTGGGCATGGGAACGGTGGCCACGGGAACGGTGGGCATGGGAACGGTGGGCGTGGGAACGGTGGGCACGGGAACGGTGGGCACGGGAACGGTGGGCACGGGAACGGTGGGCGTGGGAATGGTGGCCACGGGAACGGTGGGCACGGGAACGGTGGGCGTGGGAATGGTGGCCACGGGAACGGTGGGCACGGGAACTGGGCACAGGAACGGTGGGCACGGGAACGGTGGGCGTGGGAATGGTGGCCACGGGAACGGTGGGCACGGGAACTGGGCACGGGAACGGTGGGCACGGGAACGGTGGCCATGGGAACAGCTCTGAAGGGGAGGCAAGGCCACCTCGTCCCTCACAGTGATGGCAGACAGTAGCCCGTCCCACAGACCCTGGCAGCGCCTACTCACTCCTCGTACAGGGTGGCGGCCACGTAGACGAGGGCCACCACCCCAGTCAGCAGCAGGCCGGCGGGGCTGGCGTGCCTGTGGACAAGATGCAGGCAGTCAGTGGGTAGCCTGGCACTGGGTGCCCCTCCCTGCCAGGCTGGGTCCTGCAGCCAATGTGTGGAGCTGTGGCCTCTTTCCAGTGTCTGGCTTTCTCTCTTGGACCAGGGCGCCCGCCGTCCAGGTCCTGACCCGTTGGCCAGAGTGCTGCCGCCCAGGCTGGCTCAGGTCCAAGTCAGGCAAGAGGGGCCGGGGCTGTCTGGTCTGGAAGTAGAGCCGGGGCGTGCATGGGGGTTCCAGCCAGAAGCCCCCTAGCTCCTTGTCACTCAAAGCCCAGTGCTCGTGGGGTGGGGCATAGGAAGGAACATCTCAATCCTGACATTTCACCCTTCGTGTCTCTGGGAGCACAAGGCAAGCGGTCTTCAGTGGGTAAATAAAAGCAGGCGCTTCCTACAGACAACGGACAAGAACTACTCCGGGGGCAGGGGCGGGGCCTGAGCCCGGAGCCTGCAGCCGCCCCTGCGCAGCTCCGGCCTTGACCTTGGCGGGCTGAGGCAGGAGACAGAGTCCTGGGGCACACTCCTCCCCTGGGATGGGCCTCCCTCCTGGGGGAAGAGCTCTGCGTGCTGGGCACAGGCACAGACCAGCGCCCAGGGCCAGAGGCCACTGCCCGTCTGTCCCGGCCCCGGGAAGCCCTGCCGCCCGCCCGGGGGGACCCGCACTGCACTGGGCTGGCGGGCTGTAGTCCACGGGCAAAACTGGCTTGTACATCGTTAAGTGGTTTAAAAAAGAATCAAAAGAATAATATTTCGTGACGCCTGGACAGTGTATGAAATTCAAATGTCAGCGTCCATGCTGACACGGTCACTGTTCCCTCACCGTCTCAGGGCTGCGCTCTACGGCAGACCCTCTCTCAGGCTTGGGGTCCGCAAGCCTCACTGCGACCCGATTAGGGACGTGAGCCAGCCCTGTTTTGGGTGCTGTTTGTGTCACAGGGAAGTCCTCCCCAGGCACACGATCTGCCTGCGCCTGGCCTTCCCGTGGAGACAGCCGGCAGGGAGGGCGGCAGGAACCCACTCACATGACGGCCCAGCCCAGGTAGTTGGCTGTGCTGCCCCAGTACATGGGGTTGTCCAGGATGTTAAACGGGAACTTGGTCACTCTGGCCTCCTTGAGGATCCCAAAGTAATCACCTGTGGACAAGGTGGGGCAGGACAGAGGGTCACCTCCTGGCCAGACAGACCATCACTAAGAGGGGCCGGGAGTCCCAGGCTGGCGGGGAGCAGGCCCGACAGCACACCAGGCCAGGGGCCTGGGCAGGCTGCTCAGGCCAGCCATGCGACCCTCCGAGGGCATGGGCACCGCCCCGGAGCCATGGCCTCCTCCCCACAGAATCCCTTGGCCCTTCATCCAGGCAGAAGCAGGACAGCCCCGGGGGGAGGAACCGGCGGGAGGAACCGGCAGGAGTGGGTCACCCGTTGTCTGGGGACAAAGGAGCGGCAGGGAGGGCTGGGGGCCTTTCTTCCCAGGAGCAGGAAGCGGGCTGGTGGCCTGAGGCAGTGGCACAGCACTGGTGCTGGGGCTGACTCAGCGAGTGCGCGCCCCACTTCCCAAGCAATTCCAGGCCGTTCCTCCTGGGGTCCCCCTCCCACCCTGACGCCCCTCCAGCCCAGCCAGTCTCACCATGTGGCCCTGAATCGGAGGGGCCACCCAGCCGCTTTCTGTCAGAGCCCACTCCCCGCAGCACCACGGAGGCTACTACCCTGGTCTAGGATGAGCCAGCCAGCACGGTGCCCTCCGCCATCCTGCAGCCCCGCCCTGGCCCTGCTGGGGCCACACCTCAGTCGCCGCCTCCTCCCTAGCCCTGGGTCTCGGCCCCACCAGTCCAACCTCCTCATTTCTGAGAGAGGACCTTCCCAGCCCCTCCCACATGTCCTGCCCCCTGGGAGTGGAGCTCAGTGCCTGCGTGGCATTTGTGGACGGAGATGTGGCCCCGCCCAACCTCTACCCTGGCCCCACTGGCCCCTGCATACGAGCCACCTGCCTGCCTTCCCACCCGCACCTGCCAGACCAGGCTCCTGACTCCCTTCCCCCGGGCTCCCTGCTGCACACCCTCTTCTAGTCCCAGGCTCCCTGCAGCTCCTGCCTGGGCAGGAGGCACTGCCTGGCCACAGTCCCAGCCAGGCCCTGCCGCGGGCAGAAGGACGGCGACTCCACGTGGGCCGAGAACACAGCCCCTGAGCGCTGGGGCCCTGCTGCACGCCGCAGAGCCCAGGCCGAAGCACCGCACAGAGATGCCCAGACAGCGAGGCACCGGGCCCACCCAGGCCCTGGACGACACAGGCCTCGTCCCAGCTGGCCAGGGGCTGGGGTGGGGGAGGGCCCAAGAACCATCAGGGTGCCAGGCACCTCTGGGTGCCACGTGCTTGCTGGGAGGGGCTCCCTCTGAGGGCAGCAGCTGCTTCTGCGTCTTTCCCTGACCCCAAGGTCACCCTTGCCCTGGCAGCCCTCCCTGTGGCTCTCCTTCCTGGGAGTCACTGACGTCAGGAGGCCTTCCTGCCCGAGTCCCCGTCCCCGGAGCCCCTCGCGCTCCAGCCCGGCTCCTGGTCCAGCTCAGCAGGCCAACACCCTGCCTGGCCTGGCAGCCGCGCAGCTGGACGAGACCTGAGGGCCCAGCTCCTGGAGGGGGAAGGTGCCCGCCCGGCTCCTCCCTGGGCCCTGAACGGGGCCTTACCCAGGAAGGTCCCGGTGAAGCCCAGGGCAGAGAAGCTGGAGAGCACCAGCACGCTGCCGGCGCCCAGCAGCACGAGGCCGGCCTGGTAGGCCGTGGGGGTGTCCAGGCTGTCCATCCGGGGCTGGTTCCGCATGGCCTGAGTGAACCTGCGGGTGGGGGCGGGGAGATAAGGGGTCACTGCGTGAAGACGAGGCTGCCACTCCTTCCCACCTGGTCCCCCAAGTAGCCCCCAGAGTAGTCAGTCCAAGGGTCTCAGACTCAGTGCTGCTGGGGGCAGGCAGGTGCAGCGGCTGCTGGTGGGGTGCGGGCACCGGGGACAGGGCAGGGGGTGGGGGCCGTGCTGAAGCACCATCTCCCGGCTGCCTTGAGGGAAGCGGTGGGGGTGGGGCTCAGACTTGCGGAGTTTTTGGTTTTTTGGGAGTCAGAAATCCTGACTGGATAGGAAGTATCCTCATTTTTAAAAATTTAAAAACAGGCGATTAATGAAAACTATTTTGGATTCTGTGCGTCTCAGCAGGCCAGATTCAGCCCAAAGACCAGCACTTTGCAAACTCTGATCTTGTCCAGCTGGCAACGGTGCTGTGGAGAGTGAGCCAGGAGATTAACGATGCGCGCCCCAGGCTGTGTGCGGGCATCCACTGCCCTGGTGGGCTCGGCGTGGCAGCCTCAGGCCCTGTGCACCTTCCTTCCACACCTGCAGGGCCCAGCAGCCTCAGGCCCTGTGCACCTTCCTTCCACACCTGCAGGGCCCAGCAGCCTCAGGCCCTGTGCATCTTCCTTCCACACCTGCAGGGCCCAGCAGCCTCAGCTCCTGTGCACCTTCCTTCCACACCTGCAGGGCCCAGCAGCCTCAGGCCCTGTGCACCTTCCTTCCACACCTGCAGGGCCCAGCAGCCTCAGGCCCTGTGCACCTTCCTTCCACACCTGCAGGGCCCAGCAGCCTCAGCTCCTGTGCACCTTCCGTCCACACCTGCAGGGCCCAGCAGCCTCAGCTCCTGTGCACCTTCCTTCCACACCTGCAGGGCCCAGCAGGTTCCCTCTGGGGCCGAGCCGTGGGAGGCCTTGCAAACACGTGCCACACACATCCCCTTCCCACTGCCCCTAAGTCACAAGAAACAAGACTTCCACCTCACAGGAGGCAGCTGCTTCCACCCACTTTGTACCAGGTACTCCGGGCAGGGCAGTTCACTATCCACTCACCCATCCACCCATCTGTGTATCCTCTATCACCACCCATTGGTCTACCCTCATCTACCTACCCATCCATGCATCCATCCATCTCTCCTCCATCAACCCATCCATCTATCCTCTATCCATCCATCTATCCTCCATCCATCCATCCACCCATCTATCCATCCATCCACCCATCTATCCTCTATCCATCCATCCACCCATCTATCCTCTATCCATCCATCCACCCATCTATCCATCCATCCACCCATCTATCCTCTATCCATCCATCCACCCATCTATCCATCCATCCACCCATCTATCCATCCATCCACCCATCTATCCTCTATCCATCCATCCACCCATCTATCCTCTATCCATCCATCCACCCATCTATCCTCTATCCATCCATCCACCCATCTATCTTCTATCCATCCATCCACCCATCTATCCTCTATCCATCCATCCACCCATCTATCCTCTATCCATCCATCCACCCATCTATCCTCCATCCATCCATCCACCCATCTATCCTCTATCCATCCATCCACCCATCTATCCTCCATCCATCCATCCATCCATCTATCCTCTATCCATCCATCCACCCATCTATCCTCCATCCATCCATCCACCCATCTATCCTCCATCCATCCATCCACCCATCTATCCTCTATCCATCCATCCACCCATCTATCCTCCATCCATCCATCCACCCATCTATCCATCCATCCACCCATCTATCCTCCATCCATCCATCCACCCATCTATCCTCTATCCATCCATCCACCCATCTATCCTCCATCCATCCATCCACCCATCTATCCTCTATCCATCCATCCACCCATCTATCCTCTATCCATCCATCCACCCATCTATCCTCTATCCATCCATCCACCCATCTATCCTCTATCCATCCATCCACCCATCTATCCATCCATCCACCCATCTATCCTCTATCCATCCATCCACCCATCTATCCTCTATCCATCCATCCACCCATCTATCCTCTATCCATCCATCCACCCATCTATCCTCTATCCATCCATCCACCCATCTATCCTCCATCCATCCATCCACCCATCTATCCTCTATCCATCCATCCACCCATCTATCCTCCATCCATCCATCCACCCATCTATCCATCCATCCACCCATCTATCCTCTATCCATCCATCCACCCATCTATCCTCTATCCATCCATCCACCCATCTATCCTCCATCCATCCATCCACCCATCTATCCATCCATCCACCCATCTATCCTCTATCCATCCATCCACCCATCTATCCTCTATCCATCCATCCACCCATCTATCCTCCATCCATCCATCCACCCATCTATCCTCTATCCATCCATCCACCCATCTATCTTCTATCCATCCATCCACCCATCTATCCTCCATCCATCCATCCACCCATCTATCCTCTATCCATCCATCCACCCATCTATCCTCTATCCATCCATCCACCCATCTATCCTCCATCCATCCATCCATCCATCTATCCTCCATCCATCCATCCACCCATCTATCCTCTATCCATCCATCCACCCATCTATCCTCTATCCATCCATCCACCCATCTATCCTCTATCCATCCATCCACCCATCTATCCTCCATCCATCCATCCACCCATCTATCCTCTATCCATCCATCCACCCATCTATCCTCTATCCATCCATCCACCCATCTATCCTCCATCCATCCATCCACCCATCTATCCTCTATCCATCCATCCACCCATCTATCTTCTATCCATCCATCCACCCATCTATCCTCCATCCATCCATCCACCCATCTATCCTCTATCCATCCATCCACCCATCTATCTTCTATCCATCCATCCACCCATCTATCCTCCATCCATCCATCCACCCATCTATCCTCTATCCATCCATCCACCCATCTATCCTCTATCCATCCATCCACCCATCTATCCTCCATCCATCCATCCACCCATCTATCCTCCATCCATCCATCCATCCATCACAAAGTCCCTCTGTTTGCCAGGCTTTTGCAAGCAGAACAAACTCATCATTTTCGTTCATCCCACTTGTAAGTTCTGCCATCCTTATGCCAAGCTAAAAACTGCCTTCCAGGGACTCTTCCCTGCAGCTCCTCCCAGCTTAGAGAGCAGAGGCTGCGTGGCCTTCCCCGAGCATCTCCTGGCACCTGGGACACTCCAGGCAGAGGGTTTAGGGCACCTGCCTGGACAGGAGGACAAGCAACACCCTCACCTTCTCCTCCCACTCCCCCCCGAGCGGAGAAAGGTCTGTGAACAAACAGCAAACAGGACACCATGCGCAGAAGCCTGCATGGTGACCTGTCAAACAGAGGCACACGTGTCAGGGCACTCCTGGCCACTGGTCACGCTGCCCACACCCCCAGCTCTCTGCACCACTGCCCTCGCTCAGCTCCAGCTGCCAGGGCTCAGGGTCACCCTGCAGTGACAGGTTGATACTCTGCGACTGCTCAGGGTCACACACACCCGTGTTGTGCCAGGTCACCACGCCTGCCCCGCCCCCCTGTGCCCTCACTTGGCTTTCTGGTAAACCTGTAGCCAAGCACACCTTCTCCCCTGCAGACAGCAGCTGAGGCCATGGAGCAGGCAGCTCGGGCACTAGCCTCAGCAACCTCCCTGCCTCTCCTGTCTGCACATGGTGGAGTGGGGGCATGGAGAGGGTGTGGGCAAGGCTGACTGCCCGACTCAGGGCTGGCTCATCTGCCCACCCCTGGACCCTTGGCCAGCCCTGCACGAAGGACCACGCCACAGAAAGAGTGAGAGCTAGAGAGAGAGAGAGAGAGAGAGAGAGAGAGAGAGAGAGAGTCAACGCTCGCCTCCAATATCTCAAGGGCCGGGGTTAACCCCCTCACCCCTCCGCCGCCAGCCCCCACTGGCACCTACTCCTCCCTGCCTGGGCTGACTCCCAGGCTGCCTACCTAGGGCAATGAGGCCTGCTGGGTCAGCAGCCCAGCACAGCCACCAGCCTCGGGTCCTCGGGGCACCCACGGCCACCTGATACAGGCTGAGGGCTCCTGGCACACGGCAGGATGGGGTTCCAGACAGAGCTGGGCACCCTGGGCCTCAGTGCTTGCCTCTGTATGACGGTGACAGTAACCCCTCCCGTGTCCCCATGCAAAGCTGCTGCCAGGCAGCTGCGCACATGCTGGCGAGCACGGGGCTGTGGACAGTGGGTGAGCCAAGGTGACACAGTGGGATGGACCGGCACCGGACAGGGTGCAGAGGCCACAGGGAGGCTTAGCTGAGATGTGACAGAAGAAATTCGCCACGGGGAGGGATGGGTGGAGAGAACATTCCAGAAAAAACCCAGCCAGGCCAGTGGGGAAGCCTCCTACGTGGCAGGGGAGAGTGGGAGGCCAGCTACAGTCCAGCATGGACCAGATCCGGAGCCCAGGGCACAGCCTGCTCCCGCCCCTCTACCAGGGCTCATCTGCACCACCAGGCAGCGGGCACACTCCTGCCAGTGTGGGCAGGGGGTCGGCGAGGGGGCCTCTCAGGGGCGCTGCACTGAAGCAGCCGCTGGGGGAAGCCGCCGCTGGCCGTAGGCGGAGGTGCCTGACCAGGGCAGGTCCGGCCGCCGTGAGGGCAGGTGGTCCCAGAGCAGCCGCAGGGCTGCCCCAGGCGTGGCCCGGGGCCTCGGACCGCCTGCGCGCCGCTCCATCCATGGCCAGTGGGTCCGAGCCCTCTGCCCTCCCTCAGCACGTGGGTGCGGCCTCTCGGCAGGAGCTGGGCCAGGCCCTCTCACTGCGGGGCCAGGCCCTCTCTCTGCGGGGCCAGGCCCTCTCACTGCGGGGCCAGGCCCTCTCACTGCGGGGCCAGGCCCTCTCACTGCGGGGCCAGGCTGGGCGCCGCAGGACACGGACTCACACGGGCGGAATGTCCTCCAGGGCGCGCAGTCTCATTCATGGTCTGGGTTCCATTCTCCAAACGGAAACGGGGCTGTGGTCACCAACGGGACTTCGGGCTGTCTGCGCTCTGCGCCCCTGAGACCCCGGAACCAGGGTGGAGGCAGGAAGAGGGCACTGCCTGCTGAGTCCTGGCGGCGCCAGCCTCCCTCTGCAGCACCTCCCTTCCCGCTGCCCACGCACCCTCCAGACCCCACCGGCCCGGCCTCTCGCAGGCAAACTCCCAAGGGCCCCCGCCTGCGGGCTGACTGCGCCCACCCAGGCCTCCTGCGCCCTCGGCCAGAGCTCCTTCCACGCAGGCCCGAGGCCTAAGCTCCCCTGGCTCGGGCCGCCGCCGACCCCGTGCCAGCGGCGAGAGCGTGGGCGGAGCGGGCCGGCGTGGGCGGTTCCCGTCAGCTGACCCAAGTGCATTGAAAAGGACAATACGCGGGGCGGGGCCGCTCTCAGGGCGGCTGCAGGTCAGAGAGGGAAGTCCAATGTCCCCGCGGGCATGGGGAGCGCAGGCAGACGAGGGAGGCTCAGGGCTTAGCCACGAGGACAGCCCCACAGCCCATGCTCGGGCACGCTCACTCCTGCGGGGACCTCCGCAGCTGGCTCCCCGGCGACCACCCCCCGGGAGCGGGTCAGCCCGGGCACAGGCACGTGCTCCCAAGCCCCTGCACACAGAGGGGTGCAGGGCTGCCCCAACCCCCAGCCCCGCTCCTCCTGAATGGTGCTTGCAGCCCACAGCACGGGAGCTGCCTGCCCTGGTCCCCCGTCCCCCCATACTTGCAGACCCATTTCCACAGCAACAACGGGAACTGCGGGTGCAGAGGTGAGGGCGCCCCGCACGCAGCCCCCACCTGGCTCACAGCAGCGGGACGCAATCAGCCGGAGCTGGCAGCAGCCCGGGGCCCGCGCAGGCGGCCGGGCAGACAGCGCTGGCTCCACACACAGTGGGATCTTGTTCGGCCTTAAAAAGGAGGCAAGTTCTAGTTGCAACACTTTCCCAGGTGCTCTTCTTTATTTCCCCAGCTGGGCCGAGCTGTCACTGCTCTGCCACTGAGGGTGGGTGCACGGGACGGATGGTCGGATCCACGTGTGTCCTGTGAAATGCCCGCCCTCGCGCTACCCTTCTGCCGCTCGCGCGTGCGCACCGCTCGATGCCCGCTCCGTGCCGCAGGCCGGCCGGGCCGCACAGTCTGGCCCCAGGTGGGGGCTGGAGCTCTCAGTGCCAATTCTCACCCTCAGAGCATCGCCCGCACCACGTTCACTCCATTGCGAACCCAGGAAGTGAGGCCCAGGCTCACGGGCAGGCCTGCTGGCCGGGCCCCCTCGGACGCCTGGCTCCCAGGCGGGCCCTCCACCGCCCGCCCCCAGGCGCCCCCGCCCCGCCCGCCCAGCCGGGCTTACCAGTGCGAGCGCAGGGCGTTCAGGACCAGGATGACCCCGCCCAGCACGTAGCAGGCCACGTAGGGGGAGCCCAGGGCTCCGCTCAGCTTCCGGGTTCTCTGTTCCCATCTCGCAACCTGAGTGGGGAAAGAGAAGCGAGTGAGAGGTGCTGGGAGGGCCCCGGGTGCCGGAGGAGGCAGCAGCCTCTGCCACCAACACGCCCGGCTCCTCAAGAAGCAGAGGGACCTCCAGGCCAGCGCCAGGCCCAGCTCCCGACGCTGCGTGGGCGAGGGGGCAGGAGAGGAGCCGCTGAGACAGATAAGGGTCCCCCAAAGGAAGCAGGCCCTCCTCCCCCGCAGGGCTGAGAAGGGGCGACCCAGACCCTCACCCCTGCTTCCCCAGCTCCTCCAGGCACAGACTTTGATTTTTTTTGGTTAATCCTCAACCAAGGATATTTTTTCCATTGATTTTGTTTTAGAGAGAGTGGAAGGGATGGGAGAAGGAGAAAGAGAAACATCGATGTGAGGGAGACACATCCATTGTTACCTCCCAAACTTGCCCGACTGTAGCTGGGGATTGAACCTGCAACCCAAGTACATGCCCTTGACAAGAAATCGAACCCAAGACCCCTTGGTGCATGACTGGCACTCTAACCACTGGGCCACCATTTTTAAACCAATCACATCTACAGTCAACCTTCAACAGCAAGCAGGGAAGCAGAGGGAGCGGGCAGCTCTGCAGACGCCCTGCTGCCTCCGTGGTTGCCAGGCCCCAGCGCCCGCATCCAGCACCGCCCCGCCCAGAGGCACCCTGGGCTCCAGCAGGGAGCGGCGGGCAGTGCCAGTGGGAACTGCAGGAGGAGCGGCTGAGAGAGGGCAGGGAGACAAGGCCGCACTCTGATTATGGGCCGGGGGGCGGGGGGGACAGTCGCCTGGAGCTTCCGTAAACATGGTCTCACACAGAGTCTCGAAGGCCGTCTGGGCTCCTGGTTCCTGGGACGCTGCAGGAGGACCGGACCCGGGCTCGCTCTCCACGGTGGCCTCAGCACCGATTCTGCCTGCTGCCTGCTTGGGGCTGGGCTGCCCGTATGGACTGACCCTTCGGGGCAACTCATCAGCGGGGAGAGTGACTGGCAGCTCCAGGCCGCAGGGAGTTGGCCCCGGAGGCGGCTCCCAGGCCTGTCCTCAGACCTCCTGAGGAGTAGCAAGCGCAGAGGGGCCTGCAGGCTGCAGTTTCCAGGAAGGAGGAGTGGGTGAGGGGCTCCTGGCTTCCCCTCGGCATGCCTCTGCTGTGGACACCGCGGCCCAGTTCCCCTGCGGACAGCTCTGCTCCGGCCCAGGCAGGGCCTCTGCCGCCCGAGAGCCCGGCCCGGCACGTGGAGCACGGGTCCCGGACCGCACACTTCCTAGGACGGCCTTTACAAATTTTTGAAATAACATTTCAAAGTGGTGTTCAGTTGTGCAAGCATCACTACGGTCTAGTTCCAGACCGTTCCATCAGCCCACAGACACTCAGGCCGTTAGCCGTCCCTCTGCACCTCCCGCCTCTCTTCTCCTTCTGCCTATTCTGGAAGTTTCATATAAACAGAATCACACAAGATGTAACTTTCGACTCTGGTTTCTTTTACGAGCCATTTTGGTTTAGGTTCATCCACGCTGCAGCATGCGTCAGCACGCCATTCCTTTTGATGACGGAGTCCTACTCCATCGTGTTGAATGCTGCCTTCTGGCCTGACCCGCTCGGCAGTGCACAGGCATTGGGTGTGTCCTCCTTTCGGCCGAGACCACAGTGCGCCATCAGCACCCAGGTGCAACGTTTTGTGCCGATGTGTTTCCATTTCTCTTGGGTGCACATCTCGGAGTGGGTTGCTGGTGACATGGTAAATCTATTTCTAACTTATTGCAGAACTGCCAAGCCGGTTCCCACCTCGGATGCACCATTTGACACTCCCATCAGCAGTGTGTAAGCATTCCAATTTCCCCATGTCCTTGCCAACACTTGTTACTTCCATTTTTAATTGGAACCATTCTAGTGGGTGTAAAGTGGCAATCACGGTGGCTTTGCTTTGCATTTCCCTGCTAAGATGACATTAAACATCTTTTCATACACCTATTGGCCATTTATAGATCTTTGAAGAAAAGTCTATTCAGGTCCTTTGCCCATTTTTTAAATTGGGTTGATTGTCTTTTTGTTCTTGAGCTGTTCAAGTTACTGAAACAGATAGTAGATCTTTATCAGATTCACGCATCGTTCACAAATATTCCCCCCATTCTGCAGGAGTCTTTGCCTTTTCTTTTTATTTTGATGGGCCTCCAGGCCTGCTGGTGTGTGCTTGGCACTGTGGCTAAGAACGTTCCCATCTGCCTGCACAGAAACTCCATGCCCACTGCCACCATTCTCCACCCCTCCCACCTCTAGTCTACCCAGGCTCCACAATGAGTACCCTGCCAGGTCTGCCTTCAGGGACCAGAGTCCACCAGGATAGCACGTGGCGTGGAGTTTCCACCTGTGTGCCTGTCGCTGTGGCACACGGCTGGCCAAGCGGATCTGCATTCGATCAGGAGGTATGTGGGGTGGTCAAATGCAAGACAGTTTGTGCGGCCTCTGCAGGTCCCTGGAAGACAGCCACCCCCGGGCGACTGCCCATCAGAAAAGACAAGCAAGTATACCAATGGGTCAAAGAAGAAATAAAATAGTACCTTGAGACAAAGGACAATGGGAATAAAACATACCGAAATTTATGGGACGCAGCAAAAGCAGTTATAAGAGGGAAGTTCAGCCCTGGCCAGTGTGGCTCAGGCCCGCACACCGAAGGGTCTCGGGTTTGATTCCCAGTCAAGGCACATGCTTGGGTTGCAGGTTCATTTCCTGCCCTGGTTGGGGTGTGTGCTGGAGGCAACCAATACATGTGTCTCTCTCACACGGAGGTTTTTCTCTCTCTCCCTCTCCTTCCCTTTCACGTTCTCTAAAAATCAATGGAAAAAATATCCTCAGGTGAGGATTAACAAAAAGAAAAGAAAAAAAGAGGGAAGTTCATAGCAATACAGACCTACCTTAAGAAAGAAGAAAAATCTGAAATAACCTAACTTTTACCTCAAGGAACTAGAAAAAGAAGAACAAATAAAGTCCAAAGTTAGTAGAAGGAAGGAAATAACAAAGGTCAGAGCAAAAATAAATTTAATATTGTTTCATAATGATATATAATCTTTTGGGACAAGTATGTTTGACAACTTTAAAAAAAACTGTTTTTAAACCTGGGAATGGCTTTGGGTGGTTCCAATGGGCCCCTGGAATACGTCAGAGGATCTGTCCCCTCACCGTACAGAGGAGACATTTTAAACCAATTAGACTATTTGATATGCTTAGTTACACAGGGCCCAGCAAGTGTGGCTCAGCAGGCGAGCGCAGGCCTGTGCACCAGGGGATCCCCAGCTCTACTCCTGGTCGAGGCACATTCACCATCCAGCCCTCATCCCTCAGCCATCCACCCATCCATCCATCCATCCATCCACCCATCCATCCATCCACCCACCCATCCATCCATCCATCCACCCATCCATCCTCCCATCCACCCACCCATCCATCCATCCACCCATCCATCCATCCACCCACCCACCCACCATCCATCCATCCACCCACCCATTCATCCACCCACCCATCCATCCTTTCACCCACCCACCATCCATCCATCCACCCACCCATTCATCCACCCACCCATCCATCCATCCATCCACCCATCCTCCCATCCACCCACCCATCCATCCATCCATCCACCCACCCACCATCCATCCATCCACCCACCCACCATCCATCCATCCACCCACCCACCATCCATCCATCCACCCATCCATCCTCCCATCCACCCATCCATCCTCCATCCATCCATCCATCCATCCATCCACACACCCATCCACCCACCCATCCTCACACCCACCTATCTATCCATCCATCCTCACACCCACCCATCCATCCTCACATCCATCCATCCATCCATCCTCACATCCATCCATCCATCCACCCATCCATCCATACACCCATCCATCCATCCATCCTCACATCCATCCATCCATCCTCACATCCATCCATCCTCACATCCATCCATCCATCCATCCATCCTCACATCCATCCATCCATCCACCCATCCATCCATACACCCATCCATCCATCCATCCATCCTCACATCCATCCATCCATCCTCACATCCATCCATCCTCACATCCATCCATCCATCCATCCTCACATCCATCCATCCATCCACCCATCCATCCATACACCCATCCATCCATCCATCCATCCTCACATCCATCCATCCATCCTCACATCCATCCATCCTCACATCCATCCATCCATCCTCACATCCATCCATCCTCACATCCATCCATCCATCCATCCACCCATCCATCCTCCCATCCATCCATCCATCCATCCATCCATCCTCACACCCATCCATCCATCCATCATACACACACACACACACACACACACACACACACACATCTATCCATCTATCCATCCATCCATCCCTCCTCACACCCACCCACCCATCCATCCATCCATCCTCACACCCATCCAACCAACCACTCATTCACCCAACATTTACGGAGGGATCTACACAGGCCAGATATTGTGCTAGACAGAATATTTTGAAAAGAAAATGGAGGAGGACAGAAGCCATAGAAAGTCATTCATGACAGTGGTGCTTGTTTTTATGTAAAACATGCAGTTTCCAGGTGCTAGTTAAAGCCCAGGACACCCTCCTCCCTCTGGGTGTCCACAGGACAACAGCCTGGAAGCACCTCTCCAAGCTGTGAGGCTCTATTCTGGAAACATCTTCCTCTCTGCCACTCAAATCTCCAATGTATACTGGAAGTGAGGCTGGAGGGCAGGCTTTTTAATATCCCAAGTGGGGGGACGGCGGCTGCTTCCTCTCATTGTATTGCACGACTAATTGTCGGGCATCTGCCCTGGCACCGCAGGTCCTCGGCTCAGCACCAGCTCCTCTACCTGCCAGCTCTGTGACCCTGAGGGGATCACCTCCTCTCTCTGTGCCTCGGTTTCCTGACCTGTAAACTGGGGCTGATGATGCCCCTCCCCATGTTGCTGGGAGGACTGGTGAGTGAACGCAGGGAAAGGGTCAGAGCCGTCCGGAGCGGCACTCGGGTGCTGGGCGCTGTGTGCTTCCTCTCTGGTGTAGACAAGCGGGTGGGAGCTGAGAGGCATAAAGCAGCCCTGGCTGCTGGCCTGAGAGGCCGCTGCAGTGCAGGGAGGGAGGGCTGGTGTGGACCAGCGTCCGGGAGAGGACAGACCCCTGGGTTACGGGGTGCCCTCTGGCGGCACTGCCAGCCTCGCCCTGGCGGCCCTCTCACCCGCATGTTCACCCCGCTCAGCCCAGCTGCAGCCACGGCATCTCTGAATTCATCAGCCAATCGTCCTCCCACATCTAGTCTCGGGGCTCAGCAAACACCCCAGAACTGAAGCAAAGGGCAAAGTGCTTTGTGTTGTAACTTCGCTAAAGAGGAGCTAGACTCTCCATGCGCTTCTCACTGGAGCCCGGGGCCCAAAGGTGAGAGCCACAGATGCAGCCCTTCCCGCTCAGGTGACACGGTCCCCGCGCCCACCAGACACAGGACGCCTGTCACTCACCCGGCTCGGTGCGTGAATGGGGCCAGGAAAAGGGCTGCCGAGGAGCTCTGGCCTCTGCTGCGTCCACCCCTGGCAGGTGGTTACATTTAAAGGTGTGCAAGGGTCCTGGCCAGTGTGGCTCAGTGGATAGAGCGTCGGCCCAAGGCCTGAAGGGTCTCAGGTTTGATTCCGGTCAAGGGCATATACCCCAGTGGCAGGCTTGATGCCTGGCCCCAATTGGGGGAGGCAACCAATTGATGTGTCTATCTCACGTGGATGTTTCTCTGTGCCTCTCTCCCTCCCTTCCACTCTCTCTAAAAGTCAATGGAAAAATAGCCACGGGTGAGGATTAAAAAAAAATGAGTAAAGGCTCAGAGGGGCCAGCAGAGGTGGGAGCTCCAGGAAGTGGGGAGGGGCCGGCAGGCCTCTGGGAAAGGCATGGTGTGAGGCAGGGCCAGGGCTGCCCGACCAGGCCAGGGAGACAGGCAGGCCAGCACACCACTCCTTCCCCCGCACACAGCCCAGCCTGCCTCCGCTTCCTCTGTGGGGCTGACCCTCTGGCTAGAGAGCCTGCTGGGCCCTCAGGGCCTGTGCTGCGCTGGGCACCCCTCCAAGAGCACAGACCCCACGCGCCAGGCAGCACCAGCGGCCCCACAGCTGAGCCCTTCCCGTGGCCCACAGCATCCGGCCGGGCCGCTCCTTGGCACCTCCCACCGCAGGGCAGGCAGATGATCAGTTAGAGGTGAACTCACAGCTGGACTTGACTGCCTGGGAGTGGGTCCCCAGATGGAAGCCAGGGCCCCCAGCCTCCAGGAGCCCTGTGCCAGCTGCCCATCCCGACCATCGGGAGGCCCCGTCACTGCACGACCTGTGACCCCACGTCGTCCCCGAGGGGATGGAACAAATGATAAGAGGACACATCAGCTGCTAACCAGTGCTGAGGCGGCACGGCCATCGCTGCACACGCACTGTGTTAGGGAGGAGTCAATGGAAAAATAGCCACGGGTGAGGATTAAGTCAACTGATTCGTGACAAACTACAAAGGCAATCAGTGGAGAAAAGAGAGTTTTTAAACAAGTGTCACTGGATATCATATGCAAAAAAAGTGAATTTCAATCCATAACTCAGGGAGGAGGAAGGCCTCCGCTCTGCCTCAGCCCCACCGTAGACTGAAGAAGAGAATGGAACCCACGTAAGGACAGCCAGTTGGGAGTGGAGTCAATGACGCAGAAAATACAAAACAATAGGGCAAAGTCAATGAAACCAAGAACTGTTTCTCTGAGAAGATGAATACAATCTCTGACAATACTGATCAAGAAAAAGACACAAATTCTCAGTACAAGAATGACAGATGCCACTACAAGGTCTGTAGGCCTGAGCGTAACCAGGGCACATGCGTGAGCCCGGCACGCGGTCCGGCCAGAGCTCGCTGGCCCTCACTCAGCACATCAGGGAGAAACAATACCAACTGGGGACCACTTCGCCCAAAAGCTGAGTCGAGGGAATACTACCAACACACCCAATGAAGCCAGATTAACTGATACCAAAACCAAAGGCCTCACATGAAAACTAAAGATAACTATTCCTTCTGAACATAAACGCCAAAATTCTAGACAAAACATTAGCAAAATAGATAATGGAATCCAACAACCCTATATAATAACAGGCTAATATGCAAATTGTCCCCTAGACAGGGAGTTCAACCAGGAGTTCGACCAGGGGGCGGGGCCTGCCGGCCAACCACCTGCATCCCCTCCCCCTGGCTGGCCCAGCCCAATTGGCCACAATTGGGGTGGGCCAGCTGGACCCCACCCGTGCATGAATCCGTGCACCGGGCCTCTAGTATATTAAAAAGGTGACCCGGTATATCACGACCAAGTGTGTTTTATCCCAGGAGTGAAAAGGTGGTTTAACATTTAAAAACCAATCAAGGTAATTCACCATATAAATAAACTAAAGAAAAACATTGCCGTCACCTGAATAGACACAAAAGAACAATTGACAAAATCCAACATACATTCCTGAAAAAAACACAGCACATCAGGAATACAAGGGACCCTCCCCCTGACGGGAAACCCTCCCCGAGGCGCCTCCACACCACACCTCCCCTGCTCCTGCACTGAGGCCCCAGCGAGCTCAGTGAGTGAGGAACAGAGGGGGAGAGGTCACAGGGAAGAAGTAAAATGTCTCTGAGCACAGACGCATGTTCTCCCATGTAGAAAACCTGATGCCATCTACAAGCGCACGTGAGGCTGGTCCACGGGAGCCCTGCGTTGCTGAGACAATGGTCCCTAAATGAAGGCCCGGATGTGTGCCACGGCTCTGAAGGCTCCATGCAGACAGTCCTCAACTAGCAATGGTGCAGCTTCCGAGTTTCCGACTGCATGATGGCGAGAAGGTGGCTGCAGTTAGTCGAAACCGCTTGGAATTTTGCATTTTGGTCTGTTTCTGGGCTGGCGCTGTGCTTCGATACCTCGATGCCACATGGCGCTGGGCTGCAGCTCCGTCAACACGCAAACCCTGCAGTGCAGTATCACATTCATCTCCGACTCAGGGTGCTTTCAGCCTGTGGTGGGTCACGGAGATGTAACCCAATCATAGGTCAAGGAGCATCTGTTTTACCAAGATGTCAAGTCTCCCTGGTCGCCTACAGATCTAATACAATCCAGACCTGGAGGGGTCTGCCAAGTGGGAGGCGGGGCCCGTCAGGCAGGAGCAGCTCTTCCAAGCGCTCTGACCCCGGGTGCTGATGGTCCATCTGGGCCTGCGCAGGAGGCACAGGCCCACACCCCAACCCGTGGGGCATCTGCCCACAGCTAGAGCCAGTCGCCCGCAGGCCAGGGCAGACCAGAGTGGACTGGAAGAGGTTCAGGCTGGACAACGGCCACACCTTTGACTCCTTTCTCTATATCCACCTCAGATTCAAACCTCGCTCACGTACTACGTACGAAGACGGCCATGTCTACGTGCTGGGCCAACTCTGCCTGGGGAAGAAGGAAGGAACAATAACAAAACTAACCACCGACTCAAATGGGCAAGGAGTGGCTCCAGGTCCTTGCCCATTTGAGTCGGTGACCAGCCAGATACAGACCAGACCAGAGCAGATACAGATGAGACCAGAGCAGATACAGACCAGACCAGAGCAGATACAGATCAGGACCAGAGCAGATACAGAACAGACTGGAGCAGATACAGATACAGAACCAGAGCAGATACAGATGAGACCAGAGCAGATACAGATACAGGACCAGAGCAGATACAGATCAGACCAGAGCAGATACAGATCAGACCAGAGCAGATACAGATGAGACTAGAGCAGATACAGATACAGGTCCAGAGCAGATACAGATACAGGACCAGAGCAGATACAGATGAGACCAGAGCAGATACAGAACAGACCAGAGCAGATACAGATGAGACCAGAGCAGATACAGAACAGACCAGAGCAGATACAGATGAGACCAGAGCAGATACAGAACAGACCGGAGCAGATACAGATACAGAACCAGAGCAGATACAGATACAGGACCAGAGCAGATACAGATACAGGACCAGAGCAGATACAGATGAGACCAGAGCAGATACAGATCAGACCAGAGCAGATACAGATGAGACCAGAGCAGATACAGAACAGACCGGAGCAGATACAGATACAGGACCAGAGCAGATACAGATACAGGACCAGAGCAGATACAGATGAGACCAGAGCAGATACAGATCAGAACCAGAGAAGATACAGCTACAGAACAGAACCAGAGCAGATACAGATACAGGACCAGAGCAGATACAGATCAGACCAGAGCAGATACAGATACAGGACCAGAGCAGATACAGATCAGAACCAGAGAAGATACAGCTACAGAACAGAACCAGAGCAGATACAGATACAGAGCAGATACAGATACAGACCAGAGCGGATACAGATACAGGACCAGAGCAGATACAGATACAGACCAGAGAGGATACAGAACAGCAGCGTGGACCTGAAAGGTGTTAGCATCACTAATCATTAGGGAAACTTATGTCAAACCACAACAGGATTCTGCCTCACACCCATTAGGATGGTAATTGTTAAAAACTCCAGGAAGCAACAAGTGCTGGAGGATGTGGAGAAACAGGAGCTGTGCCCTGTTGGTGGGACGGTAAAGCGGTGCAGCCACTCTGGAAACAAAAGTAAAAACTAGCCCGGCTGGTGTGGCTCAGTAGTTGAGCGTCGGCCCATGAACCAGTTTGTTCGCTGGGCCTATGAGTGTTTCTGTTTGTTTATTTTGTTCTTTAGATTCCAGATTTAAGTGAAATCCTATGGTATCTGCCTTTCTCTGTCTTACTTCACTTAGCAAATGGGAAGATTTCATTTTTATGGCCGAGCAATATTCCATTGTATATATGTACCACTTGAGGGTGGGGAGACAGGGAACCCTGGTGCACTGCTGGTGGGAATGCAGACTGGTGCAGCCACTGTGGAGAACAGTATGGAATTTCCTCAAAAAATTAAAAATAGAACTACCCTTCCGAGTGATGCAAATCAAAACAACAGGGCAGTACTATCTCACACCTGAGAGAATGGCTATCATCAACAAATCAACAAACGACAAGTGCTAGCGAGGATGTGGAGAAAAAGGAACCCTCTTGCACTGCTGGTGGGAATGCAGACTGGTGCAGCCACTGTGGAGAACAGTATGGAGTTTCCTCAAACAATTAAATATGGAACTGCCATTTGACCCAGTGATCCCACTTCTAGGAATATATCCCAAGAAAATAGAAACACCAATCAGAAAGGATATATGCACCCCTATGTTCATAGCAGCACAATTCACCATAGCTAAGATTTGGAAACAGCCTAAGTACCTATCAGTAGATGAGTGGATTATAAAACTGTGGTACATCTACACCATGGAATACTACGCTGCTATAAAAAAAAGAAGGAATTCTTACCATTTGCAACAGCATGGATGGAACTGGAGAGCATTATGCTAAGTGAAATAAGCCAGGCAGAGAAAGATAAATATCACATGATCTCACTCATTTATGGAATATAATGAACAACATAAACTGATGAACAAAAACAGATACAGAAACAGAGAAGCATCAATCAGACCGTCAAACCTCAGAGGGGAAGTAGGGGAGGGTGGGGGTATGGGGGAGAGATCAACCAAAGGACTTATATGCATGCATATAAGCCTAACCAATGGACACAGACAATAGGGGGGTGAGTGGGGGTGGGGGTGAGGGGGCAATCGGGGGATAAGGACACATATGTAATACCTTAATCAATAAAGATAAAAAAAATAGAACTACCTTATGACCCAGAGATTCCACATCTGGATGTTTATCCAAGGAAACCCAAAACACTAATGCAAGAAGGTTTATGCACCCCTATGTTCAATGCAGGACGAGTCACAACAGCCACGATGTGGAAGCAGCCCAGGTGCCCACCAGTAGACGGGTGGATGAGAAGATGAGGTGCATCTACTTTTAAATTTTACTTAATACACCGACGGGCACGGGGAGGCGCGCTGCAGGGGAGGCGCTGAGCCGCACGGAGCACAGTGCGCGGCTCCTGCTGCACTTTGGCTGTCTGGCCTCGCACAGCTTTCCCAGAGCTTCTTTATTATTATTATTATTATTATTATTATTATTATTATTGTTTTGTTTTTCCGGCATAATTTTTTTCTTCTTTTATTTATTTTATTTTTCTATTAAGGTATTATGTGTACATATCTTACCATTGCCCCCCCCCCACTCCTATACATGCCCTCACCCCCCAATGTTTTGCATCCGTTGGTTATTCTTATATGCATGCATATAAGTCCTTCGGCTGATCTCTTATCTCCCCCGCCTCTCCCTAACCTTCCTGCTGTAATTTGACCTTCTGTTTGATGCTTTACTGCCTCTGTATCTATCTTTTTGTTCATCAGTTTATAATGTTCTTTATTATCCATAAATGAGTGAGATCATGTGGTATTTTTCTTTCTCTGACTGGCTTATTTCACTTAGCATAATGTTCTCCAATTCCATCCAGGTTGCTGCAAATGATGAGAATTCCTTCTTTTTTACAGCAGCGTAGTATTCCATTGTGTAGATGTACCACAGTTTTCTGTTCCAGTCATCTGCTGACGGGCACCTAGGCTGTTTCCAAATCTTAGCTATTGTAAATTGTGCTGCTATGAGCATAGGGGTGCATATATCCTTTCTGATTGGTGTTTCTAGTTTCTTAGGATATATTCCTAGGAGTGGGATCACTGGGTCAAATGGGAGTTCCATTTTTAGTTTTTTGAGGAAACTCCATACTGTTCTCCACAGTGGCTGCACCAGTCTGCATTCCCACCAGCAGTGCACGAGGGTTCCTTTTTCTCCGCACCCTCGCCAACTCTTGTCGTTTGTTGATTTGTTGATGATAGCCATTCTGACAGGTGTGAGATGGTACCGCATTGTTGTTTTGCTTTGCATCTCTCGGATAATTAGTGACTTTGAGCATGTTTTCATGTGTCTCTTGGCCTTCCTTCTGTCTTCTTTTGAAAAGATTCTATTTAGGTCCGTTGCCCATTTTTTTATTGGATCATTTATCTTCCTTTTATTAAGTTGTATAAGCTGCCTGTAGATGTTAGAGATTAAATCTTTATCAGTGATAACATTTGCAAATATGTTCTCCCATACAATGGGCTTTCTTGTTTTGTTGATGGTTTCTTTTGCTGTAAAAAAACTTTTTATTTTGATGTAGTCTCATTTGTTTATTTTCTCTTTAGTTTCCATTGCTATAGGAGCAGTATCAGTGAAGAAGTTCTTTCAGCATATGTCTGAGATTTTGCTGCCTGTGGATTCCTTTAGTATTTTTATGGTTTCCCGTCTTATGTTTAAGTCCTGTATCCATTTTGAGTTTATTTTTGTGTATGGTGTAAGTTGGTGATCTAGTTTCATTTTTTTGCATGTATCTGTCCAACTTTCCCAACACCATTTATTGAAGAGACTGTCTTGACTCCATTGTATGTTCATGCCTCCTTTGTCAAATTTTAATTGAGCATACTGGTTTGGGTCGATAACTGGATTTTCTATTCTGTTCCATTGATCTATATGTCTCTTCTTGGGCCAGTACCAGGCTGTTTTGAGAACAGTGGCTTTGTAGTACAGATTGAAATCTGGTAGCGAGATCCCACTTACTTTATTCTTCTTTCTCAGGATTGCTGTGGCTATTCGGGGTCTTTTTTTATTCCAGATGGATTTTTGGAGAGTTCTTTCTAGGTCTGTGAAATATGCCATTGGTATTTTACTGGGGAGTGCATTGAATCTATAGATTGCTTTGGGTAGTATGGACATTTTAATGCTGTTGATTCTACCAATCCATGAACATGGTATGTTCTTCCATCTGTTTACGTCTTCCTCTATCTCTTTTTTCAGTGTCCTGTAGTTTTCTGTGTATAGGTCTTTTACCTCCTTAGTTAAGTTTATTCCAAGGTATCTTAATATTTTTGGTGCGATGGTAAATGGGATTGCTTTTTTAGTCTCTCTTTCTGTAAGTTCACTATTGGTGTATAGAAATGTCATAAATTTCTTGGCGTTAATTTTGTATCCTGCAACATTGACGAATTCATTTATTAAGTCTATTAGTTTTTTGATGGAGTCTTTAGGGTTTTTTATGTACAATATCATGTTATCTGCAAATAAGGACAGCTTTACTTCTTCTTTTCCAATTTAGATGCTTTTTATTTCTTCTTCTTGTCTAATAGCAATGGCTAATACTTCCAGTACTATGTCAAACAGTAGTGGTGAGAGTGGGCATCCCTGTCTTGTTCCTGTTCTTAGGGGAAATGGTTTTAGTTTTTGCCCATTGAGTATGATGTTAGCTGTGGGTTTATCATACATAGCTTTTATTATGTTGAGGTATGATCCTTCTATTCCCACCTTGTTGAGAGTTTTTATCAAAAAAGGGTGTTGGATTTTGTCACATGCTTTTTCTGCATCAATTGATATGACTATGTGATTTTTATCTCTCAATTTGTTTATATGATGTATCACATTTATTGATTTGCGGATATTGTACCATCCTTGCATTCCTGGGATAAATCCTACTTGGTCATGATGTATGATCTTTCTGATGTACTGCTGGAGCCGATTTGCTAGAATTTTGTTGAGGATTTTGGCATCTATATTCATGAGGGATATTGGCCTGTAATTCTCTTTCATTGTGTTGTCTTTATCTGGTTTTGGTATTAGAGTGATGCTGGCTTCATAGAAGGAGCTTGGAAGTGTTCCTTCCTCTTGAATTTTTTGGGATAGTCTGAGGATAGGTTTTAGTTCTTCCTTGAATGTTTGGTAAAGTTCCCCTGTGAAGCCATCTGGCACTGGGCTTTTGTTTGCTGGAAGCTTTCTGATGACTGCTTCAATTTCTTCCATAGTTACTGGCTTATTGAGCTGTTTAGATTCTTCCTGATTGAGTTTTGGAAAGTTACATTTTTCTAGGAATATGTCCATTTCCTCCAAGTTGTCCAGTTTGTTGGAATAGAGACGTTTGTAGTATTTTTTAACAATCCTTTGTATTTCTGTGGGGTCTGTTGTTATTTCACCTCTTTCATTTCTGATTTTGTTTATTTGGGTCCTCTCTCTTTGCTTCTTGGTGAGCCTGGCTAGAGGTTCTCAATCTTGTTTATCCTTTCAAAGAACCAGGTCTTGGTTTTGTTGATCTTTTGTATTGTTTTTTTGGTCTCTATGCCGTTTATCTCCGCTCTGATCTTTATTATTTCCTTCCCTCCGCTTACACTGGGCTTTTCTTGTTGCTCTTTTTCTAACTCTTTGAGTTGTAGGGTTAGGTAATTTATTACCATTGTTTCTTGTTTTTTGCAGTAGGCTTGTAGAGCTATGAACTTCCCTCTCAAGACTGCTTTTGCTGTGTCCCATAGATTTTGGATTGTTGTGTTTTCATTGTCATTTGTTGCCATGATGTTTTTTACTTCTTCCTTGATCTCTCTGGTAACCCAGTCATTGTTTAATAGCATGCTGTTTAGTCTCCATGTGTTTGATTTCTTTGGATTGTTTTTATTGTAGTTGATTTCCAGTTTTATGCCACTGTCTGAGAAGATGCTTGATATGATTTCTATCTTCTTGAATTTGTAGAGACTTTGCCTGTGACCCAATATATGGTGTATCTTTGAAAATGACCCATGTGCACTTGAGAAGAATGTATATTCTGTGGCTTTGGGGTGAAATGTTCTGAAGATGTCAATTAATTCCATCTGGTCTAGTGAGTCATTTAGGATTGATGTTTCTTTGCTGATTTTTTGTTTAGAGGATTTGTCCAATGGTGATAGTGGGGTATTAAAGTCTCGTACTATGATTGTATAGCTGTTAATCTCTCCCTTGATATCCGCCAGGAGTTTTTTTTATGTATTTAGGTGCTCCTGTATTGGGTGTGTATATATTTACCAGAGTTATTTCTTCTTGTTGGATTGCTCCCTTTAGTATTATGAAGTGGCCTTCCTTATCTCTTGTTATGTCCTTCACTTTGAGATCTAATTTGTCGGATATAAGTATTGCTACCCCAGCTTTTTTTTTTTTTTTTTTCAATTCGCCTGGAAAACCTTTTTCCATCCCTTCACCCTCAGTCTGTGTGCGTCTTTTTTTCTGAGGTGGGTTTCCTGTAGACAGCAGATATATGGGTCTTGTTTTCTTATCCAATCCGTTACCCTATGTCTTTTGATTGGGGCATTTAATCCATTTACATTTAAAGTTATTATTGCTCCTCTAGCGCTCTCATGTTAATGGCGGGCAGCAGCTGCTGAGTGGGACCGCAGATAACCGCTGCCTGCACTGGGAAAGTCTCCCTGCCTCTCCTCTCCCCGTTTCCACTCGCTGCCAATACTCTCCAGCATGTCCGTGGTGCCGCCCAATCGCTCTCAAACCGGGTGGCCACGGGGGTCAACCAGTTCGGCAACATGTACATCCAGCAGACCAAGCCCCTCACCTTGGAGCGCACCATCAACCTGTACCCTTACCTATTATACTTTTGGTACAAAAGAGCAGCCAGATTTCAACGCATGAGGGAGGAATTTGATAAAATTGGAATGAGGAGGACTGTAGAAGGGGTTATGATGTACATGAGCACCAACTACCCCATGTGCTACTGCTACAGCTGGGAACAACTTTCTTCAAACTACCTGGTGGTGAACTTAACCCAGGAGAAGACGAAGTTGAAGGACTAAAACGCTTAATGACAGAGATACTAGGTCGTCAAGATGGAGTCCTGCAAGACTGGGTCATTGATGACTGCATTGGTAACTGGTGGAGACCAAATTTTGAACCTCCTCAGTATCCATATATTCCTGCACATATTACAAAACCGAAGGAACATAAGAAGTTGTTTTTGGTTCAACTTCAAGAGAAAGCCTTGTTTGCAGTCCCTAAAAATTACAAGCTGGTAGCCGCACCATTGTTTGAATTGTATGACAACACACCAGGATATGGACCCATCATTTCTAGTCTCCCTCAGCTGTTGAGCAGGTTCAATTTTATATACAACTGAATTCCTGCACAGTGGAGAAGTAAAAGAAGCCGTCTCTGTGAGCACAGCTCTGCACAGTCTAGAAAAAACATGGTAGAAAAGGTTTTTTGTTTTATCTCTTTCCCACCCCCTAAATTGTCACCTGCTTTCTATTGTTTGAATAGTAATGTTGATATGAAGAACCGAGATAGTGGTGTAAACATATGTGATAATGTTTAATTTGCTTTTGTTTCTACTCATACGTTTTTGTACATTAAAGAAAGTGGACTTCTAAAAAAAAACCCAAAACAAAACAAAAAAATAAAGTTATTATTGATGGGTACTTATTTGTTGCCATTTTTATTCTTTACCCCTGTGTTCCTTGTTCGCTTCCTATTTCTTTTTTTCTTTTTTTTTCTTTTTTTACAGCAGACCCTTTAGCATTTCTTGCATTGCTGGTTTGGTGGCAATAAATTCCCTTAGTCCTTTTTTGTCTGTGAAGCTCCTGATTTCACCTTCAATTTTGATTGATAGCCTTGCTGGGTACAGTATTCTTGGATTCAGACCCTTCCTTTGCATGACTTTGTATATTTCATTCCATTCCCTTCTGGCCTGATGAGTTTCTGTTGAGAAATCAGTTGCTAGTCTGATGGGGGTTCCTTTGTATGTAACTTTCTGTTTCTCTCTGGCCGCTTGTAAGATTCTTACTTTGTTGTTGGTGTTTGCCAACTTAACTATAATGTGCCTTGGCGTCGGTCTTTTGGGGTTCATTTTGCTTGGGACTCTGTGAGCTTCTTGATTTGTGTGGGTTTTTTCTTCCCTATATCAGGGAAGTTTTCTGTTATTATTTCTTCAAACAGGTTTTCTATTCCTTGCTCAGTTTCCTCTCCTTCTAGAACCCCTGTTATGCAGATGTTGTTTTGTTTAGTGTTGTCCCAAAGTTCCCTTAGGCTCTCCTCCTGCTTTTTAATTTTTTTTTCCTAGAAGCTGCTCTAATTGGGTATTTTTTCCCACCTTGTCCTCTAGTTCACTGATGCAATCCTCTGCTTCTTCTAGTCTACTCTTGATGCTTTCTATTGAGTTCTTTACAGCAGCAATGTCATTTTTCATTTCTTCTTGGTTCTTCTGCATTTCCTCTTGGTTCTTACTCATATTGTCGAATTTGTCTTCCATTCTTTTCAGCCACCTTATGACCATTTCTCTGAATTATTTCTCTGATAGGTTGCTTGCCTCTATTTAGTTTACTTCCTTTTCTGGTGATGCCTGCTTTTCTTTCATATGCGGGCTGTTTCTTTGTCTCCCCATGGTCTCTCTTCTCTGGATGTCTGGTTATGTAGTTCTCTCTCTCCTTATCCCAGGCGAAATCTGACCTTTCTGTGGTGAAGGGCTCCTTTGAATCCGTGTGTTTGCGCCAAGTGGGGTCCGGTGTTCTGGGGCTCACAGCTGTTCGGTGGCTGCCGCAGTTGTGGATTTTCAGGCTTCTGATAAGATCCACTTTCCCCTTCAAGATGGCGCGGTCTCCGCGTCTGAGCCCGTAGCTCCGGGAGGAGACCCAGCAGCAGTGGGGGCTGCCAGGCTGTCAAGCAGTCCCCCACCTTCTCCTGGAGTTTAGCTGTCCCTTAACTTGCCAACAAACACTCCCCGTGCGACCCTCAGCTGTTCTTTCTTTCTTTCTTTTTTTTGCACCATACATTTTATTCCCGATGCGGGACAGATTCCTTCTATCCCCAAAATGAATCACATGCCGCCCTGGAGAGATCTAGATTCTCCCACCATCTCTGGGGAAGGTGTAAGAAAGGCAGGTGTTGGGGACGAGGATAGCTGCTCCCCACTAATTAGTCCTCTCATCTACTCATCCCCCTTTAAAAAAAAAAAAGCGCCTTCACTACTGAAAAACAATAAACACAACATCTCAAGTATGAAGGAGGGGTCCTGGGCTGGGACACCAGGTCAAGGACCACCAATGGAAGAGGGAAAGGGGGTGGAGGAGTCGTTGTCACTGTTTCTGCTGCAGGACCTCCTTTCTGGCTGCATCCTGTAGTAGCTGCGTGTCCACCTCATCTGCGGGCAACTGCACATAGTGGACCACTGAGCCCGGATGAAGCAGTTCTTCACTGATAACATGTGAGGGTATTTCTCGGGGTCTGTGACACTGATGTCAGTTAGTTTGATGTTGAGATACTGATCCAAAGAATGGAGGGTCCCACAGATGCTCAGGTCATTCTTGAGTTCCACGACCACATCCTTGCCCACAAGGGACTTGAAAAAGGAACAGAAGAGCATGGTGCTCGCGCGGCGGGCTGCCGGCCGGACCAGGAAAGCGAGGGCCGAGGGCCTGGGGCCTGGGGCCTGGGGTCCGGCCAGAGGCCGGGCGGGAACCGAGTGCGAGGTGGCCCCTGGGGCGGCGCGAGGTGGGGCGGGAGCACGGCGGGGAGCTCGGGGTGCAGAAGTGGGGCGCCCGCCAGCACAGGGATCCGTGAGGCAGGGCTCCTGGAGGGGCCAGAGTGCCTGTTCTTTCTTTCTTTCTGCTCCGGGAAAAGGCTCGGAACACGTCTGTCTATTCCACCGCCATTTTCTGCTCTCTCCCAGAGCTTCTTTAATGAAGAGGGCCCTCCTGGCCAAGCCACTGGGGGAGCAGCAGAGTGCTGGCTCTGTGACTCCTAACCAAAGACAGTGCGAACCCAGGTTCCTGCTCAGCCGAGGTTTACAAACCTGCAGGGCCTCTCGGCGGGGTGGCTGTCTGGATACACAGGCCTGGCTCCTAAGAAACTGTGCATCAGCGCGGCAAGGTGCCAGGTGCAACGCCAGCATCAGCGCGTCGCAGCATTAGCCTGCGGCCACCCAGCTCTTTCCCTTTTCTCTGAGAAAGGTTTGTTTTAGAAGGGGAGACTTACAATACCTTCTGGATCAGATTTATCCAGATGGAAGACATGTCCATTTCCCTGAAAAGCACCATGCCCTTGGCAGCCAGGCCCCGCCACGCCACGCCCCACTCTGCCCCACCGCCCCTGACCTGTGTCCTGCCTGCGGCGAGCTCTCCCAGCATGCCTGGGGTGGAAGTGTGGTCTGCAGCCTCCCTCGCCCGGGGCCTGTGCAACCTCTCCAGGCCGTAGGCACCAGGAATGCGGGTTGCCCCTTCCCATGGCCGAGGGAAGAGTCTGAGGCGTGGGTGGATGACCATGGACTATCCTCTCCCAGCCGAGGGCCCCTGGCTGTCCCAAGACCACATTGTGAGTGCGGCCACTGTGGACAGCTGCCCGCAGTCTGCCATTAATCAGAGGCCTCAGGCCTACACACTGGCCTACTGGCTCCCAAGAATCCTCTGGCGACACTTCCGACCAGAGCTCCCTGTCCCTGCCCCACCGTGTGAGTCCCAGATGGGGAGCAGGAGAGACTGACCAGGCAGCCGGGGGCCACGGGCCCAGGACAGGGAGGGCGCGCCTTGTGCTGGGCCACCAGCCAAGGAGTACAGGGAGCTGAGGTGAAGGCAGATACACCCCTTCCTGGGAAAGGGAATCTGAGCCGAGGCTGGAAAGCACACAGAGGCGTCCAGTGCAGGGGCCAGGGCAGCGGAGGGCAGTGAGGATGCCGAGGGGCCCGGGGAGGAGGTAGGGAGGGCCCCGGGGAAGGGAGGACACGGGTGGGCCTTAGCCCCCCCAAGATGCCTTTCCACCCCCAGTGCCACGCCCCACCCTGGCCAGGCTGCCCGCTGCCTGGAAGCAGGGACAGCACAGAGCTCAGGGCGTGGGGCCGCGCTCCCTCCCCCAGACAGGGAGGGGCCTGGTCGCGGCTGTGGCACCTGCCAGGAAGCAGTCGGGAGCCTTCAGAGGCAGAAGCGAGCCCCATTTCCGAAGGGTCCAGAAGCAAATACTTCCATGCTGGGTTCCCAGGCTCAGGCTCAGAGCGGAACCTGACCTGCCCCAGAGCACACCGTGCAGGGCTGGGCTGTGCCAGGGCCTCCAGCTCCGTCTTCAACTGCGGAGACGTTTCCTCTGAGCCCTGCCCAGAGAGAACGGCTGCCGGCTGGGCGCAGCACTCGCCCTCCACGCTGCCCCGCCCCAGCAGGAGTTCCAGGGCCAGTGCGCCCCGAGGGAGAGGGAGAGAGAGCGAGAAACATCCATGATGAGAGAGAATCATTGATCGACTGCCTCCTACACTCCCCACACTGGGGATCGAGGCCACAACCCAGGCAGGTGCCCTGACCGGGAATCAAACCCTGACCTCCTGGTTCATAAGTCGACGTTTAACCATTGAGCCACGCCGGCCGGGCCAGGCTTGTTCTTTAAGGCGCGGGTTGTGCTGAGGACCTGAGCTCCCTGAGCTAATCCAGGAAAGGAGGACGGTCTCTGTGGACGGGTGTGACCCTGCCAGCGGGATCCCGGCTGGAGACAGACCTGCTCAGGTTTCCCCAGATGAGCACTCACCTCACCTGAGCCCTCAGGGCCTCAGCCTCCCCCGGCGCCCCTCCCCCAGCCCGGCTGGCCTGCGGAGCCAGCGGGCGGCAGGGTCCAGCTCAGAGGGCTGTGTCCTGAAGGAGAGAGCCTTCTGACCTCTGAGCCAGGGCAGCGCCCCTTTCGGCATTCGCATCATCCCTTGCGTTTCTGAGGCTCTTTCGCATCCACATCCGTGCCAGCCTCTGTCCGCCCTGTGAGGTGGCCAGGGGTGGCAGGGCCAGAGCTGAGCCAGGGCCAGGCCTGCGTGGAGTCGATGGGGTGCAGGGCGCAGGGCCCCCGGCCACTGGAGCCCTCTGTAGGACAACAGGGGCCACACTTCCACCCTCAGAGAGCGCCCTGTCTGGACAGCCTGCTGCCAGAGGGGCTTGGGGCACAATTCTGCTCTTCTCCCCAGCGTGGCCCAGGCCCCCCGGTGTGGGAAGGGCAGGCTCAGCCTGCGCAGACCTGACAAGGCAGCTCCCCGGGGCTGTCCAAGCCTCACCTGCTCAGTCACCAACGCAACCCCTGCAGGAAGCTCTCCCCAAGCGGCACCGGGCGGCTTTCCTGTGGGTCCCGCACCCCCCACCATTACTCTCCCTTCCTAGCTTTCCCGGGGCGTGCCGGGGCTGGGATCATCACTGCCGCTGTACACGCGAGTCACGTGGGTCAGGGCCAGGACCGCCCGTGGCCCGTGGCCCCGCCAGCCCGTGGCTCTGCAGACTCTGCCGCCCTTGAAACAGTCACGGAGGGCAGCCCCCTCTCGGTCGCCCGAGCCTGCTCAGAAGAAGCTGCAGGAGGCAGACCCAGCCATGCCTTCTCCAAAAAGGCGTGACCCTGCAGTGATTTGCTAGACGTGACCCTTGACTGTCGGTTACTTATAACACGAAGCTTTGTCACCAGGAGGAGAGAGCTGGGAGCCGGAGCCCTGCCCCGGGGCATCTCAGTGCCAGCCGCCAGGAGAAGACCCCGCCCGGCCCAGCCAGAGGCGAGTGTGGCAGGTGGGGAGACCTGTACCGGCGGGGACTG